>NC_082732.1:28014466-28358633 GCF_030144855.1 Hypanus sabinus
CCTGGGGAATATCCTGTCAGGACCCGGAGATTTATCCACTTTTAAATTTCTTAAAAGCACCAGTACCTCCACCTCTTTAATTGTCATAGGTTCCATAACTTCCTTACTTGTTTCCCACACCTTAGACAATTCAATATCCTTCTCCTTAGTGAATACCGAAGAGAAGAAATCATTCAAAATCTCTCCCATCTCCTTCGGTTCCACACATAGCTGACCACTCTGATTCTCTAAGGGGCCAATTTTATCCCTCACTATCCTCTTGCTTTTAATATAACTGTAGAAACCTTTCGGATTTACTTTCACCTTATTTGCCAAACCAACCTCGTATCTTCTTTTAGCTTTTCTAATCTCTTTCTTAAGATTCCTTTTATAATCTTTATATTCCTCGAGCAATTCCTTTACTCCATGCTGCCTATATCTATTGTAGACATCCCTCTTTTTCTGAACCAAATTTCTAATATTCCTTGAAAACCATGGTGCTCTCAAACCTTTAACCTTTCCTTTCACCCTAACAGGAACATAAAGATTCTGTACCCTCATAATTTCACCCTTAAATGACCTCCATTTCACTATTACATCCTTCCCATAAAACAACTTGACCCAATCCACTCTCTCTAAATCCCTTCGCATCTCCTCAAAGTTAGCCTTTCTCCAACCAAAAATCTCAACTCTAGGTCCAGTCCTGTCCTTCTCCATAATTATATTGAAGCTAATGCTATTGTGATCACTGGACCCGAAGTGCTCCCCAACACATACATCTGTCAGCTGACCTATCGCATTCCCTAACAGGAGATCCAACACTGCCCCATCTCTAGTCGGTACTTCTATGTATTGTTGCAAAAAACTATCCTGCACACATTTCACAAACTCTAAACCATCCAGCCCTTTTACAGAATGAGCTTCCCAGTCTACGTGTGGAAAATTAAAATCTCCCATAATCACCACCTTGTGTTTACTACAAATATCTGCTATCTCCTTACACATTTGCTCTTCCAATTTGCCTATAATACACTCCTATCAGTGTTACTGCACCTTTCCCATTCTTCAATTCCACCCAAATGGCCTCCCTAGAGGAGCTCTCTAATCTATCCTTCCAAAGCACCGCCATAAGATTTTCTCGGACAAGCAATGCAACACCTCCTCCTCTGGCCCCTCCTACTCTATCACACCTGAAGCAACTAAATCCAGGAATATTTAGTTGCCAATCACACCCTTCCTGCAACCATGTTTCACTAATAGCTACAACATCATAATTCCAGGTATCAATCCACGCTTTAAGCTCATCCACCTTTCTTACAATGCTCCTAGCATTAAAATAGATACATTTAAGATACTCTCCATCTCCTCCTCTCTTTCCATCCCTAACAATGCATTCAAATTTATTATCCTTTTCTTTCTTCTCCCCTACATCTTCGGGCTGAGCGCATCCCTTCTCCATCACCTGCCTTTCCTCCCTCACACACTGTCTATTTACTTGCTCCACTGGTGAACTAACCTCCTCTCCCATAGACTCCTCAAATAGTCTCCCGCCCCACCCATCTTACTAGTTTAAAGTCCGCCCTGTAGCCCTAGCAAACCTCCCCACTAGGATATTGGTCCCCCCAGGATTCAAGTGTAACCCGTCCTTCTTGAACAGGTCACTCCTGCCCCAGAAGAGGTCCCAATGATCCAGAAACTTGAATCCCTGCCCCCTGCTCCAATCCCACAGCCATGCATTCATCCTCCACCTAATTCTATTCCTACTCTCACTGTTGCATGGCACAGGCAGAAATCCCGAGATTACTACCTTTGCGGTCCTTCTTCTTAACTGCCTTCCTAACTCCCTATACTCTCGTTTCAGGACCTCTTCCCCTTTCCTTCCTATGTCATTGGTACCTACATGTACCACGACCTCTGGCTCTTCACCCTCCCACTTCAGGATATCTTGGAGGACAATTATAGAGGACTTCCAGACACCCAATCCTATTTCAGATCCAGTACAGTAATGAGACCCCAGTAGCTTCATGTCTTGGATTTGTCCATCTGTTGTTAATGGGGAAGATATGCAATTCTGGGATATTGTACCTGAGATCCTGCTGCATAAGGGAAGGTAATGATAGCTTATTTGGAGCTGGAGAAACTTGATTTTAGAGTGATTTTTTTTTAAATTGAAGGAATTGGGTAAAGTAGTGAGGTCCTTTAGTCCCAAGCAAAAATATTCTTCATGTGGGCAAGAAGGGAATGCACACAATGGCAGACTGGTCACGTTTGTTGTGGATGCGGTGGACATGTTTGCCCCAGGCATTTTATTTTGTTTGTGGCTATATCTGCCATTGTGAAAGCTGACCATGTTTGCTGTGATGGGCAGGGTGCCAAAGCTGTTTGTGTACTTGTTATGGAAAGGGCATGGTGACTGAGGGAGTATTTCCTGTCATGGTGCTTTCTGTGAATAGGGTATCCATGTGGCTCAGTTTTAAAAAAAAGTTACCCTGAGCTGTTTCTAACTTTGGCACTTCATAGAGGATTTCCCTGTAAAAAGAGGACAGGAATGGACAATAGGATGTACGAAGTCAATTCTGTCAAAATATCTAACATTAAGCGCTTTCTTCAAGTATGACCAGTGTCTAAGATCTCAAAACATTTCTCTAAAATTGTCTGGTGAAAATTGGCATAATTTTCAGTGTGTAATTCAGATGGTTCGGTTTCTTCTTGCTTTCGCTATGATTTTGTACAAGCTATGGGTTGCTCGAGTGTGTAGGTAGCCCTCCGTTTGAAAGTCACAATCAAAGAGTTTCTGTGCAGAGATTGTGAAACCCATTTTACCAAGAGAGTAAGATCTGAACTTCGGCAAATTTGAACCACAGCCTCTTTCAGAGGCAACAGTCCTTATCAAAATGTGGAACCAAACCCGGGGAGTGACATTCTTTCAGAAAGTGTCTAAATCTGGGATTTTGGATCTGAAATTCTCTGCTCGGAGTGTAATCCTTGTAATTAATTTGCCCACTGCCGAGTGGGGAGCAGCATCACTTATGATGCCCATTTAACAGCTGCCACCCGTTAATGCCAACACTCCACTTGGCCACATCTAAAACAGTGCCCAGTTTGTCAGTGGCCAAGCGGAGCATCACTCAGTGTGTGCCAGTATTATATGACGCGCCACCACCTATCGCACCCGAAGGCAGCAAACCGTAATCCATTGCACGAGCGTTTGCTCTGTCTCTTTCTCTTCACGTTCTGTGCTTTGGTTTTTGCAGATTTCTCATCATTTTGATTTTCTACGAACCAACTAATCCAGAGCACCCAATACACACCACAATTAAACCCCTCAAAGCATGACCACTCAACCATTTCCCCCAGCGGCCGTGATCTAGCATTCTATCATGTTTTCCTTTTTCTCTACAGCACTGTTGGAGAAGCTTGAAGAGTACTTCAGTATCCGAACTCTCTACTTCTTTGGCTACCTATGCTTTGGAATTGGCACTGGCATTGCCACACTGTCCCGGAACAGTTATGTTCTTTTGTCACTTTGCGTTACATATGGGGTCCTGTTTTCTTCACTCTGCACTCTGCCCTACTCGCTGCTGTGCGAATACTACCAGAGCAAAAAG
Source organism: Hypanus sabinus (assembly GCF_030144855.1). NCBI lineage: Eukaryota > Metazoa > Chordata > Chondrichthyes > Myliobatiformes > Dasyatidae > Hypanus > Hypanus sabinus. The sequence continues at coordinate 28,018,054 of NC_082732.1, forward strand.
GTATAAACTCACAACAAAGGTGTGCGCTCACATCACGCAAATGACACGGTTAGAAACTAAGCTGCGTCCAACCAGCCTCGGAGAACAGCCTTTGAGTTATTTTTGTCTCTGCTTATTTTGTGAGTTCGAGCCAAGCGTTTAATGTTACTCATGCTTGTTAGGATTCACCAACTATCTGATCCCTAGAGAGGCAGAAATGGCGAATCAGAGAGCGAGAGAGAGAGATATCCTGGGTTATTCCAGTGTCACAGTTAAGCAATATCTTGAAGTTGTGAAATAGTCTGATAAAAGGGGGTTAATTTGGTAACCGATTTAGAAGTTTAACAATGTGAGAACTTGTGCTATAAGATGGTGAGGAAAATGGTAATGCCACTCCATTTTGATTTACACTTGCCCTGAAAGTGTTTAATGGGACAAAGTTTGAATCTAACTTCTGTTGTATTTGGACTGAAGCAATATAAAGGGAACTTTATTCTGTGACTAACCCATCTTCTATCTGCCTTTATGACTGTGTAACTTTACCTTGTGCTGTATTGCTAGGGTACTTACTGCCCATTACACTGCTGGCATTCAGAGCAACAATGAAGGTCCTCTATCTCTCTCTCTCTCTCCATACAGTTGCACACAACTATAGAAGGATTCTTCATTTCTGTTTCTGTAATAATTTTGTAAAACTGGTCAGGGTAGTCAGCCCTGAGCTGAACTCTCCCCTCCCACCAAGGAGGACCAGTGGACCACTCTCAGTCTGGCCTCTACCCTTTGACCTATATGTCATGGGGACCCTACCAAGATCCAAATCACAAGGTCTGTCCTGACTCCAGCCAACATAGCTCTCCAGATCATTGAGGCACGCAAGCCTCCAAACCCCATCACAAGGTTGTGGTCCTCTTGGAGATCTGACTGGAATTGACGATATTTATCTGTATCACTTTGATTCACCCTAGAATTTTTTTCAGAGATTATCATTGACTTTTTTTTGATTAGTTATTCCATTGTTCTTCTACAAAGACTAATGCAGATAAGCGCCTGTCTCTAACATGCAGTATATTTTTGTCTAGTTTGTAGGACCACATGCGAATGGGACTAAACGAGGGATGGGCGTAGACATTTCACTCCTGAGCTGTCAATACTTCCTGGCGCAGATCATCGTTTCCATTGTAATGGGCCCACTAACATCAGTGGTTGGCAGTGCCAGTGGGGTGATGTACTTTGCCAGTCTGACCTCTTTCGTCGGGTGCTTGTACTCTTCTTTGTTTGTTATTTATGAGATCCCTCCTGATGAGGAAGGTGAGGAGCACACTCCACTCCTCGTGGACAACTGACAGTAGGAGTTCCAGATACAAACCATTCAAGGAATTTACTGCTGAGGTATCCAGCTGAAGGTTTGCATTTTTCCAAGATCTCCACAATCCAAATCTCCATTGCACAAAAAGAATTGGGAGTGATGGACTAATTTCTTTTTTTATTGGTGCCAGACCCTCTGGAATATAAATGCATAAATATATATGTAATACAAATATTACAAATGAGAATTAATTAATTAGTGCCAGTGATATGCATGGGAATGGGATACAAGTAATATGTCTCCACTTCACTCAGACTTGAATGACAGCTAGTGTGGGTCCCTAGACACGGATTGTGGTTACGTAAGATATAATACCAACAGGTAGTCAACAAGAGTTGAAGTAGCCATGCATCCAAGATTATTTCCAGCATTATGGCCTGTTCAACCACATAAGATGTTCCCTAAGTCAAGGCCCTATCCCATGTGTTGACAAGGGCCGGTAATAGGATAGAGTTGATAAACTGTGAGTGTGAAATATTTTCTTTTGAATAGTTCATCATCTTCACATGAGGCACTGCATTTTAATACTGCATTCATAACCTCCCAGCCTACAGTTCTTGTGAACCTCAATCAGTATAGGAGATTCCTTATCCTATGTAAGATAGAGAAGGTAGGTTAATGAGACAATTAATTCAGAATGAGGTGAGGGTGGGCCAGTGATTTACTAAAGGAGATGACAGTTCCAGGTTCCATCTCTGATCTTGGCTTATAGGCAACAGTGAGTATTGTTCATTGCAATTTGAGTCAGGGAAAGAGAAGCTAAGCCATTGTCCCAATTTAAAGATCACAATCCATAGTGCTGGTGCTGGACAATGGTCATGCTTGGAACTTGAGTAAGGATAGAATAAGGGTGCTTGTTGTCTGTGGCCAACCAGGTTGTTAGCACCTTGCTTGTTTCACAAGGTGCTTGCTAATCCTTTCGACCACCATTGACTTTCTGAGTGGTGTCTCAAGGGATCATCAAACAATGTACCCAGGAGAGGGGTTCACAGGGATTTATTGCCCCACTTGCCTCCTCTGCTGAAGAAATCTTACAGTTAAATAAATTGTGTTAATTCAATGCATGAACCCAGTGACAGTTCACTAAGAGGCAAGTAACGTACAGACGCGCATGGGTTCATGCATTTGTGCTGTTTCTCAGGGCAGGTTTGTTATTGGTTTATTATTGTCACATGCACCAAGATACAGTGAAATGTCTTGTTCTTACAGATCAGATCATTACACAGTGCATTGGGGAAGAACAAGGTAAAACTATGACAATGCAGAATAAAGTGTAACAGCTACAGAGAAGTAGCAAGGTCACAATGAGGTCAATTGTGAGGTCAGAGGTGCACCTTATTGTACAAGAGGTCTGATAATAGTGGGATAGAAACTGCCTTTGAGCCTGGTGGTTGATAATTTCAGGCTTATTGTTTCTTTTGCCCGATTGGAGAGGCAGAACAAGATCTGGGGTGGGTAGGGTCTTTGATCATGCTGGGTGCTTTACTGAGGCAGAAAGAATGTTTAATACACACCAAAGTTCCCTCAGCTCTGCTCTATCACAAGGCAAATACACATATTAAATGAGGTAAGTAATGGGATGAATTGTGCATTCCTTAACTCAGCCCTTTTTATGACTCTGTTGCCTCTCTCTGAAGTCACAAAATGAACTTCTTAATCACAGAGAAGCTTCATCTAGTATTGCAGTGTATGGTGGCATCCAACCCTGGCACTAGTTAATTAGTTTTTGTTAAAATTTCCACTCATTAGTGTGGCACTATAGTTAGCTTTTTAACATTAACTTGTGCTCACTAACAACTTGGGCAAACCTTCTCCAAACCTTTTTGGGATCTTTGGAGCTGAGACCAAAAAGAGACATCAGCATTCTTTAGATAGCAATATAATTTTTAAAAAAGAATTCGGAGAAAGTCAGGCAGCCAGCTCTGCTACTCAGACAGATCGTGGCTGATCCAGCACCACTCATGGCTTTAACACCACTTTCCCAATATTTCTCCTTATCACTTGAGTCCCTTGTAATACAAAAATCTGTCAATCTTGATTAGCTCTGGGTTTAGAATAAATTGTAAAGAGCCAAAAGACATAGGAGCAAAATTAGGCCATTCAGCCCATCGAGTCTGCTCCACCATTCCATCATGGCTGACCCCGGATCCCACTCAATACACCTGTCTTCTCGCCATATCCTTTGATGCCTGACCGATCAGGAAATGATTAACTTCCGCCTTAAGTATCCGCTCAGCCTTGGCCTCCACCGCAGACTGTGGCAGAGCATTCCACAGATTTACTAGTCTCTGGCTAAAATAATTCCTCCTTACCTCTGTTCTAAAGGCTCACACCTCAATTTTGAGGCTGTGCCTTCTTTTTCTAGATTCCCCCATCATAAAAAACATTATCTCCACATCCACCCTATTTAGTCCTTTCAACATTCAATGAGGTCCCCCCCCTCCCACACACACACACACATTTTTCTAAATTCCGGTGAGTACAGGCCCAAAGCTGCTAAGCATGCCTCATGTGTTAACCCCTTCATTCCCGGAATCATAACCCTCATAGAAATGAACAGCATCACATTTTTCCACTTAATATTCCCTCTGTCAGCCTCACCTAACCTTTCTACATAACTCTTTAGCCCTGAACAAATAGAAGCTTGAATCCTAAAAGTCACTGCTTCATAAAATACACAAGTCACTGCTTTATCTGGAATGTCTTGATGTTGAGAGCTGTATAAATGCAAGTCTTTTACACTAACAAGCTTCCCAATTATGTGGAAACAGGTAATTAAGTCTTGGACACTTGGATTAGGTTAGCATGCCAATATTAAACATCTTCCCATAAAACCATTTTAGGGGAGGAGGAAGGACACACATTCTTTATTACGTGATGGGTAAATATGAAAATGTTGTCACTGAAGCAAAGAATAATACTCAGTAGGAGTCATCAGAATGTTCCAAATGAATGCCACTGACCTGAACATTAACTCTGATTAACATCTTCGATGTTTCATTTTTATTTCTGACTTCCAGAATCCACGATAACTTCTATTGCAAAGATAGAAGAGCCTTGTCAAATTGACTGTGATTGTTAACGGATTGTGTTGGTGGAGTGAAGTCACTGAAGGGAACAGGGCAACAGGGGCATTAATTAGCTCAGCAAAACCATCTTTTAACCAAATCAATCCCACAATTTGAGTAGGGAAGGAAAAAATGTTTATAACTATATTAATCTTTACTCCGACTGCTAGATAAGAACCCATTTCACTTGTAAATGATTGTTAACTTGAATATGAATGACACAGTAAGGGCCTTGGTTAAAATGAGATTAAATAGGTCCTTATATGCTGCTCTTCTGAGTCACTTATTTAATTATACTGAAACACAAGAGATTCTGCTGATGCTGGAAATCTATTACATTAATCAGGATCAGTCAACAAGTCCAGTGACCTCAACTAGTTCTCCAGCTTTGAGTGACAGTTTACATCAGTGTCTTTGGGATAGTGGTAGAGTCACTGAAGGTCTTTTCTCCAGGTTATCCTCAGGTTGGACTGAGGAGCTTGGGTTGAGAACATGAGAAGGTTGGAAGTTATCCTTTCCGTGGAATAGGTTTCCCCTCCCTAAACTTTTTGAATCATGTTTTCTTCAGCCTGGAGCAGGTTAAGGATCTCTGGTGTCTTTGCCCTGAGATTGTCTTTCAGTACACATAACGCAGTTTAACCCATTTCCTCTTCAGCAATGTTAATGCTCAGCACCAGAGGGAGCCACAGGTACATCTCTCTGGCTACTGTGTGTTCCAATCAGCTCATCCACTCGCTCTTCCGATTGACTAATCGCAAACAACTAGCCAAGATTAGCCTACGTACGATTAACAAAATGCACCAGGTGATGGAGCCAGAAGATAACATTACTAACTTAGGAAAGAAAAGGAAGGTGGGGAAAGGAGAAGATGGTGGAGTCTGATGTAGCATTGCTTCCTACACATATAATTTCAGTTTCATTTTCCCTAATCTCTTCTTTACTGGTATAGAAATGAAGATAAATTAATATGTTGTCACCATTCCATAATGCATTATAATACCCAACAACCAGCCTTCAGTATTGGAATGCCCTGCTCCTTGTCCTGTACTTGTTCACAACAATGCATACTTGGAGCAGTTTCCACCACAGTCTTCTAATTTCTGCTGCGTTGGATCCAGCTTGCAAAGGGTAGGGAAGACTACCAAACTATGATGAGGGGCCAGTTACCTGAAATGACAAAAGAAAGTGAGCAAATTTCATTAGAGTGCGGAAGATTTAGAAGAGAATTAATAGAGGTATTCGGAATTATGAAAGGTAGAGGGTGGAGAGCGGAGAGCAGTCCAACCAAGTCTCAGTGAGGGTCAGCACCTTCAGGGGAGGGGTCTGAACCCAGTGAGGGTCAGCACCTTCAGGGGAGGGGACTGAACCCAGTGAGGGTCAGCACCTTCAGGGGAGGGGTCTGATCCCCAGTGAGCGTCAGCACCTTCAGGGGAGGGGTCTGATCCCCAGGGAGGGTCAGCACCTTCAGGGGAGGGGTCTGAACCCCAGGGAGAGTCAGCACCTTCAGGGGAGGGGTCTGAACCCCAGGGAGAGTCAACACCTTCAGGGGAGGGGTCTGAACCCCCGGGAAGGTCAGCACCTTCAGGGGAGGGGTCTGAACCCCAGTGAGTCAGCACCTTCAGGGGAGGGGACTGAACCCAGTGAGAGTCAGCACCTTCAGGGGAGGGGTCTGAACCCCAGTGAGAGTCAGCACCTTCAGGGGAGGGGTCTGAACCCCAATGAGGGTCAGCACCTTCAGGGGAGGGGACTGAACCCAGTGAGGGTCAGCACCTTCAGGGGAGGGGTCTGAACCCAGTGAGAGTCAGCACCTTCAGGGGAGGGGACTGAACCCAGTGAGGGTCAGCACCTTCAGGGGAGGGGACTGAACCCAGTGAGGGTCAGCACCTTCAGGGGAGGGGTCTGAACCCAGTGAGGGTCAGCACCTTCAGGGGAGGGGTCTGAACCCCAGTGAGGGTCAGCACCTTCAGGGGAGGGGTCTGAACCCAGTGAGAGTCAGCACCTTCAGGGGAGGGGTCTGAACCCAGTGAGGGTCAGCACCTTCAGGGGAGGGGTCTGAACCCCAGTGAGTGTCAGCACCTTCAGGGGAGGGGTCTGAACCCCAGTGAGGGTCAGCACCTTCAGGGGAGGGGTCTGAACCCAGTGAGAGTCAGCACCTTCAGGGGAGGGGTCCGAACCCAGTGAGGGTCAGCACCCTCAGGGGAGGGGACTGATCCCAGTGAGGGTCAACACCTTCAGGACAGGAGACAGAAGGCACTACTGAAGCTCCCTTAGTCAATTTGTGAATCAGCTATATGCAATCCTTGTTTCAATCTTTCACTGAATTTAACATCCGGGAACACTTTACAACTGATCAAATTGGTTGAAAATGAAATATTTTCACTCATTGAGAATCAACATTCATAATTGTCTCTCTTTTCTTTTTGATGTGCCTCAGCCTAGGATAATCAGACACAGTTGCAAATTTAGCACAGAACAGAAAGTACCTGCTCATGTTGCCAAACACTTCTGAAAACAGTCTGCTGACTCAAGCAAAAATTCAGCAAATCTGCACCCTTTGACTTCAGGTCCTGAAGGTTCCTCTAACTGGGATTCACAGTCATGACATCTTCCAGAAAGTTGCTAATGATTGAGAAACAGACTGAGTTGCTGGATATCGAAGCCAGTTTGATTTAGCAGACAAACCCATGTAATTTCTACTTTGTCAAATAGATGTCAGTGTTGTTTCCTTGTCAGATTGTCATTGAGCATTGAGGATAACTTGCTTCTGCCCTGTGGGTGCTGAGGTGATCTGCACACACAGTGACAGGTGAGGGAGCTGGATGGGCTGTTGTGACTCTTTCCACTGCTTTCACTTTGCTATCCCTTACTTCCAATTGAAAAACTTGAAGTGCTTGGAGCAAAAATTCTGCTGGAGGAACCCTGGGTCAGTTAGCCTCTGAGGGGTGATGTCTGTGTTCCGGTTCACAGTCTGGTCCATGGACTGAAGACTCCAGGTTTTCCGGCTGTCCCTTGTTCAATTCGGGCTTAATCATAGGCACCTGATTCTCATCTTGGGGCAGGGAATATACGTGGCCCTGGGTTCGAGTGTAGGTGCTGGTTCGTCTTGTTGGTGTCCTGTCCTCGCCTCTGTGGGGTAAGTCAGGCTGCCTTTGTTGTTACCTGGAGGCTGGACTGTTCCCTTCCCTCTGAAGCCTTGCTGGCTACCCACGCCTGCATCCTCAACTGTATCGCCATCAAGTTCAGCTGCAGGAGTGAGACTGGAGCCTTGCCACGTCAACAGAAGAAAATACCTATCGTTGAGCTTGGAACTGTCTCTTTGTGTCCCTGTGCTTCGTGTCCATGTATGAGTCCCGGCCCTACGTCCTGTTCCCAAGGGAGGGGTCCTGGTTCTGTGTTTTGTGTATGAGTCCTGGCCCTACGTCCTGTCCCCAAGGAGGGGTCCTGATTCTGTGTTTCGTGTGTGAGTCCTGGCCCTATGTCCTATTCCCAAGGAGGGGTCCCGGCTTTGTTCTGTGTTCCTGTGCTCCAGTCCAAGGCTCCGAGGAGGTTCCAGTCCAAGTCCAAGTCGTAGCCCAGGCCCTGAGTCGTGGTTTCGTCCAAGGCCAGTGTCCGTGTCCAGCTACGCCTCTCCCCACTTCTGCTTTGCTCTCCCTCAATCATGACCAAGTCTGGGCTTCATGTCCTCGTCCAGCCCTGGATTCCAGCGTCCTGCCCCCCCACGTCCAGTCCCGTTGCCTTGCCACATCCAGTCCTCTTCTGGATCCAGAGTCCGAGCCTGAGTCAAGACCCTGGTTCCGGATCCCTGTCCAGTCTCTGGCTCGGAGTCCTTGTCCAGGTTCCTAGTTCCTGGTCCAGGTCCCACTTTCCTACTCTGGTCCTAGCCCATGCCTTGTCCAGGACCTGTGTCTTGTCCAGCGTCATTTCTTCCCCATTTCCCTTGCTTCCTTGATACACCTAGTCCTGTCCCTGGTACTTCAGTGTCTGTGTCTTGCATTTGGGACCATTCCCAAAGCCCACCTTATGACAGGTGAAAGGAATTGTTGCTGTTTCAATTTGAAACCTCTCTTCAGGATTTGCCATTCCCTTGTGTCTCCACTGAAGTGCCTGGGGTCTTTCTGGATGCTTCTCTGTCATTTTAAGTGGTCCTGGGCTGGGGATTCCCAGGAGCCAGCGGACATGTTGCACTCTCTCAATGAGATTTTGAAAACATCTTGGAGTGTTCTTTTCCACCTGGGAATCTGAGAATAGAGTGTTTTTAGAGTCCAAAAGCAGGTGAGTGTACTCAATGGAGCTGGCTGAGTTTAATCTGGAGCGTAATAAGGTGGCACGGTAGTGGTTACTGCAAGGCTTTACAGTCCTAGTGATCACGATCAGGGTTCAATTCCTGTCACTGCCTGTAAGGGTATTTTACGTGCTCCCATGACCAAGTGGGTATCCTCCCACATTCCAAAGATGTACATTTGGGATCAGTGGGCTGTGGGAATGCTATGTTAGCGCCAGAAGCAGGCAACACTTGCGGGCTGCAGTCAGCACAATCCTCGTTGATTTGCCTTGATGCAAAAGTGACATATTTCACTGTACGTTTTGATGTACATGTGACAAATAAAGCTAATCTTTTAAAACAAGATCTTTAAGGTTAGTGCTGGAGACGTTGGCCGAGGAGAGGGCCCTGACGTTGGCCGAGGAGAGGGCCCTGACGTTGGCCGAGGAGACACTGGTGTTGGTCTAGTTATTTGTATTTGGAAGGTTTTGCAGACACAGTGGGGTTGTGGTCACTGCTGACGCTGTCATGGGCAGGTGCGTTCCCAGTAAGCAGGCTGATGAGAACGGTGACTACCAGGTTCAACCAACAGCTGCCGCAGAACCAGAGTGCCAGCGACGTCCTGCAAGACAGCGAGCTCATTAAGTGCTGATGCTCCCAAAGCCACACTTGGTCATGGGCATTGAAGTCCCAACTCAGAGTGAATTCTGTTTCCTTGTTCTTCTCAGTGCTGCTCACAAGCGGTGTTTGACACTTGGGAGGATTGATTCAGCAGCTGAGAGAGGATACTCAGTTTTAATCAGATTCTTACATATTTGAAACTTCAATGTAGAGGATCACACAGGGCCACACCCTGTACACCATCGAACGTACCCAGGGATTGTAATTCTGGCTGTAATGTGTCATGATCATAATACATCTATTTGTACAGGATCAGGCCCCTTCCACCATTCTCAAGATCATATGGTTCATCTACCTCACTGCCAACTTCCTACTCCACAACCTATCCCCCGCTTCCCTTAGCATACCAAAATATATCACCCTCTGTTCTGAGTTGATCTCCACAGCTCTCAGGAATAGAGGATTCCAAAGACCCAACACTTTCTGCAGGAAGAAATCTCTCCTTATCTCAGCCAGGACGAACATCCCCTCTGCAGGCAGCCTACTGGGCCCTTTTTGAAGCTTTGATGAGGTTTCATTCTTCTAAACTCCAGAGAACGTAAGCTTCATCTATTCAGCCTCTGCCCAAACCCGCCATTCTTGGAACCAGTTGAGTGAATCTTTGCTGCACTTCTTCTACGGCAGGGATTCACCACCTTTTTTATGCCATGGAGCCCTGCCGTTACCCGAAGGGCCATGAACCGTGTTCCCTCTAATTTGTAATGACCAGTATGTGCAAAAATCTTATGCTGTGCAATTTATTTTTTTGCCCAGTGACAACAACATATGCACACTGAATAATTTTGTCAATAAAAACAGTATAAATAAGCCAGTTCTGAAATCTGCAGACAAATCATTGCAAAGTCCACGTTGTCCACACCGTCCGAATCAGAAAAGGAAAAGTGATTGTGTACGATCGTGAAATGCACTTAACGTGCCAACGAGGTAGAGAGTAGACAGCCTTTTGCGTGCTCACAGCATAAGATACGTGCGAGCACACGCCTTAGAGGGAACATTGTCCGTAGACCCCTGCTCAATGGCAAGTATCTTTTTAAAGTAAATAAATCAAAACTGTATGTACTATAAGGGTGATCTCTCGGTGCTCCTATATAATTGCAAAAAGACATCTTTATTCCTGTACTCAACTCTTTACATAATAAGGGCCAGCATATCATTTGTCTTCTTAATTGCACCCTGCATCTGGATGTTAGCTTTCAATGACTCGGTATGAGGACATCTAAGTCCTTTTGAATATCAATATTACCTAATTCTCACATTTTAAATTGCTCTAAGTAGATAATGTCATACTTTTCCCACATTCTTTTCCATCTACAATGTTCTTGCCTATGCAGTCAGCTTCATATTCCCTTAAAACCTCTATGCAATCCCCACCTATTCACACGGCCGCCTAATCTTGTGTTGTCTGCAAAATGAAATACAATATTTGATCTCATCATTAATTTTCAATAAAACATGAATTGTCTCCTGAGGCAGTCCCACAGGGATATGGGTAGTATCCACTCTGCTACCGAGGATTCTGAGATGGATAATAAGATCATTCTGAGAACCACACACTCTTCTATAGATCGGGCAGCTGATAGTTGATGGAGTGGGTGGGTGAGTTATTTGTGAATCACAAATGAGAAAATTTGCAGATGCTGGAAATCCAAAGCAACACAAAATGCTGGAGGAACTCAGCAGGCCAGGCAGCATCTATGGAAAAGAGTAAACAGTTGATGTTTCATGCTGAGACCCTTCTTCAGGACTGGGGGAATGGGGGGGGGAATGAGGAAAGAAGTTAGCTGGAAGGTGATAGGTGAAGCCACAATAGGGAAAGTGGACAATTCTCCTATTGTCCACTCTCCTCTCCTCTCAGATTCTTTCTTCTCCAGCACTTGACCTTTCCCAAGGTCAAGAAGAAAGAATCTGACAGGAGAGGAGAGTAGACAATAGTAGAAAGGGAAGGGGATCATTGTTCCTTTACCTGAAATGCACCAGGCGTTTTTTCTTAACAATCTAATGTCCAGATTAATTCATCAACAAAAGGGTAGGATTTGAATGCAAACCTTTGTATCATTCATCCACACCTCAGGATTATTAGATTGTTATGTGAACCCTCTTTGCTAAAGTGGCTGACTATGACAGGGTTTCAGATCCCTATCTATTTTAAAAGATTCAAGGCAAGTTATATCAGTGAATCCTCCTAAGTCTTCAGCACATTACCAAGAATGCTTCATCAATTATTAATTCCCTGCTGTCAGATAAATTATTAATCTAAGTAAGTATAGTTTAGTATTGTTGAGTGCCAACCTTTGTAAGTCTGTGACTAAGCAGGACTTTCCACAAAAAAAATTTCTCCTAGAGTGAAATACAGTGTACAAGTACAAGGCAATTAAGTCTATGCATAGAAAACAAAGCTTGTGTGCTATTTTTAACCTGTCCAGATATTTTAAAATTAATTCTCAGGATTTACTGTAAGTGTTACTGTCATTCTTAATTGTGCTGGGTTGCTTGGAACATTTAAGGGTCAGTAAAGGAGGTAGGATGATGGCTTTCCATTGGAGTTATGGGGAAAGTGGTAGCAGAAGGTTTGAAGACAAGGAGAAAGCCATCCTTATTCTGAGATCGAGAGAAAAGAAGTGTGACAATGGAAGTAAAGGGGGTATAATTACACTCTGATTATGAGACTTCACTGTCCTTCACCAAAGGTGACCTTATAGCACCGTGATCAGTCTCGAAGGTCATTGTAGGTAAAATGAAATGACAAAGTAAGTTAAAGAAGGTATTACGAGTGAATCTGCAGATGCTGGAAATAAATAAAAAACACGAAATGCTGACCAGACAGCACCTATGGGAGGAGGTAATACGACGTTTCGCGCCGAAACCCTTCATCAGGAGTGAAGTAACATGGGATGGTCAGGGAGGGGGAAATAAGAAATGGGGGGAGGGATAAAGTAGAGAGCTGGGAAGTGATAGGCTGGAGGGAAATGGGCTAGGGGGAAGGTGGAGAATTATGGGAAATAAAAGAGAAAGAAAAGTAGGGCTGGGGGGAGAGATTATAGTGGGGGGGGGGGAAGAGAGAGAAAGAGAACCAGACTAAAATAATATTTAGGGATGGGGGTAAGGGTGGGGGGCAGGGGTATCAATGGAGAAAACGAAAGGCCAGTTTTGAACCAAGTGATGAACTATCCTATTTGACTATGTCCTCATAAACCTACATATGGCAGATACATCTGTCCATAATAGTTCTGGTAGATGTAACTAATGATCAGTCTTGTGGAGACCAAGTCCCGTCTTCCATGTTGAAGCTCTCCTCCATCATATTGAGTAGCATAAACAAGAGAAAATCTGCAGATACTGGAAATCCAAGCAACACACACAAAATGCTGGAGGAACTCAGCAGGCCAGGCTGATGTTGAGTAGCTTGACAATTTTGCTAAATGGAGCAGATCTGGCAGCTCAAAACTGGGTGTGGATGAGGTTTTGCAGGGGATCATCTGCAGCAGAAATGTACATCAACACAATCTGTAACTATGGCCTAATATATCACTACCCATTATAATCAGCAACCCCGGTTCAATGAGGGAATGCTGAGACCAATAGACGTTGTAAGTAAAATGATTGTTGTAAGTAGTTAGGCTTCAGTACTGGATATATACATGCTAAGCATCAGAAAGAGCACGTCACAGGATGAAATCAGCAATCTCATGGCCTGTGGATCAGATCCAAGCTCAACAATCTTAATGCATCTCATTGTAAATAGCTAATAGGAGGAGGAGAATTCAAGAACATCTCCATTCCCTATAATGGCTGGGCCCAAAGTTGGAAAGGCACGAGTGAAATATTCAAAACCCCGAGCAAAGTGATGGAAGATGTGGACAGTGCTATCAAGAGGCCCACACTAATCTGCTCATCAATGCCCAATTTGGTTTTGCTAGGATCTCGTAGTACCAGACCTCAATGGGTACATTTAATGTCTGAGAAATGTATACAATATACATCCTGAAATTCTTTCAGACCTCATCAGAGCCTTGAAACAAACATGGACCAAAGAAATGAAATCCAGAAGTGAGGTGACAGTTACTGCCCTTGACATCAAGGCAAAATTTGACAAAGTAAGGCATCAGGGCATCTCACAAAGCTTAAGTCAAAGAAAAAAACATTTCAGTAACTGAAGATGTGGTTGTTGGAAATTAACCACAATTGTCATTACAATATATTATGCTAAACCTAACTGGTTTCAGCTGTTTTTATGAATAATCATCCTACTATTATAAAACTAGAATTATCAGAAATTGTTAATTTCCATTCATCACTTCTCAGGAATTGAAATGATCTTTACTAGCTTACAGAAAGACTTGGACAGCAGCATGGACTTATGACATTCCTGTCACAAAAGGGTTAATGATTGGCCCTCTTCAACATGAGAGTCTAATCAACACACAAAGAAGCTGGAGGAACTTAGCGGGTTGTGTAGCATCTATGGAGGGAAAGCTACAGTCTAATCATTAATCGGTCAGGTCAAGTCAAGTTTATTGTCGTGTGCAGAACCTGAGCTGTCAAGAAAACGGCTGTTCCTGAACTTGATGGTGGGGGACATCAGGCTTCTGAATCTCCTGATTAATGGTAACAGTGAGTTGGAATTACCATACCAGGCATGATGTCATCAGTCAGGATATTTTCAACAGTACATCTGTAGAAGTTTGTTGGAACATTTTCTGACATTAAGACTCCTCTTAAGCTTCGAAGAAACTGGAAACTTTTTTTGTGGTTGCAAAATATGCAATGGGAACAGACAGGCCATCTAAGATGTTAATGTCCAATCATTTGAAACTAGTTACTCTCTCCATCTCTAACCCATCAATGAGAACTAGCATCTTACCTCACAACTTTCCCCTTTCTTAAGTCAACATTTAGTTCTTTGCTTTTGTTAATGTTGAACACGATGTTGCTTACGCAACACCACTCAAACCAGTTGTTCTACCTCAGTTTTGTATGCTGACTCACCACCACCCATAATTTGGCCAACAGTTGTGTTGCCAGTGAAGTTGTAGATGGTATTCAAGGTATGCTTAGTTACACAGTCATTAGTATAAAGAGAGTAAGGCAGGGAGCAAAGATGCAACTCTGAGATTCACCTGTGCTGCTATCTCCAAGTCCACCACCATCAATATTCTGGGCATGGAGTCGATTGGGGGGGGGGGGGTTAATCTTTCACCACAATCTCTACTAGATCAGTCATTTACAAACAATGGCTACAAGTGAAAGAAAGGTTGAGTATCTTCCTTGAGTGAGTCACTTCCTGATACTTAAGGTTTTGTACCACCTACAAAGCTCAACCCTCAATTTCAAAACCATTTGGGACAAAGCAGCCATCTTGATCCACTATCTTAAACATTAATTGATGCTATTGCCCAGTGGCTCTGACAACCACCATCACGGGGTGTTTCAAAACAACTGGTAATGGCACGCATTAACTCCAGCTTTCCAGATAACCTTAACCACTTGCATTTCACCCACTGCTGAAACAGGTCTATGGCAGACACCATCTCCCTGGCCCTACAGTTCTCTGGACAGTAAAGACAATTATATTAGGCTATGGTTTATTGACTACAGCTCAGCCTTTAATATCAAAATTCCAATTAAAGTCTCCAACAAACTCTGAGAACTGGGAGTCAACACTACCCTTTGGATCCAAGATAGTTGAAATATCAAAACATAGAGGGACCTTCATGAACTCCCAAAGCCCCTGGTGACCATGAGACTTCAGCTTCTGAGGTCAACGTGAGAGTACCTTTCAGGAGAGTGAACCCACGGAAAGCATCCAGCCCAGACAGAGTACTTGGCCAAGTGCTAAAGACCTGAACTGATCAGCTGGCTGGAATGTTCACCAATATCTTTACCCTCTTGCTTTGACAGTTTGAGGCACACACCTACTTCAAACAGGCTTTAATTATACTTGTGCTGAATAAGAACAGGGTAACCTGCCTCAATGGCTATTGTCCTGTGACACTTACATCCACTGTAATGAAGTATTTTGTGAGGTTGATAATGAGACATCAACTCCTACCTGAGAAGTGACTTGGATCCGCTCCAATTTGCCTATTGTCACAACAGGTGCCATTAAATTGACTCTTCACTCATTCGTGGAACAGCTGGACAGTGAAGATGCATGTATCAAGATGCTCTTCAATACTATCATCCCACCAAAACTAATCAATAAACTTCAAGACCTTAGCCTCTGTAACCCCTTGTGCAACTGGATTTCCTCTCTTGCATACCCAAGTCTGTTTGGATTGGCAACTATTCCTCCACAATCACCATCAGCGCAGGTACACCACATGACCATACTTGCCTTATACTTATGACCGTGAAGCTGAGCACAGCTCCAATGCCATATTAAAGATTGCTCACGACACCACTGTCATTGGCTGAATCAAAGGTAGTGATGAATCAGCATATAGGAGGAAAATTGAAAATCTGGCTGAGTGGCCACAATAATAACCTGTCACTCAATATAGGCAAGACCAAGGAACTGATTATTGACTTCAGGAGGAAACCAGAAGACTGTAAGCAAGTCCTCATCATGGAAATCAGAGGTAGAGAGGGTCAGCAAATTTAAACTCCTTGGTGTTATAGAGGTAGAAGCCCCTCTACTTTCTTAGAAGTTGGTGAAGATTCAACATGTCATTTAAAG
The DNA here is from genome assembly GCF_030144855.1 of Hypanus sabinus. Lineage (NCBI taxonomy): Eukaryota > Metazoa > Chordata > Chondrichthyes > Myliobatiformes > Dasyatidae > Hypanus > Hypanus sabinus. The sequence continues at coordinate 28,034,085 of NC_082732.1, forward strand.
CTTTTAGAAACTTGTATAGATGTGCAGTGGATAATATATAGACGGGAGCCGCATGGGCCTTAGTCATTGCGAGGACGAGGCCTCAAGCTACGGTGTCAGCTGTCTGCAGCTGCCTTGGGTGGGGGGCGTCAGATTATTCACCAGTCACTGAAGGTGAATGAGCAAGTGCAGCAGACAGTGAAGAAGGCTAATGGAATGTTGGCCTTTATTACAAAGGGAATTGAGTACAAGAGCAAGGAAATCCTCTTGCATTTGTACAGAGCCCTGGTGAGACCACACCTGGAGTATTGTGTACAGTTTTGGTCTCCAGGGTTAAGGAAGGACATCCTGGCTGTAGAGGAAGTGCAGCGTAGATTCATGAGGTTAATTCCTGGGATGTCAGGACTGTCTTACGCAGAGAGGTTAGAGAGACTGGGCTTGTACACGCTGGAATTAAGGAGATTGAAAGGGGATCTGATTGAAACATATAAGATTATTAAGGGATTGGACAAAATAGAGGCAGGAAATATGTTCCAGATGCTGGGAGAGTCCAGTACCAGAGGGCATGGTTTGAGAATAAGGGGTAGGTCATTTAGGACAGAGTTAAGGAAAAACTTCTTCTCCCAGAGAGTTGTGGGGGTCTGGAATGCACTGCCTCTGAAGGTAGTGGAGGCCAATTCTCTGGATGCCTTCAAGAAGGAGCTAGATAGGTATCTTATGGATAGGGAAATCAAGGGATATGGGGACAAGGCAGGAACCGGGTATTGATAGTAGATGATCAGCCATGATCTCAAAATGGCGGTGCGGGTTTGAGGGGCCGAATGGTCTACTTCTGCACCTATTGTCTATTAGATGTGCTCCACCAGAGTGCCTGAGGTGGTGTAACGTGGCATACATGTTGGAGTTGGTGCTGCCCTCCAGTGTTTGCTCAGCAGAAGACAAGGAGTATTGTGTTCAACTGCAGACTGCTACAACATGCATGGACTCGGACTACATTTTCGTTTGTATTTTACCATTGTCTTATATGTGCTATGTGTCTTATCATGGGTATGACTGCATTTTGCACCTTGGCCCTGGAGTAATGCTGTTGGCATTTGGCTGTTTTCATGTACGGTTGAATGACAAACTTGAACCAATGCCCTTGAAGGGAAAAGCCTAGAAAAAGTAGTGCATACAGCTCAGTCCATCATGGGCAAAGTCCTCCCCACCATTGAGCACATCTACTTGAAATGCTATTGCATGAAAGCAGCATCCATCATCAAGGACCCCCTCCCCCAAACCATCCAGGCCATGCTCTCCTACAGCTGCTGCCACAAGGGAAGAGGTACAGGAACCTCAGAGCCCACACCCTCAGCATAAGTTATTTCCCCTCAACCATCAAGTTCTTGAACCAGAGATGACTTCACCCACCCCATCGCCAAACTGTCCCCCCAACCTATGGGCTCTCCCAACTACTCCACTCCCTGAACACTCATGACTATGTGGCTTGATTCTACTCCATCTCCAAGTTTGCAGAAGATCTCACCATAGTGGGCCATGTCACAAATGATGACGAGGATAGAGGTGGGAGATGGAAATCATAGTTGCATAGCATGATAACAACCTTCCCTTCCTACAATGACAGCTAAACAAACAAGCTGGTCGGTGCCTTCAAGGTGGGGAAGTTCACATGCTCCCATCTACACTCAGTGGGTGCTATAGTAGGTACCACCTATACCTAATAAAGTGGCCACTTTATTAGGTAGGTTTGTGTTATGCTGCTACTCTAGCCCATCCACTTCAAAGTTTGACAAGGTGTGCATTCAGGGATGCTCTTCCTTATATCATGTGTAACGTGTAGTTATTTGAGTTCCTGTCACATTCCTGTCAGCTTGAACCAGCCAGGCCAGTCTCCTCTGACTTCTCTCATTAACAAGGTGTTTTCACACAGGATTTTTTTTTTGTTTTTCACACCATTTTTCTGTAAACTCTGGAGACAGTTGTGCATGAAAATCCCAGGATATCAGAAGTTTCTGAGATACTCTAACCACCTCATCTGGCACCAACAATCAAAGTCACTTAAATCACATTTTTTTCCCCATTCTGATGTTTGGTCTGAACCCCTTGACCATGCCTGCATGCTTTTATGGATTGAGTTACTCCCACAGGATTGGCTGATTAGAAATTTACATATTAATGAGCAGGTGTACCTTTTGAGTGGCCACATCAGCAGTGCTGAAGTTGAGAGGATTGATAGCTTCAAGTTCCTGGGAATGAACACCACTAATGGCCTATTGTGGTCCAAACATGGCTAAGCCCATGAATGCCTCTACTTCCTCATGAGGCTAGATAATTTGATGCACCATATAAAGAATTTTATATGGATGCATCATAGCTTGGCATGACAAGAAAATGCAGAGTTGTGGACACACTTCACCACAACCAACCTCCCCTTGATATACTTCTTGCAGTCTCAGTGCCTCGGTAAAGCAGCCAAGCGTAATCAAAGACCTCACTCATCCCAGACATTCTGTCTTCTCCCCTCTCCCATTGGATTGGGCAATAGATACAAGAAACAGAAACAAAATGCTGGAAAAACTCAGCAGGCCAGGCAGCATCTGTGGAAAGGAGTAAATAGTTGATGTTTCAGGCGAAGACTCTTCATCAGGACTGGAGAAAAAGATGAGAAGTCAGAGCAAGAAGGTCTGGGGGAGGGGAGGATGAAGCACAAGGGAGTAGATACAAGAGCACATACCACCATTGTCCCTGTACCAAAAAAAGACTAAGACAATAGATGCAGTAGGTCATTCACCTGTGATCATGGCTGATCATACACAATCAGTACCCCGTTCCTGCCCTCTCCCCATATCCCTTGACCCCGCTATCTATAAGAGCTCTATCTAACTCTCTCTTGAAAGCATCCAGAGACTTGGCCTCCACTGCCTTCTGGGGCAGAGCATTCCACTTATAAACCACTCTCTGGGTGAAAAAGTTTTTCCACATCTCTGTTCTAAATGGCCTACCCCTTATTCTTAAACTGTGGCTTCTAGTTCTGGACTCACCCATCAGCGGGAACATGCTTCCTGCCTCCAGCGTGTCCAATCCCTTAATAATCTTATGTTTCAATCAGATCCCCTCTCATTCTTCTAAATTCCAGTGTATACAAGCCCAGTTGCGCCAATCTTTCAACATATGACAATTCCGCCGTTCTGGGAATTAACCTTGTGAACCTATGCTGCACTCCCTCAATAGCAAGAATGTCCTTCCTCAAATTTGGAGACCAAAACTGCACACAATACTCCGGGTGGGGTCTCACCAGGGCCCTGTACAGCTGCGTAAGGACCTCTTTACTCCTATACTTAATTCCTCTTGTTATAAAGGCCTGCATGCCATTAGCTTTCTTCACTGCCTGCTGTACCTGCATGCTTGCTTTCATTGACTGATGTACAAGAACACCTAGATCTCGTTGTACTTCCCTTTTTCCTAACTTGACTCCATTTAGATAGTAATCTGCCTTCCTGTTCTTGCCACCGAAGTGGATAACCTCAGATTTATCCACATTAAACTGCATCTGCCATATATTTGCCCACTCACCTAGCCTGTCCAAGTTACCCTGCATTCTCATAACATCCTCCTGACATCTCACACTGCCACCCAGCTTTGTGTCATCGGCAAATTTGCTAATGTTACTTTTAATCCCTTCATCTAAATCATTAATGTATACAAGCTGCGGTCCCAGCACAGAACCTGGTCACAGCCTGCCATTCCGAAAGGGACCTGTTAATCGCTACTCTTTGTTTCCTGTCAGCCAGGTAACATGCTGGAAGGACTGGCGTCCTGTTGCACTCACCTCAATAAGCAAATGCTCTGAGAGGCTGATCAGGAATTATAACTGCAGCTTGCTACCACCTAAACTGGACACCCTACAATTCGCTTACTGACACAACCGATCAACAGGCAACACAATAGCCACTACTCTACATATTGTCCTTACACATCTGGAGGACACATGTGAGAATGCTGTTCTTTTGACTACAGTTCAGCATTCAACACCATAGTTCCATAAAAGGCCAACAAGAAGCTCAGAGACCTCAGCCTTGTGCAGCTGGATCCTGGACTTCCTGTCAGATCGCTAGCAGGTGGTAAGAATGGGCTCCCTCACTTCCACCCGACTCTCAATACAGCAGCCCCACAGGGCCTTTACTCCCTGTATACCCATGACACCCTGTACACCCCAGCTCTAAACTGCTAATTAAATTTGCCGACGACACGTTGATTGGCATCTCATCTCAAAAACAGTAACAAGGTAGCTTAGAGGGAAGTCATCTCTCTGACACGGTGGTGTCAAGAAAACAACCTCTCCCTCAACGTTGCAAAAACAAAGGGGCTGGTTGTGGATTACAGGAGGAATGGAGACAGGCCAACCCCTATCGGCATCAATGGATTTGGGGTTGAGAGGGTAAACAGCTTTAAGTTCTTTGGCATCCACATCACCGAGGACCTCACACACAAGCTGTGTGGTGAAAAAGGCACAACAGCACATCTTTCACCTCAGACAGTTGAGGAGGTTTGGTAGTGGCCCCCAAATCCTAAGAATTTTCTACAGTGGCACAATTGAGAGCATTCTGACTGGCTGGTATGGGAACTGTATCTCCCTTAATCACAGGACTCTGCAGAGTGGTGCAGACAGCCCAGTGCATTTGTAGATAGGAACTTCGCATGATTCAGGATATTTACAAACACAGGTGTGTAAAAAGGGCCAGTAGGATCATTGGGAACCCGAGTCAATCCAGCCTATTCCAGAAGCAACAATCTGGAAAACGGTACCACAGCATAAAAGCCAGTACCAACAGGATCTAGGATAGCTTCTTCCACCAGGCCATCAGACTGATTAACCAAGCTGATTTGAGTGTACTCTATGTTGCATTTAATGTTCTATTTATTATAAATTACTATGATTGCACATTTAGACAAAGATGTAATGTAAAGCATTTTACTCATGTACGTGAAGGATGTAAAAAATAAAGTCAATTCAATTCTATGCACAAGGACAGTTTCTATCCCACAGTTGTAAGAGTATTGAAGTTTCCTAGTATAATCAGAATCAGGTTTATTACCACTTGCACATAATGTGAAATTTTGTTAACAGTTCAATGCAATACATAATTTAGCAGAAAAAAATCAATTAATATATTGAAAGATTAAAAAATAGAAAAAAACAGAAATACTGTATATTTTAAAAAACAAAGATTCATGAGGTAGATTGTGTGGCATAATAGACTGCACATCCTACCTCATTATGACCTTGCACCTTGTCTACCCTTTTTCTGTATGTTAATTTCATTCCACATTCTGTTTAACCTTGTGCTACGTCACTGCACCATCTGTATGACTAGTATGACAAGCTTTTCACTGTACCCTGGTACATGTGATAATAAACCATTTATTGCTTATGCATCTGGTACACTTTATCTAAAGTACCTTCCAAATGAAAATTCCTTGTATCTAAAGGACCTTCCACATCTGTGATCTCCTCTACTATAGGATGAGAGCATTATTACATAGTAATAAATGGACGTTCAGATCCCAAAATTGAAGAATGGGACACCATCAAAGGCTTTTAGTGAGTGCTTAGGACCCAATTGCAAAGTGTATTTGACATATTGTCATGTAAATACATCTTTTTATCAAATGCTGTATTTTATTTTACCCTAAGACTCAGCTAGTGGCTTGAGCCAAATAAAAGCTCAGTGCTTTTGGGTAGCTTCCAAACACCCTGCAGTCCATTATGCATTCAACTGCCAGAACTACCAGTGTAAATATACAAACATTATACCCACTGTCCTTTCTTCAACATTAAAGCTAGATGCTTTTATACTTGACTGGGAATACATCAGCTAGTTGTTGAGGGACAAAAATCAGGTATCATTTGCTTTGATTTGACAACCACTTGAAATGCCAGGTCAGGCATTTTTAATATTTGAAGCAGAAGAATTCTATCTTTGACATTGCAATTTGAAGTTACTGCATTCAAGAGCTGAACTTGACCTCAATCTTGATTATCAAAACAGCTTATAACATCAGAAACCAAGACAGATCCCTTGTATCGAGAGCAGGCTCCTAAAAGTGGAATTTCAATTGTGCTAATTAGAAGTGAAGTGCTAAACTGTGTTTATAGAAAGCCAAATGGATAAAGAGGTTGGTAAAAAGATCAATAAAGTACTTCAGATTCAGATCTATGCTTCTAATCAGCCACCAGTATTTAAGGTTATGTAACTTGTTCTGCCCAACATCTACTTGCAGAAGCGTTATTAATGGTCTACTTGTTCTCCATCTGAAATCAGCACAAAAGGTTGTTTGACTCAAGTTTTCTGAAATAGCTAATATCTATTTATTTTCAGCCAAACACCTTCCAGATTCTAACACTGGTCTGCAGATAGCTATGCTACCTGTTACGGTTCATGCTTCCGAACAAGAAAAGGTAAAGGTAGTGATAGAGAAAGCGAAGAAATGCTGCTGTCAGTGTGCACTGTAAACAATATTTTTAAAAAACCCAGATTTATTTATAGTACTTAACCAGAATATACAAAGTAGTGGTCAAGCATGAACTAATGAGGTATACAAATTTAAACCTTGTTCAATATGGAAAAATGATACTAATTTAATCAATTCTTTAAACCATGGGTTTTAAGCATACATCACAATGAGTTCAAAATTTACAAATTGACCCCGTCAATTTTCACTAGAAATGTACTGCACCACAAACATTAACAACAAAACTGTGGAGCTTGAAGAAAGCCTTTTTTTCTTGTTTTTTAAATCTCATTTTTGTACAGAATAGAAGACCAATTTTCCCTCCCCTACCCAAGTTAGCAAGACCTATATCTTTGGTCTTCATTGCATATGAACCTCTACCCTAAGCACAATTTACAAAAAGAAAAAAGGGCAGTAATTATTTTCTTTTCTTGAAATAAGAAAATGGTCAGTAAACAGTAAAGTGTGTGCTTCTGAAATGTACAAATTCAAGTTCTAAACCCATTTTGAAACAGACCCAAAACTTATTACAGCATTCAAACCCATTACAAATATGGTTGTACAAAGACCATTAATAAATAACTTCATAAAAAACAAATATTCCCCAGAGCAATGCCTTGGACAGGTGTTTCAAGAACCAGTTGTACAGTACAATATAAAAACCCACTCTGCAAATGTACATTTAAAAAAGCACACTCTCTACATTTTGAACTTGGCCATAACATCAAGATATAAAAATTTAAACAAAGGAATGTTTAAGCTTCTGTCTTGGGTTTTGTTGACTCTCCATTTTCTGACTTTTGCCTCTTGCTTTCAACTTCATCCTAGAGGAAAAATGAGGAAATTGTGTTCAGAAAACTGCAGCTTGGAGGCTTGAAACTAAACAATCTCCACTCCATCACATTCCTACAGAACTGTTTCTCATATTGCATACCTTCTACATGCTTACGCTTGTCCCTATCATACCCCAACCCAAATCACTCATGGCCAAGAGGCTGGAGATCTCAAGAATCAGCGATCAGAAGAACTGGCACATTTGACAATGGAACTTTGAACACAGTCCAGCTCATTAATGACGTGTATGACAAATTCTACATTTCAAATCCTAATTAAAAATCACTTAATTATCTTTACAAACCTGCTCTTCTGCAGGACGCTTCACCGCATTGCCTTCTGTTTCATCTCCTTCCTCCTCAGCACCTTCTTCCTCATCACCATCCTCTTCACCTTCACCCTCAGCTAGAAAATAAAACAGGTTACATAAACAAAATGCACAAACCAGAATATGAATTTACAATACATCATGATAGCACTGCCAGTGGAATCATTGATCCACTATTTCTAATGTTAACTGCATTAGTCATTTTAACAGACTGCATGAAATAACCATGCAAATGCTACACTATTCTGCAATAGAATACAAAATTGACTATAACAGTATTGTGAATACATACCATCTTCATCATCCTCCTCTTCCTCATCTACTTCCTCTGCATTTTCATCAACATGATCAGCCCCATTCTCCTCCTCCTCCTGCAACAAGTAATCAAGCAAGGAATTCCGACGTTAAGTTCAAGTCGTTCAGACAGGAGCTCTGGAGAATTTGTTAGGAACTCTGCAAATTTTAGCTAGAATGCCTGTCACACCAGTTACATGGGTGTGATACAATGCCACTGCACTTAGTTGAGCAAAATGGTGTTGTTTTTGACAATACGGGCTCTCTGAGGCCTCCTTGGCCGGGGGTGGGATAAGAGAAAGCAGTGAGGACTGGTAGTGCAGGATTAGCTGTCAAAAAATTGACGATCCACCTGAAATGCTGGTGGTTTTACTGCAATAAATAATCTAACCTGTGAATGAAGTTACCAGATAAACGGTGAGAAGTTTTCGCTTCTTATAAAATGTGGCCAGTTATACTCGCTTCGCCACTTTACCCTGCCCCTCCTATTTTAATACCTACTGTTCCATTCGCTGGGGCATCTCCACTCCCATTTTCTTTCTTCTCTGCCTCCTCCACAGCCTTTTCTTTTAGGTCCTACAAATCCAGAAAGCAAAACGTTCAGAATGCAAATTCAAAATTCTCCCGGCGGCACAAGACTGCGTTTAGCTCCGTGAAACCTGCTCATAGTAACACAGACCCTGGTTTCCAGCCTTGCGCACCGACTTCCATTTACCAATATCGTGGCAGACGAGGCTGGAAAGTCGGCTCCGCTCCGAATCCATCCCGGACGTATACCAACAAATTTGTATCAATATCAACGCGCATTCAGTGTAACTTCCATAAAATAATTGGTTTCTTTAGGAGAGAGACGCTTGCATCCCACAATTATAAATGCTAAAATGCGATTCCTAAACTGTTGGTACCAAGCTTTAAGATCGAGCAATCCATTACTGTTCGCTGCGGCACGGGGGGAGTAAAAAGATGATCAACTGGTGCCGGGTGTTCGATTTTGCGGAGTTCCGACTGGAAGCGCCGAGGCTCCGCAAATGGCGGTGGCTGCAGCAATGGCGCAGGCAGCTGCAAGGCTGCATGTGGCCGCAACGATGCTGCCTCCTTCCGCTTTCACAGCGCGCCCGGGCCCCAGCCTCGCACGCATGCGCGCTCCGCCCCGGGTTCTCCCCCACCCCTAGCGCGGGGGGGGGGGGGGGGGGAAACCGCGCCTCCTTCCGCGCGAGCGAGGCAGGCAGGCGTCGGGCGCGCGCCCCGCCAGCCCGTGCGCGCGCTCCTCTCCCGCCGTTCCCTCGACATTCTCCCCCCCCCCGGGCAGAAAACAAAACCGGCGGCGGTAAAGAGCGGGAAGCGGCGGCCGGGCGCCACACGCAGATTGTCAGGGATTCCTCCCTCACCTCTATCGAATGGAAGCCGAGGGACACCCGGTGAGTTCATCTGCCGTCGAGTAGTAACAATCGGAAGCGTGGAACGGGACCACTCGAGTGAAAAGGGGGACCGGCTGGAGGAGATACGACCCCCCACGCCAAGGGAAGGGATGTCCCGGGATGGATGGAGGCGATGATTCCCACCCCCAGACGAGCCGAAGAGGGGACGTTGAGGCGGAATTGGCGAGGGCGGGAACAATGTGAAGCGACCGCTCCATCCAGGAGCGCGCCCGATCCCGGGGTCCGTGCGCCGCAGCCCGGCCGAGGACCACCGACCCCGCGGCGTCGCCTTCCTCCACCACCCCCGCCGGCTGAGTCCTCCAGCACCCCTGCCGGCGCTCTGTGAGAGCGGCCTCGCCGCGGCGGAACCCGGCGAGCTCCCGAGTCCCGGTGGCCGGTCGGACTCGAGTCTCCGTGTGATCTCGCGGGAAAGTCGGCAACTTCACAGAAACAACGCCGAGCACAGGCACTCCGCTCCGGTGGAGCCGGCAACTCTGCGACATCAGGTGGAGATCGCACGCACTGTTTACATTCTTCCTTAATTAAGTTTTCAACTTTATTAAAATAAAGTAAATCCACACGGAGCAAACTTCACCACCTCAACCCACAAATTACCCTGCCAAAATTATCCCTAGGCAGATATGCACTTTCAGCTAGTACCGGTTATTCGCACAATTCACACAAAGAGAAATTTGAGATAACAAAGGGAACACGAGGAAGGTTAAACATCAAGAATAATTTCGGATAATTTCACAATTACGTTCTTGGTCAAAATACATAAACTCACCTTGGGGCTAACCTCTTTGGTGGTGTCCACTACTGCATCAGCCATTCTGAGCAAATTTCAGATATATAAATATATTATTGAAAAAAAAAGTGAAGTAGACAGAGGCTGAATTATCCCGTGGTTATAAATATTTCCCTCAGCAGATCCCCTTTGTATGACACACGCTGTGAGGAGGAATGAGGCGCCGTTCGCCGCGCTCACACTCTTAATACCTTCGCTCACGGACACGCAGCCACGCCCTCCCCGTCTCCCATTCGTCACTCACACCGCCTATTAAATACAGAGTACCGCCTCTCCTCCCGTTGATTGGTGATATGCTAATGTGTTCCGCTGTGATTGGTTCTGCGCCTTTTTTAAAAGTACGGCCTTCTTCGCCCTGATTGGTTGTATGTTAATCATTATTTTCCTTTTCTCTCTCTCTCTCTCGCAGTTGGACCCGCCCGGCGATGCCTCCCCCGACACAGGTAATTCCTATTGGGTCAGCTCGCCAGCGCTTCAAAGTGTGGGTTCTATGATTTGTGGGTTCGCCTTCTGCTCTTGATCATTGCTCCTCCTTCGTCAACCGAGGGAACTTCCAATTGGAAAGTGTGCAACTCCGCCTATGGTTTTTTAATAACGCTGAGACCTGGCATTAATCACGTTTGAAGCTTCTCTTCTACTGGCCCATTGTCTGTCAATTTTTTAAAATGCTTCCTTTTAATTGGTGGCAGTGTGAAGACTTGCCTTCCTTTCATTCGCATTGGTAATCCCTCGCAATAGCTTAGCTTTTTGATTAACGTAATTGGTTCTTTTTTAAAGGTCATCCACTTATCGCCACTGTCCAGTAGACTTATTTAAGCGCTAGTTTTACAGCTAGATTGGCACTGGAATTTGTTTTTCTCGCTTACCATTGATAAAATCCATTTCGTAATACAGTACTACGATGAACTCGGCCAACCACTGTTAAATGTTTAAATTGATTACTTAGGATGACGACTTAATACAACATATCCAAATATGTACTTTTGTATTTAAACAATCGTTTAAAATAAACGCCGAATAACTTTAAACCCACAAATTATTAATATTAACAAGATGAAGTACACAAAATGAGTGTTCTCCATTCAGTCGGGAATTAGAAGTTACCTGTTTGGAGACCTAAGTTAGTACAGACAACGCGATCCGTAATTTTAAATGTTTTCCCCTCGGATATTAAAACTATGAACGGCCTTGTTTCCTGACACTAATCTGGCGCGACACGATTTACTAAATTTGCTACATTTAATCAGGTGCAGTTCTCACCTTCACATTTTCTTCCACACTGGACTAATCTTTTCGACCGCTGCGGGATGGATTCGTCTGCACTCGAGCGCCAAATTATAGCAAAATGGAAACTTATCCTGAGCGAGTTCTGACTTGCGGTGGCAGTGTCAGCACACCTACATGTACATTTTCTCATTTTGATGGAGGACTTGCGTTTATATGAATAGTCAGATGGGAAGATTCAAGAATAAGCTTTGACCTTTTCACACGTCACGTCACAGTTTTTACTGTGAATTCTACAATTTGTCATACTTTATCTCTGAATTATTTGTAAGGAAGTATCAAGTACATGTTCATGTTTTTGCTATGTATGTTATATTTTAAAATTTCTTTCGCTCTGGTTAACTGACAAGAAAACCTTATTACCTGGTGTAGCAACAGGTTTTACTTGGCAATCACCCACTCTACAGCGACTTGTATTTTTTTTCCCGCCTTTGGCAATCTGCTTACTCGCGAGGAGAAGTCGCTATTGTTTTGATTTATGAACATGGTTTCCAACTGTCACGCAAAAACTGTGAATTCACCACCCTCTGGCTAAAGAAATTTCTCCACATCTCTGTTTTAAATGGATGCCTGAGGCTCTGCCCTCTCTTCCTAGCCTCCTCCACCATGGGAAACATACTTTCCACATCTACTCTGTCTAGGCTTATTAACATCCAAAAGGTTTCAATGAGATCTCCCCCAGCCTAAATTCCAGCAAATACAGACCCAGAGCCATCAAATGTTCCTTGTATGATAACCCTTTGATTGCTGGAATCATCCTTGTGAACCTTCTCTGAACCCTCTCCAATGCTAGATGAAGAGCCCAAAACTGTTCACTATACTCAAGGTGAGGCCTCACTAGCGCCTTATAAAGCCTCAGCATCACATCCCTGCTCTTGTATGAATGCACTTGCCTTCCTCACCACCGACTCAACCTGCAAGTTAACCTTTAGGGTGTTCTGCACAATGACTCCCAAGCCCCTTTGCATCTCAGATTTTTGGATTTTCTCCCTGTTTTGAAAATAGTCTGCACATTTATTTCTGCTACCAAAGTGCATGACCATGCATTTTCCAACATTGTATTTCATCTGCCATTTTCTTGCCCATTCTCCTAATCTGTCTAAGTCCTTCTGCAGCCTGCCTGTTTCCTCAACCCTACTTGTCCCTCCACCAATCTTCATATCATCTGCAAACTTGGCAACAAGCCATAATTTCCATCATCTAAATCATTTATATACAACATAAAAAGAGTGGTCCGAACACCAACCCCTGTGGAACGCCACTAGTCACTGGCAGCCAACCAGAAAAAGGATCCTTTTTATTCCCACTTGCTGCCTTCTATAAATCAGCCAATGCTGTAACCATGCCAGTAACGTTCCTGAAATACCATGACCTCTTAACTTGGTAAACAGTTTCACGTGTGGCATCTTGTCAAATGCCTTCTGAAAGTCCAAATATACAACATTAACTGCATTTCCTTTATCTATCCTTCATGTAATCTCCTCAAAGAATTCCAACAGATTCATCAGACAAAATTTTCCCTTAAGGAAACCATGTTGACCTTGTCTTATTTTGTCCTATGTCACTAAGTACTCCATAACCATCCTTAACAATTAACTCCAACATCTTCCCGACCACTGAAGTCAGCGTATCTGGTGTTTTTCTGCTGCTTTCCTCCTTTCTTAAAGAGGGGGGTGACATTTGCAATTTTCCAGTCCTCTGGCACCATACGAGAGTCCAACAATTTTTGAAAGATCATTACTAATGCCTCCACAATCTCTACAGCTACCCCTTTCAGAACCCTTTGGCGCAGTTCATCTGGTCCGGGTGACTAATATACCCCTTAGGTCTTTCAGCTTTTTAAGCACCTTCATCTAATAGTAACTGCACTCTCTTCTCTTCCTTCACACCCTTCAATATCTTGTACATTGCTAGTGTCTTCTGCAGTGAAGACTGATGCAAAATACTCATTTAGTTCATCTGTCATCTTCTTTCTCTGGCTTCATTTTCTAGCGGTCCTATATCCACTCTCATTTCTCTTTTATTTTTTACATATTTGATAAAGCTTTTACTTATCCACTTTGATATTGTCTGCTAGCTTGCTTTCATATTTCATCTTTTCCCTCATGATGATTCTTTTAGTTGCTCACTGTAGGGTTTTAAAAGCTTCTTTTAATATACTGTTTAAATAAATTGTGCAACACATAGCTCTGGTTAGGAAGTGTGACTCTCCAATCGAGAGTATAGTACATGACCCCAAGTGTGATAAACTCTTCCTGTTGATTGTTAGGAGAGATTTGTTTTCTCTAGTATATGCCTTCATGCTATTAAAACTATTTTGATATTATGTGTAAGGTTTTCAAACTTCCTTTCTATTGTTCGGCAATACCTTGCCCTAGTTTCGCACTTGTTGGTGACCAGTTTTTCAACATGGAAACTAAGTTCAGCAACCATTCTGCAACACAACAAAGGATGAGGAGCTACAGAATGAGCCTAGGGAGTTATATAAGAAGTTAAGATGCAATATGTTGTGGTTAGTGATCTCCAAATTATTCACAGTTCCACATGTTAGTGGGGTCAAAAATAGAAAGATGAATTTGTGGGTAAGGGATTCAGGTTCTTAAGATGACTGGGATCTTTCTGGGGTAGAACTAACTCATATAAGAAGGTGGGTTGCATTTGAACCAGAGAGGGACCAATATCCTTGCAGGGAAGTTTAGTAGTGCTACATGGGAGGGTTTAAACTAGATTGGTGGTTGGGGGGGGGGGCGGGACTCTGAACAGGAGCAAGTAATAGGATAAAGCAGTAGCTGGTGAGAGCTACTTTAGTAATCAGGATAGCCAGGGGCAAGTAAAGGCAAGGAAAGGAATACCCAGGTAAATTTAATTTATTTCAATCCATGGGATTTAACAGGTTAGGTGGATAAACTCAGAGCATGGATTGGCTCTGAAGATTGGTGAAATTCCCAAAGACTGGAAGGTAGCTAATGTTGTTCTGTTGTTTAAAAAGGGTAGCAAGGACAATCCAGAGAACTACAGGTCAGTCAGCCTGATATCAGTAGTGGGGAAATTACGGAAAGGAATTCTAAGGGACAGAATCTACCAGCATTTTGATAGATGGAGTTTGGTTAGGAGGATCAGCATGCCTTTGTGCATGGGAAGTTGAGCTTACTGTAGCAAAATTTGAAGAAGTAACCAAAAGATAGATGAGGGTAGGGTTGTGGATATCGTCGTCTTAGATATTAGTAAGACCTTCAACAAAGTCTTGCATGTTAGGCTAGTCTGGAAGTTTAGATCTCATGGAATCCAGAGAGAGCTAGTTACATGGATTCAAAATTGGCTTTGAGGTAAGAAGCTGAGGCTGGTGATTGATGTTGTTTCTCAGAACGGAGGAGGCCAGTGACTAGTGGTGCGCTACAGGCATTGATGTTGGGACCCTTGTTATTTGTAATTTATATAAATGACTTGGATGCAAATACACAAAGCTTGATTAGTAAAAATTAGGAGATGTTGACGGTGAAGAAGGTTATCACAAATTACAAGGTAATCTTTATCAGTTAGGGAAGCAGGCCAAAGTTCAAAATGTTTAAAGTAAATTTATTATCAAAGTACATATATGTCACCATATACAACCCTTAGATTCATTTTCTTGCAGGCGTTCACAGTAGATACAAAGAAACATGGTAGAATCAATAAAAGACTGCGCACAACAAAATGAACAAATAACCAATATGCAAAAGACAACAAACTGTGCAAATACAAAATAATAACAATAATAATAAATAAGCAATAAATAACTCAAACTTGAGATGAAGAGACTTTGAAAGTGAGTAGATAGATTATGAGAACAGTTCAGTGTTGGGGTTCAAGAACCTGATAATTAAGATGTAATTACTGTTCCTCAGCCTGGTTGTGTGGGTTCTAAGGCACCTGCATCTCCTTCCTGATGGCGGCAGCTAGAAGAGGACATGGTCTGCATGGCGAGTGCCCTTGAAGATAGATGCTGCTTTCCTACAACAATACTCCATTTTGATGTGTTTAATGGTGGGGTGGGGGAGGGGATCTTTACACCATGATGAACTGGGCTGTAGCCACTTTTTCTGTAGGCTTTTTCGTTCAAGGGCATTATGTTTTCAGACCATGGTATCCACTTGCTAGGGAGTGGTAAATGGATTTTAATTGAGATAGGTGTAAGGTAATGCATATAGTTGTATGTCATTGGTGAGGCTGCACTTGTAGTACTGGTACAGTTTTGGTTACCCTTTTATAGGGAAAATGTGCTGAACTGGATATATTCAGAAAATATTTATTTATTTATTATTTTTTTGAGCTGCAGCACAGAATAGGCCCTTACAGGCCTTTGAGCCACATCACCCAGCAATGCAATGCCCTGGTTTAATCCCAACCTAATCATAGGACAATTTACGATGACTAATTAACTTTCCAACTGGTATGTCTTTGGACTGTGGGAGGAAACTGGAGCACCCTGAGGAAACCCACACGTTCACAGGGAACTGAACCCGATGGACTACTAGGCTACTGCGCCACCTGGTTTATGAGGATGTTACCAGGACTAGAGGGAGAGGTTGGCCAGTCGAGGTCTTTATTCCTTAAAATGTAGGAGAATGAGGAGTGATCTTCAAGATTGTACAATGTCATTTCCAGAACACAAGCATAAAGGAGAATGAAGTAATTGTTACTCCGGATATGATGCAGCACAAAAAAACACAATAAGATAAAGAACACAATAATAAAAAACACCATAAATACTGTATAGATAAATACATATGATAGCTTATCTGCATAGATTGATTGTATGTTCATAAAGTGAAGCTTAGCACAGAGGTGTCAGTACATAAGGTGACTGACAGGAAATGATAAAGTAATGGTGGTGGGAGTTAAACTTCTAGAAATGTTTAAAACCATTAAAAAGCATAAATCATTTGGATGGTAATAGCCTTTTCCCTAGGGTAGGGAGACCAAAACTAAGGGACTTAAGGGACAATTTCTTCATGCTGTGGGTAATGAGCAAATGGAATGAACTGCCAGAGGAAGTGGTTAAGGCAGGTACAGTAGTATCATTTAAGAGGCACTTTGATAGGAACATGGGAGGGAGGGGCTTAGAGGGATATGGGCCAAGTGCAGGAAATTGGGACTTGCTAGGTGGGCACTGTGGTTAGCATGGACTGGTTGGGCTGAGGAGCTTGTACTCATGCTGTGCTGTTCTATGACTGGGAAATCATAGCCATTACAGAAACATGGCTGAGAGAAAGGCAGAACTGATAGCTCAGTATTCCAGGATACAGATGCTACAGGCATGATAGAGGTACAAATAAAAGAGGAGGTTATGTTGCCTTCTTTGGTAAGGGAGGACCTAACGGTGGTACTTAGCAATGACATTCTTGGTGGGTCATCTGGTGAAGCTGTATGTGGAGAAATTGGAAACAAGAGGGAGGCTGTATTATAGAACCCTCTCTCCAATAATTAGTGGAACTGGGGAACAGGCTTGTGGAGAAATTTCTCATAGCTGTAAGAATAATTGGGGAGGTTTTAATCGCTTTGTTTTTGATAAGACTACACAGAGTGCTGAGAGTACACTGGATGGGGTGGAATTTGTGAAATGTGTCCAGGAAAGTTTCCTGGGTCAACACATAAAAGGTCTACTTGGGAGGATGCAATACTGAACCTTCTCTTGGGGAACAAGGCGAGGCAGGTAACTGAAGTGACAGTCAGGGAGCATGTTGGCTTCAGTGCCCATAATTCTATTAGTTTTAAGATAGTGATGGGAGAAAAGATAGGACAGGTCTATAGGTACTGAACTGCAACAGGGCTCATTTTGAGGGAATTAGCCAAGATCTTACAGAGGTTGACTAGGTGAGCCTTTCTGAAGGGATAGAAACAAAGCAAGTGCTGGGAGGCTTTTAAGAATATAATATCAGGAGTCCAGGAGCAGCATGTTCATGTTAGAATAAAGGGTAAACTTGGCAAGTTTATAAAACCTTGTCTGACAAGAGATATTAAGTCTCTGATCAAGAAAAAGAAGGAAATTTAGGAGATTGGGTATGAGAGAATCCTTTGACTCTAAAAAGATTAAGAATATTCTTAAGAGGTCAAAGACTGGGTATGAGATGGATCTGGCAGGTAAGGTTAAGGAAAATCCCAAGAAGTTCGGTAGCTATATTAAGAGTAAAGAGGTGGCTTGGGAAAAAAATCGATCCTTTTGAGATCAGTAGGGCTGCCACAGGTGATGGGTGTGATTTTTAATAATTTTTCCTCCTTTGTGTTTACTGAGGAGAAAATCGTGGTTGCTCAAGAGAAGAGAAACAAGTGCAGATATTTTTGAGAGCATACATATATCGGGGTGAAGTATTTGCAGTCATACAGTGCATTAAGGTAGATAAATCCTGAGGGCCTGACTGAGTGCATCCTTGGTCTTTGTGAAATACTAGAAGTGAAATTGTGGAAGCCCTTATGATACTTGCTTCAATATTAGCCACTGGTGAATGTTCCAAAGAATGGAAGGTAGGTAGTATTGATATTTTGTTTAAAAAGGGTAGGAAGAACAAGCTAGGGAACTACAGGCCGGTCAGCCTTACATCAGTAGTGCGGAAATAATTGGAACTCTGAGAGACAAGAGCTACCAGGATTAGGAGGAATCAGCATGGCTTTATGCATGGAAAGTTTTGATCGATGAAGCGGTAACCAAAAAGCTAGATTAGCGTAAGTTAGAGGATATAGTCTGTTTGGACTTTGGCAAGGCCTTTAACTAGATCTTGCATGTTAGGGTAGTTTGGAAAGTTAGATCTCATAGAATCCAGAGAGAACTAGTTAGGTGGAATCAAAATTGGCTTGAAAGTAGGAAGGTTGTGGTTAAAAGTTGTTTCTCAGAATGGAGGCTTGTGACTAGTGTTGTGCTGGAGGGATCAGTGCTGGGATCCTTGTTATTCATGTCAAGGATCAGTAAGTTTGACATGGAATTAGGGAATGTGTTGATAGTGCAGAAAGCTATTATAGATTACAAGGGGGATCTTGATCAGTTAAGGAAGTGAGCTGAGGTTTGACAAATGGATAAATGTGAGGTGATGCATTTTGCAAAGTCAAACCAGCATAGGACTTGTACTGTGGATGATAAGAGCACAAGGGAATGTAATGAAACAGAGTGACCCAGGAATGCATGCATAGTTTGTTGAAAATGGCAGTAAAGGTAGACATGGTGGCCTTCATCAGTCAGGGCTTTGAGTATAGGTGTTGGGACATTATATTGTAGTTGTGTGAGGCCACACTTGGAGTACTGTGTACAGTTTTGTCACCCTGCTATAGGAAAGTCATGGTTAAATTGGAAAGATTGCAGAATAGATTTACAAGGATGTTGCCATGATTAGAGTTAAAGGGAGAGTTTGGCCAGGCAAGGTCTTTATTCATTGGAGAATAAGGGGTGACTTTATAAAGGTTTATAAAATCATGAGGAGCATAGATAAGGTGAATGGTAACATTCTTCCCCCAGGGTAGGGACATCCAAAACTAGGTGGGAGAGATGTAGGGTGAGAGGGGAAGATTGAAAAGGGATTTGAGGGGCAACATTTTCCATGCAGAAGCAGGTGAGTATAAAAGGAGCTGCCAGGAGAAGTGATTGAGGTAGGTGCAATTATATCATTTAAGAAGTACTTGGATAGGTATATGCACCCCTGATAGAGGGATGGGCCAAATGCAGAAAATTGGGACTGCTTGGGCAGCAGCATTGTTGGCATCCATGCTGTTTTGCCTCTTTTGCTGTGATGGTGTCATTCACTAACTTTGAGAGAAAATAAGCAAGTGACTATCCTATGTGAAACATTTGTCTCAATGTAGTTCTAAGCAGTCATTGGCTTATATAACGTAATTGCTCCTAACTTGGCTTGGGGTTAAGACATTGTTGAAACAGGGTAATGTAAGTTTTATTCTATATACATCTGGCTGTACAATATCTAATCAATTAAGAAAGTGATAGTAAGGAGAGACTTTCCTTTTGGCTTGGGATTGTTAGGTTATAAAATACCCCACAGGAAACAACAACAGACATTTTGGAGTAAAAGTATACTTATTTAAAAAGCTAAGATTGAAAGGAAGCAGAAAGGAGACCAGGACTAAGTTAATTATAGTTTAAATGAGATGTCACAAGCACATTGGATTGGACATTCTGCTTCCATTGCTGTAAAATTCTCTGACCTGGGAGTGCTTGAGGTTGACACTGCTGTCTGAAATGTAAAGTATTCCAATTCCCCCCCCCCCCAATTATAAACTTCATTTATATGATCATTAAAATAAAACAGGCCCAGGTTGCCCCAGTTTTCTTCAATTGGCACATACAATTGTCATTCAGACCTGAAGGTATCATTTGATTTATTAGTCTGTTGGCTGGCAATTGGATTCTAGATTTAGCTTAGACACCCTGGGTATAGAGGAAGATAGTAATGGTTTTATCAAACACTATCTAGTGATCCTTGTTCGAAGATAGATTTGTATTTTATTATGATGCTATCAAAAATAGTCTGCTGACCAGAGAGCTATTAATAAATATGGGATTGTAACTCAGTGGGAATTTAGGATATTCAGAAGAGACGAAATGGAAAAAGTTAGTAAAATAAAGACTAGTAAGAAACTAAGGTGAATAAAAGATTACCCAATTTGAGCAGGAACTTTGTTTTCTAGACAGTTAGAAATCTGAAATTTTGTAGCTCATAGAACTGAGGAAGCTGAATTAGTAAGTATACGACTAGGCCCATATGAACAGATACTTATCTAAATGGGAGTCAACATTATCAGGCAACAGTCAGGAAAGCACAGCTGAAGCCAAGGTCATATCAGTCACTCATGTCTTGTAAACAACCTACTTCCATTTCTGCTCCCATTCCTTATGATCTTATGAGTCGTATGCAAAGTTTAGTAAAATGATCACTTTACAGGTTGAGCTGATCAACAGCAGAAGCTGTGCTAGGTGTTCACTTTAGCTTGACTGGAGCAAGTCTGCATCTGATAGATTGCCATATTAAATAGAGTTCAAGCCGAACTGGACTTTGTTAAATTGTTATCTCAGCCTGTACCACATGGTCAATTCCATTTGCACATTAGGTGGACCTGGGCTGATTTCAAATTTGATGATATTCTGAGGTAATCAAGCTACCTTCCATAATTTTCCTTTCCCAGTGCTCTTGGTTATGATATTCCTGGGAACTCTGGAATTTTCTGCCAAAAGTGTTCTCCACTCATTTTCCTCCTTAAAATCTACCTTATTGGCCAAACTTTTCACTGTCTGCCCTGATGTCAAATTTTGCTTGATGATGCTCCTGCAAAGTGTTTTGAGAAACTTTACTATATTAAAGAAAAGGCCTTATGTAAAACTAGTGGCCCTTTCTTGTTCAAGTGATAAGGCAATTTAGAATGTTTCCCTCTTTTGTTTTACATGCTGACAGCAGTTATTGTGTTAAGGACTGTACAAACATAGTCCAGCCAAATTTCTCCGGAAGCCAAACTTATGAGAATATGGATGTGGCACACAGAGACCAAGTCCAGAAAGATTAAAAAGCAGTTCAAGTGTAGGCCAGAAGCCTGAGTTCTGTATTTCATTGTTTGACCTGTCTTTACTTTTCCAGAAAGGAGGGTGTAAAATAATTACTTTTCTAGTTCATTTTGCATCTGGCCTCGTTACTACTACTTCTATATGTGTATGCTGCCTGTTTATTCTCAATAATGTACTGCTGTTTAGATTCTGTAAACATACAGGAATGTTGTGGAAGTTTCTTTTACTGGGAGCATTGAACTTTGATCCTTTACCAAAGTAGTCATAATACACATGTGAATTAAAAGTTGGGGGGATTATTTTGCCCGTAGGGTGAAACCTAGCATCAAGTGACTGCAGTGTTAATGTGAGTAGCTTGTTTGGAGTTTTGGTTTGAATTGCTGTTTATGCCATAAACATAAAAACAACATTTGACCAAGTGAGGCATTAAGAAGCTCCAGTAAAACTGAGCTCTCAATTAGCATGAAAAAAGCTGGTTGGGATTGTTGGAAGCCAATCGTATCAGCTCTGGGATTTTGCAACAGAAATTCCTCGGGACAACATCTTAGACCTAACCATTTTTGGCTGCTTGATCAACCCAACTATTTTTGGTGGCTTCAGTAAATTTTCTTGTGTCATAAAACAGAAAAGGAGATGTTTGCTGATAACTGCAGAGTGCTTAGTTTTATTTACAACTCCTAGAATAGTCTTTGCTACTTATCAGTTTTGCCTGATATTAGCAAAGGATATTGAAACAACCACTTGCTCCAAGAAAATAACTAATCGTGTCCCTTTGATGCTGAATTCCATTGCCATAATTAAATCTCACATGAATAAACTGGGTTGTTTGGGGTAGGGATAATCAAAAAACAATCTCGCTCTTTTATCATTTGAGTCTAAATCCTACAAAAATCAGTGACACCTACTTGTCTTGAATGAATATCAAAGAATCATATAGATAATATTTAGTACCAAAGAAGGCTATTGGGCACATTAGTTGGAAAAAGTGTTACCTAACCTAATTCCACCTTCCAGGACCTAGGTCTGTAGCTCTGCAGGTCACAGCTTTCATGCACACATCCAAGAACTTAATAAATGTGGTGAGAGTTTCTAACTCTACCACTCTTTCAGGCTCTGAAATTTCTTCAGATTCCCTCAAATGTTTCTACTAGTTACTTAAAGCGTTTGCCCTCTGGTCTTGTCTCCTGTGCTCAAGAGAAGTCGTCTTTAATTTAACAAACCCTCATTACCCCCCCCCCCCCAACATACACACACACACACACACACACACACACACACACACACACACACACACACACACACACACACACACACACACACACACACACACAAAACATCAGCAGGGATGGGAGAAAATATAAGATCTCTGAAAGAATGGAAGGCAGGAGAGATTAAGTAACAATGGGACAATGGTGCTTCAAAAGTATGTGATAATGGCATGAGAAAAGAAGCAGAATTGGAAAGGAAGTTTAAATGGGAATACTTTAATCATTAGCTGAAATAGTTCAACTAAATGTTGAAGCAATAAGGGCTGTAAAATTGGCTGCTGTTCCTGAAATATGTGTAAGATTCATTGGAACATCGTAGAGAGCAGTTTCCCACCGTCACCTGTAAAGAGTTTGTGATTCTCCCCGTGACTGCATGGTTCTCCTCCGATGCTCCAGTTTCGTCCCACAGTCCAAATACATACTGCTTAGTAAGTTAATTGGTCATTGTAAATTGGCTCAAGTTAAATCAGAGGTTTGCTGGGTAGCATGGCATGAAGGGCCAAAATGGCCTATTCTGCGCTGTATCTCGATAAATACATGGACAGAGAGAGAGTGCTGAGTGAGTGTGCAAATTAAAGGGACCAGAAGCTTGGGACATTCACACTGACAAAACAGAGGTCCTTTTGTCTTTTAATACCTTTGATCATTCCTCCTGCCATGTTTGTTAAAACTTAGTGTCTCTTCTTTTATGCCAGTTTTTAATTGAAGATCATAGAGCTGAAGCAGGTTTTCCCTCTCCAAAGTCACTACAAATATTTCCAACAGATTTCATTTTATACTACATGTAAATTAAGAGTGGAAATACACCCTTATCCTCTCAAGATTGTTTAGATCTTTAGTAGATTATTTCTGATCTAATTGAAACCTCAATGCATTTCATGTATATTTATCTTTCAGTCACTTGCTTACAAAACTTGTCTACTTTTGCTTTAAGAACTTGCAAAGTCTCCACTGGCCTTAAAGGAAAAGAGTTCCAAAGACCTAGGACTCACTGAAAGAAAAGATTTGGTATAATCTTTGTCTTAAGTGGATGACCCTTTTTTTTTCCAAAGCAATAGGTCCTTGTTCTAGGATAAGGAAGGAGAATGGTATTGAGAGGGAAAATAAATCAGCCATGTTCAAATTGTGTAGCAGGCTCAATGGGCTGAATGGCCTAATTCTGCTAGTATGCCTTATACTCTTTTAAAAAGAATCTTCCTCTCCACATCATCCCTGCTAAGATCCTTCAATTAAATCAAGCCCTCTCTTATTCTTCTAAACTCAAGAACAGAATTTGCACGACAAACCTTTCCTCATAAGTCAATCTGCTCATTTCAGTATTAAACAAGTAAACATTCCCTGAATAACTTACAGTGCATTAACATTCTTCCTTGGAGACCAAATAGTGTTGTTGAGATGTGCTATTATAAAGGCCTTAAATAAATGAAACCTAACTTCCTTACCATTATCTTCTGTTCTCTCAATAATATTCTTTTCGCTTTTCCAATTAGTTCTTGTATCTACATACTGGCCGTTTGTGAATCATGTGTTTTGAAATCTAGATCCTTTTGCATCATTGAGCTGTGCAATCTCTCACCATTTGTAGACTCACAAGTGTGTACCCGTGGGTAGAGAAACAGAGCTAACATTTTGAGTCAAAGACCTTTCATCAGAACTAGGAAGGAGACACAAAAAGACAGTAGGGAGGGTAGGGGATGGATGATAGACCATAAGACATAGGAGTAGAATTAGGTCATTTGATCCATTGAGTCTGCTTCGCTACTTCATCGTGGCTGATTCATTTGCCCTCTCCACCCCATTCTCCTGCTTTTTCCCATAACCTTTCACACCCAGACTAATCAAGAACCTCTCAACCTCCACCTTAAATGCACCAATGCTCTGGCCTGTGACAATGAATTTCACAGTTTCACCAGCCTCTGGCTGAAGAAATTCCTTCTCATCTCCATTCTAAATGTATGTCCCTTGATTCTGAGTTTGTGCTCTCTGGTTCTAGACTCCACCACTATAGGAAATATTCTCTCCACATCTACTGAATCTAGGCTTTTCAATATTCAAGAGGTTTCATTGAGATCCCCTCATTCTTATAAATTCCGGCAAGTACAGGCACAGGACCATCAAACGCTTCTCATAAGTTTTAATTCCCATTCCGACGTGTCAATCCATGACCTCCTCTTGTGCCAAGATGAGGCCACCCTCAGGGTGGAGGAGCAACACCTTGTATTACATGGGTACCCTGCAACCTGATGGCTTGAATATCAATTTCTCCTTCTGGCGAACACATTCCCCCCTGCCTCTTCCTCTCCCTGGGTCCCACCTCCTTCCCTTTCTCCTATTGTCCACCCTCCTCTCCAATCAGATTCTTTCTTCTCCAGCCCTTGACCTTTCCCACCCATCTGGTTTCACCTATCATCTTCCACCTAGCCTTTCCCCAACCCCCACCATTTTATTTTGACATTTTCCCTTTTCCTTCTCACTCCTGAAGAAGGGTCTCAGCCCGAAACATTGACTGTTTACTCTTCATCTGCTGAGTTCCTCCAGCAATTTGTGTGAGTTGCTTTGGACTTCCAACATCTGCGGACTTTCTCATGTTTCTGATTTACTCCTCATACGATAACCCTTTCATTCCAGGAATTATTCTCAAGAGCCTCCTCTGAACCTTCTCCAATGTTAGCACATCCTTTTAGATAAGGGGTCCAAAACTGCTCTCAGTACTCCAAGTGAGGCTTCACCAGTGCCTATAAAGCCTCAGCATTACTTCCTTGCTTTTATATTTTAGTCCTCTTGAAATGAATGCTAACATTGCATTTGCCTTCCTCACTACTGATTCAACCTGCAAGTTAACCTTTAGGGAATCCTTCACAAAGACTTCCAAATCCCTTTGCATCTGGGATTTTTGAATTTTCACCCCTTTTAGAAATTAGTCCACATTTTTATTCCTCTACAAATTGCATGACCATACACTTTCTGACACTGTTCTATCTGCCACTTTCCCCATTTTCCTAATCTGTCTGTCTTTCTGCAGCCTTCCTGCTTCCTCAACAGTACTTGCCTCTCCACCTGTCTTCATATCATCTGCAAACTTGCCTAAAAAGCCATCAATTCCATTATCAAAATCATTGACATATAATATAAAATATAAAAAGAAGCAATACCAACACTGACACCTGCGGAACACCACTAGTCACTGGCAGCCGACCAGAAAAAGCTCCCTTTATTATCACACTTTGCCTCCTGCCAATCAGCTAATCCCCTATCGATTCTAGTATCTTTTCTGTAACACCATGGACACTTATCTTGTTAAGCAGCCTTATGTGCAGCACCTTGTCAAAGGCCTTCTGAAAATCCAAGTACATAATATCCACCAATTCTCCTTTGTCTATCCTCCTTGTTATTTCCTCAAAGAATTCCAATAGATTTGTCAGGCAAGATTTCACCTTGATAAAACCATTCTGACTTTGGCCTTAATAACCATAACTATTTTCCTTTTCTGTAAGACAAAACTTTAGTCATTGTCAAGGTTTCTTTTTGTGTCAGTTTTACCAAGTTTCATTGCACTTACTATATCCCCTGAACTATCATAGCATATCCTTCATAACAATTAGCTGTATCTGATATTAATCAATTCTGGCTGATTTTTTACCATTGGTATTCATTTTTATTTTTACATGGGAAGACATAGTAATATAAAGAGCATGGAAATAGAGAAAATATTTTTGTTGTGTGGTACTTCTTATACAGGAAGTGCATTTCCCAAAGTTATACTAGTGTCTTGCTGTAATTGTCTTTCATTGGTACTATTCCAATAAATCATGTTAAAATTCTACAGTTTTCTGTTATAAGCAGCCCTGTTCAGATATAAAACTAAACTCTGACCCATCCACAGCCAACCTAAACTCAATCAGTGCCTATGAATTTATAACTTAATCTACATTTGAATTAATCTAGTCATCTCCATAAATATATTGATCTATTTGAGATTAACCATCAGGTATTATCAAAAACAGAGGTCATGTGGTACCACTAAGCAGATTATTTTGACCTGATAAAGTCCTGAGCCAAACCAGTGTGACACAACCCAATCCCGAATGTTTTTACCAGAATATACCCTCGACCCCACAAGATCTTGACACTTACAGCCCAACTCAGGTTGGATAGCCAAGATATTCAATGTATTGCCTTCGTCTTAGTCACTGAAATGTCTAAATTTCTTACAGAACCTACAGAAGGAGGACGTTTAACTTGGCTCTGTTTAACATGGCTGGTAGAACTAGGGGTCATTGTGTCAGAGTAAGAGTTAAGCTGTTTAAGTTTGAGAGAAGGGAAATTTCTTCACTCAGTGTCTTGAACCTTTAGAATTCTGTACTCTAGAGGGATGTTGAAGCTCAGTTGTTGAGTTAATTCAAAACAATGATCAGTAGTTTTCTGGATGTTAAATGATACATTTAAGGGATATGTGAACAGTGCAAGAAAATGGCTTTGGGATGGATGATTAGCCATGATCTTAACGGATGGCAGAACAGATCCATAGGCTTAAATGTACTATTCTTGTTCCTGTGTTCTGTATTCAACCAATGCATTAATTTGAAATACAGAGCATCTGACATCCCTATGTGGATAAACAGAATTTTTTTCAACTAAAATTCTGGGAATACCAATGCCAAAGAACAGCTTTTGCTCCCACTGTAAATTCAGTGCCTTAACTACTGAGTCTATCTTTTCCTTTGGCAGTTGAACCAGATAGTTCATAACTTTGGCTTCATATCCGATTCCAAAATGAACTTCTGATCAACACCTGTTCCATCACCAAAATATTTAATTCTGTTCCTGCATCAGCTCAAAGGTTGTTGAAACCCTCCTTTATTATGTTGTAATTCCTAAGGTTTAAATAATCCCTAATCTCAGTTTTCTATTTTCCATCCTCTATAAACCTGCACCTCATCCTGTTCACCTCTCACCCAAACTCTTTGACCTATAGTGGCTTCTAGTTTGATGATGTCTAAATTTTAATATTCTGATTCTTGTCTGATTGTCCATGATATTTTTATTCCTTATCAGTGTAATCTCCTCCAGCCCCACAACCCCTGCCTCTCTGCTCCTCCTAATGGGACCACTGAATCATCCTTAATTTTGGTTGTTTTACTCGTGGCAGCTATTTAATTGAAAATTTGCAATTTTTCACTGTAAAATCTTTGGCTACCTCCTTTCTCTTTTCCTTTATAATGCTCATTATAATTTACTCGATCTCTTCTCATATTTCCAACAAGGCAAGATGTTTAATTTTATTTGTTACCATTCTTAAGAAGAACCTTGGGACATTTTACAAACAAGAGAACATCTGCAGATGCTGGAGATCAAGGTAACACACACACAATGCTGGAGGAACTCAGTAGGCCAAACAGCATCTATGAAAAAGAGTAAACAATCGATGTTTTGGGCTGAGACCCTTTATCAGGACTTGTTTACCCTTTCCTATAGAAGCTGCCTGGCCTGCTAAGTTCCTCCAGCATTTTGTGTGTGTTGCTCGGGACATTTTATCTTATTATATTTGCTTTATGAATGAATAATAGTGATCATCCATTCTTCATCAGGTATTTCCAGACCAGATCTGATATGATTAGATATGGACCATCAGATGAACAATTAAACAGTTGTTTCCATAGCATTGGCTCTTCATTTATTTAATAATAATAAAGTCCCAACCAATTTTGTTTCTCAAATGAGACTACATTGCAATGTCTCAAAAAGTTTCTAAGTAATATAGATAATCACATATTTAAATATTGTAATTTTTCCTTGACTTAAAATACAAAACTAGCAGTTGTAAGACAGAACTAAACCCTGCTGGAATTTTTTTTCTCTTTTTTTTTTGCCATTTTGCTTGAAGTGTAATTATACTTAAAAAGACATATAATTGATTGTGAACTACTTTTAGGATATTCAGAGGTCATGAAGGGCACTCCATAAACATAAGTCTTTATTTACATTACTTTATGACTGTAACTGTAATCCTATCTATGTTGAGCACCATCTGCTACCCTCTGCTCATTTGACCTACTGTGCTCATACTTATTTTTGATTAAATTACTCTGGTAAGCTTTATTAGAAGAACATCCATTTTGTGTACATCCTATTTTAACCAATCATTCATTTGTGAAGATTGTAACAACAACTCTCTGACCTTTGTTGGATTTCACTATTGATCAGTTTTCACTAGGTGACTTCATTGCATTTGTAATTTTAGCACATTGGAAATCAACAGTCCTACTAATTCATGGTGTGATGCATTTAATTACCAATTATAGAATTAAATAATAAATTCATACAAACCAATCATAACAAATATGTAATATATAAACCAGGGAAATATGTACTTGTAATGCCGATCTTGTAAATTACCAAGATCTTCAGTCCATGTATTTTGCTCTCAACATAACTAACTTCCCATCTAATGCAAACTTTAGATTTTCCATTTGAATTTTTAGAATCTTAACAGGCAGAAACTACATAAATCCAAGAATTGAATTGAATGATTTAACACAGAACTACAGTGTTCAAATAACAATAGTATATATCTGTAGATTAAGATTTGAAAATTTGCTGAGAAAGAATTCATATCTTAAGTAATTTCTTGGATTATGAATTTATGTAATAACCAATTACTCATAGGAACACATTTCTAACATGTGCAAATATTAGGTCTACTTCCCAGTTTCCTTACTTTGGCCTGTTATAGATTGTTGGAGACTTTTGAGATATATAAATCTGAGATGCAAATTCCTAAATGCCTCATGGTAAAATTTCTGCTGGTATCAGGTGAACATGTATAGTCTCAACTGTCCTGGATTTATTTCTTGATCTGTGCTGAATAGTTAATGTCAGGTTCTTAATTGGTGTATGCCTGTAAATATTGAGCAAGAGCAGACTTAGGTTTAATCACAGCCAAAAAAAACTTGCTGTTACTCACAGTCTAGACTTGCTTATGACTTTTTAGACAGGGTAATGGTGTAACTTGGCCATTGAAACTATTAAAAAACATTATTTGGCTCCTTCAGAAATGGAAGGGTAAATATTAGGGGTACAGAAACTTATAGTGAATGCTTTGCCAACTTTTGACACTTAGTTAATTTCTGTTGGAAGGAATTCCATTTCAAATTATGACCCTCCTGATGAACTATCACTAAAAATAATTTCCATTTTATTATAATAGGTTTACCTAATTACCTTGAATGGCATGAGACAGATGTTGGGTATTACTAGAATAACTCTATTTCCTTTTGCATTGGAAACCCAAGACAATTAAATTCTGTGACTAATTTAGATTTAAATTGAATTGTTCTTTTTGTATCCCTTAATACTCTGCTTGATATGTAAACTCTGTACCATAGCTTGTTGGCCTACATAACCTAGATTTTAAAAGTACATTTAAATAATATTGATTTTTTAACACTTTAGTTTGACTTTAAACAGTGTATATAGCATTTTAAACAAACCTTATGAATAATTGAAATCTTTTTGGGTGCTGATCAGTGTTTACAATGCAAGATGGTGATAATTCAAGGAACATTAAAGAATCATGACATATCTATAATATACATTTGTATTGTTGGTATAGGTATTTTTGAAGTCTTTTAGCTTAGTAGATAATTTAAAAAATATTTTTATAACCCATTATTTATTCGATTTTACAATCCTACTTATCAATAAAATATATTAATTTACTTTTAATGCCGGTATAAAACAAAACAATCTTCTGCCACTGTGACCTTGGTTTCAATTCAAGTTGGACAGGATGAGCAAATCTTTACCTCAGAACAGTCAAGAATTCTTGGATTTGAAGTGTAGCATCAACAGTTCGGTTCTAGCTTCTGCAGAAATGTATGACAGTGTGTTGGTACGATATAACAGAACAAAACAGCACAGGTACTTGGATGTTTCAGTGAACCACTATTAGAGCAGAATGAAAGCTTATGAATTAAAATAGAAAAATTTGGAGATTTGAAATAAAACTAGACAATACAAGAATGCTGGGTTTGTTTTCTGAATGTGTATTCATCCCTGTAGAAGATGGCAGAGTGTGTTATCGAAATGTCCGTTATAATTGATATCTGTCCCAGCTGGAAGCCCGAGAAGAGTTTATTTGTGTACCCATTGTTTGTACAACATTTGGTAGGGAAGGCTGATTTTTGAAACTTTTACCATCAGAATCAAATAGATTGACAAACATCCAGTTTAAATGAGGAATTATACTTCTAAATTTTAAACAACATAAAATTAAGTGGATTGATGTGAATTCTAATACACTTATGCAGGTTAATTTGTAGCTCCAAATCCATAACATAATATTAGCTTTAATAATGTACTTAAAGTCTAAAATTTACAACAATTTAGTATAAAATTCATCATTGCTTAATCCTGGTGGAAGCTTAATGATCTGATGAGACTTTTTTATTTATTGAAATGATTTTCCTAATTTCATCTACCAGCTTGCAGTGTTGATGTACTCTACTTGAATTGTTTGTCACATTTTCTGTTTTTAGAAATTTTGATGTGAAGCAAATTTGCTGACAAAAAGCCTCTTTAGTGGTCTTCCCAAGGTGGCAGAAGTTCTTCAATATTGGATGCACCTGCCCAACCCCAGTTCCATTCATTGCCTGATTCGATCTGGGGTATGATATGTCATCACTCATGTCTGCCACATCTGGTGTCAGTCTGTTGTGGGACTCGGCTTTAATATATGTTAGATTCTTCATGGTAGCAGGTTTATTGCACATCTGTTCTACTGGCAGTCTCCTGTTCAATTTCTAGATATCTTAGTATTTATGTCATCTTTGTTTAATAGCTGGTGAAG
Source organism: Hypanus sabinus (assembly GCF_030144855.1). Taxonomy (NCBI): domain Eukaryota; kingdom Metazoa; phylum Chordata; class Chondrichthyes; order Myliobatiformes; family Dasyatidae; genus Hypanus; species Hypanus sabinus. Next base: position 28,065,194 of record NC_082732.1, read on the forward strand.
CACAGGAAGTGTCGTACACTTTCTTAACATTTCCATACTTCTTTGATTTGGCTCGATCTGGTTTGCAGATCATATTAAATGATCAGTGCCCCATAAAGAAGACCTTGTTAATTTTTCACTTCAGGTTTTTGTTCGTCTGCATTTGGACTTTCAGCTTCTGTTCATAGAGCACTACAGCACAAAAACAGGCCCTTCAGTCTATCTAGTCCATGCCAGCCTAATCTTCTGCACATTAAAATTATGCCCCTTATCACCTCTTATCATCTTATACACCTCTATTAAGTCACCTCTCATACTCCTTCACACTAAAGAGAAAACCCCAAGCTTGCTCACTAATCCAGAAAGCACTCTAGTAAATCTCCTCTGCACCCTCTCTAGGCTTTCATAACCTTCCTATATTCAGATTATCAAAACTGAAGACAATATGCCAAATTTGGTCTAACCAAAGTTTTATAGAGCTGTAACAGTACCTTGTGGCTCTTGGACTTGATCCCCCGATAGTGAAGGCAACACACGATAAGCCTTCTTAACCACCCTATAAACTTGTACTACAATTTTGGGGGATCTATGAAAGTGGACCCCAAAATCCCTCTGTTCCTCCACATTGTTAAGAACCCTGTCATTAACCTGTACTCTGCTTTCAAGTTGACCTTACAAAGTGAACTACTACACACTTTTCCAGACTGATCTACCGAATTTGGGACTAAACATTTCTCAGCATGTCCCTTGGGATTCTCAACGTATGTCATGCAGGATATGTGAGGGATAGGTGTGTCCAAAGCAGCAACTATCTCTGCCTTAGTTGGTCTTTCCAGCTTGGTTTCAAGGCTTTCTCCTTGAAATGAATGAAGCATACCTGGGTAGTATTCCACTGGCTGCTTCCTCTCACCTAGGATGAGATAGTATTTGCTTTTTAGTTTCTCCATTTTGTGTACGACATATATGAAATTTAGTATCTTATGAGTAAGTCTCTTGAGTCTACAAAACTGCAAAATTCTGCTAACAATTCTAGCTTTGTTAATGAAATGTCAAAGGGATCTCCTTGATCCTCGTTGCACATGAAACTGTAAAAGTTAACTATTTAATTGTTTTTGGTTGGTTTGTAATGCACTTGTATTGCACCAAATGCTGAGTTCTAGTGTATTATACATTTCTCCTCCATTCTGACCCATGAGATGCAGTATCTGCTCCATTTTATCTGCTATAGCTAGCACAGTATGCATTGTAAGCTCCTCCTTCCATTTACAAATGTATTAGTACTGTAGCTTTCTTCCACAGAATGAATCAACTTTCTGGCATCTTCCACACTAAACCATTATTGCAACAATTGACTGGAATGATTCACGTGATACAATACTGAAAATTGCACCTTTAAAACAGTAATGATCACTAACATCCACTAAATTACAGGGGAGCTTATTTTGTTTCCTTTCCCTCCCTCATGGCAAGTGGTTAGGATCTATAATGAACTGCCATCTGCTTTGAGGCAGATTCATTTGGGGTGTTCAAAAGAGGAGTACGTAAAAAGTTAAAAAGAATCACATAGGAAGCTTTTCAACTCATCGTTTCCATGCTGGCTGTCTAAGCATTCCATATCAGCCACATTTCTGCACATTTTTCTCTCACCTGCCACCTGATTCTTCTGCTACCCACTTACTGTATTGGTTACTTATAATAGCAAGTCACCTAGCAAACTAGAGGAGGGTGTGGGTGTGTGGGACCAGTCAGATTGTTGATTTGTCAACCTTGCATCCTTCATTTCCCTTAAGGACTCTTTCTTTGCAGTGACCTTTCTGTGATACCAGAAACAGGAAGATCTTAAACCCAAGACCACCAAAAGTTTGAATGGTGATGACTGCAGATGGAGAGAAGTTTAGAATCAAATTTTGAGAAATAACCATAAACATCCTTGGGTTTGATGTGGACTGCATTAGGGAAGGTCACCTCATATTTTTGTTCCTGCTATATCTGTCATTTGCTCCCATTCCTCAGAAGGACAACGTTTTTTTGGGAGCAATGGTGGTTTTTTAACCTTATTCCTGTCAAACTATACTGCAATGTATATCATTATTATGAAAGAGAAGCAGCAGGGAAGGATATGTATGCAGTGTTTGGGAAGGCTGTATCCATGTTACACCTACTGTGAGGTTGCCATTTAGATCCGATAAGGGCTTTAGTGAGGACATGTGGATTGGAGTGCTTTACTAAACTGGCAACCTCAACTAATGCCAACTATTATATGACTGTCTGTATCCATGATCATCTGACAGTGCAGCTGTCTGTGGCTATGAAGGTCAGAAGAGCGATCAGCTTCAATGGCACCAGCTCATTCCAAGCAGGCTGTGTTATAACAACCAGAATGTATTAGGCTGTACAAAAATAATATATCCAACATGTACCTTCACAAACTTTGCTTGAAGGATAGTGTGAGGTATTGGAAGCATTACTAAGTATCCTTGGTGTTTGTAATCCTTTGGTGATGCGTAAAATTATCGGATGAATGTTTTAAATGAGGTCTCAAATTCCACGTGCTGTTGGTTCTCATTCAACGTCAATTTGGAATTCAAAACCTAAGTTCTTATCTCACTTGGTATAGGCTGGAGTGGATAACTCAAGATGGAAGGTTACTGCTCACCCATGGGCAAACTCGTTCATCTAGAGCAACATCTCAGCATGTACCTTAAAGCACATTTAGCAACTGAATCTCGGAATCAACAGACAATTTTAAGTAATATTTACAAGAAACATGTTTTTCTCCCCAGCCTCAACACTTGACAATATCTGAGCCTCTTCCCCTCTCAGGTTCATACTTCTTGATTTCTCCACAAACTACTACCATAACTGATTCCTCCACATTATTCTAATGATCCAGTCTTGTACCCCATGCACTTAGACCTCTCAGCCTTCATCCCCACACTTTTATACTTCTTAAACTTGAATGTCTTGCAATCTGCCCTGCACAATCCTGCCGCTAGTCATATTCTGCTCACACCATCCTGTTAATCTTTCTTTCCATTCTTGTGATCTCATCCCCTAACCCTGTAACCTGAACTTTTCTCCTCTATCACTTCCCCAAGCCCTCTTACCTCTTGACTTCATCTAACCTTTCATATCCGTCTCCAAACCTTTTTGTCTCAGTCTCTCTTCCTCTCACATAAACATCTGGACCTCCATCCCCAAAACTCTCCAAAGTCAACCTCTTCTCCCCCTTCTTATTTAGATCCTCTCTTCCATCTTGCTACCATCACCTCCTCCTACATCCTCCTCTCTTAGCCTTATTCTCACTTTAGCCTCTCTCCAGCACTCCACCCACTGCTTAACTATTTCCATCTTTGATTCCCTCCTCACACACTTCAAATTTTTAACCTCCTCTCAGTTGGCCTCCTCTTCTCCCACTCTTCTACTTAACTGAATATCTCCTTCCTCATCTTAGTTGCTTACTTTCCTGTACTTCCTCCTTCCTTGCATATCTCAACTTGATACCAGACACCTTCCTACTTTTATCTCCTTCCAAATACTCAACTTCCTTATCCCCTAACAGCCCTCCTAACCTGTCCATCTCACATGGTCCCGCCTTAACCATTTTTCCTCAACCTCTACCCCACATCCTCCTACCTCATCTCTTCATACTGTGAACACCTCCCCGTGTCTCTTTTGCTTCTAACTTCTCAATATCAGAATTAGTTTTATCATTGACATATGTCATGAAATTTGTTACTTTGTGGCAGCAATACAATGCAAGACATTAAAATATTATCATGTGCTCTCTACTACATTAAGCACCTCGTACTTCCACCTTTAAACCAGCCTTCTATCTCTTGATAGCCATCCTCTACATCTGTCTCTGGTTCTCTTCCCCACTATAGCCTCTTACATCTCAGGCTCCCACCAACGCATTTTCTTGCACAATGGGAACCCCAGACTTCCTGCTTCAACCTACTTCCTCAAGCCCTCCTACCTCTGGTTTTTTCCATTAATTTCCCACCCACTACCTTTACTTTCTATGCTTCCATCCTACCTTTTGACATCCTTCACAAATAACTTTCCAATATAACCTCTTGCTTTGACCTCCACTCCTCAACACTTCGCTGTGTTGAACATCAACTTATTCCCGAGTCTGCAACCTCTTAATCTCCTTTTCCTACACTGTTCACCTATCCTCTTAAACAACTTCCAATCCCCATCCACCCTTCTCCACACTCTCCTTTGCATGCTTTCTACCTCCATCAGTTTCTTGATCTTTTACTCAACTCTCGCACTCCTGCAACCTGTATCACCTATATTCCCCATCCTCAGCCCATTTGTTTTTTTCTTCTCCTTGAAGGTTATTTCAACTTTCCTTTTGACTTTCTGTATCTTTTCTCCTTTGTAGCTTCCTATTTCAACAGGATTATTTTGTTTCATATTTTGTTCTTATCCCCCTGTCCTTTATAATGACTTCCATCCATTACTTTTCAATTGTGGTCTTATTTAATTTCCCCAAGCCTTACCTTTCTAAAATCTTAGTAGTATTAAGCTGCCAGCTGAATGCATCAGCATTGGGGTGGGATCTGAGAGCAGAGACCATGACCAGAGATGTGAAAAGGAGGGTGGAGGAAAAAGGCTTTATGATTAGGAGATAATCACAGGAAGACTGAAGCAGAGAGGGCCAAGAATCTGTGGGGAGGAGTCAGAGGATTCTTAAAGTAAATATAAAATTTACTTACTCAGTTCTTCCCTTGCATCCACCTTTTGACAGATACAATCAACATCCAGGGTTAAAACTGAGCTTTGTCCAGTTGATTAAAACTGGACAATAGATATTCATATTGTCTTTTAAATTGGCAGTGAAACTGCTGGAGAAAAGGAATGTCGTGGATCAGCCACATGCCATCGGTTCTCAGCGTGATGTTTTAGCATTATCAAAACTTATAGCTGTGACACCCAGTTTCTTATTTTACCCTATTCTTTAGGTATTGCTTGAAATGTGTATTTGAACATTCTTGGAAGGTTACCCATTATCCATTTAGTCTTCATTTCCACCATGTTGCTTATGTTGAACCTTACCCAATACTTTCTTCAACCCGTTTAGTATTATTTCCTTTGGATCACTGGAGATATTTATTTTGGTTACCACTGTAATATTGTATACATATCTGGGCATTTTCTCCACATCACCTCTTCTACTATGTGAATATTCTGTAGTTTTGAACATTTTGCAGTGTCTGGGAAAATTAATACAATAGAATAAGTAATATTGGAGAGCTGATTTAAGTAATGTAATAGTGTCAGCTTATTAAAAATGGAAAAATGAAGTTATTTCAAATATATTCAATTAGATATTGCTTATAACAGTTACCACTCTCCACTTGCCTACCTCCCATATGCTTACAACCAACGTGTCAAAATTACATAGGTCTAACAAACAAATTACTTTTGGTTTTATTTTTAAATGTTCTTAACTGTATTTCAAACCTGGCCATATGGCACATCGTCCTGTGCGGCCTGTTGGAGGCGAGTAAGAATAATGTGCACTGTTGAGAAGTTGCCACTAGTTGTCTCAGTTGCACGTATTTGCTCATTGTGACAATAACTAGCCACGAATAAATATATTTCCTCCCGTCTTTTAAAATAAAAAAAAGGACCTTTGTGCAACTTTCTTTTCCCCTTTTAATCATTGATAGCCTATAATTCCATGACTGCTTGCAGTATTTCACGCCCGAACCTTGTTTATCTCACCCCTACCGGGCCGGAGCTGAACCTTGCCCCGTCGCCCTGGTGCTATGATCCCGGCCTTGTTTCACGCGTGGCCCTTAAGAATCCCCAGTGTTGCTACACTAGGAGCGGTGTAGGGGGAACAAAGGCCGCAGGAGTTCGTGGCTTTTAGCAGGTAAGCCGTTATGGTAGAGTGTGGTTGGGTCGGCCTCCACTGGAAGTGTTTGGGGACATTTCCACCTCTGTCTCCAGACATTTCTTCTTTTCCCATTGTGATCCCGCGACTCATTGTTTAGAAAAAGAACACAAACGGGAGGAATCTGTGTTTAAAGGCCGAGCTACATTTCGCTATAGAAAACAGGTGGTGGATAGCTAGCTCGTTGTGTACTACGCAATGCAGGGTGGGAAGACAGCGTCTAGATTTATTTCCCCGTTTCATGTTTAATGTAAGCACGTAATTCAGTTGTAGGATATCATTGTAATCCTTACGCATTGTCAGTCAGTGGATAACAATCAGCACATAGAAATCCGTCCTGTTTTCTTCCTTAATGTGAAGGGTTTGGAACCCATACAACTTTGCTACTTTAATTAAGAACTGAGAAAGGCTGTCTCCATGCTAGATAAACCGAGTCCCCGAGGGAATGCTCGTTTGATTCTGCTTTACATATCCTTTATTGTCTAAAAATAACTTAAAAATAACTTAAACTGAAACAAAAGAAATTGATCCAGATTTCCTTTACTAATCTACTATTAAGCACTGGACATGAAAACCAGCCCCAGAATCAGTTTGGGTGAAATAAAATACAGGAAGGTTCATTGGTAGTAGTAAATGGACCTGTCAACAATAAAAGTAATGTAAAACTGTGTATACACGAAGTAATGGAAGCTTGTGAGGAAGATAATTCAATAATTACATCAGGCAAACTATATTGGGAGAGTTTTATTTGGGCGAGTTCTTAAAAGTCATACACTGGAACCAACCAAAGAGCAGATTATTTAGACCTGTAAATTGATCTAGGATTCCATAGGAAAGTGATCACAATATGCTTAAATTCCAAATTTGATTAGATGATGAATTGGAGTTTGCAATTACAATCCTAAATTTAAAATTAAAAGATAATGATTTGATGGCAAAGTGAATGGGGAAGTAGATTAAAGAGCAGACATTTTGAAAAACTCAGCAGAGGTAGATTTTTCTGAGAGTAACTTCATCAATTGGCTGCATCATTAGTAGCTAACCAAGCATGTGTGAATATTAAAATGTAACATCAGCTTAATGTCGTTTGTCTGATTATGGCACCACTTCGTACATCCCTTGATTCCTTAATGCCCAGAAGACTATCAATCTCTATTTTATATTAATATAGTGACTGAGCTTTCACTGCTGTAAGGGATGCTGAATTCCAAATGCTTATTACCTTTGAAGTAATTTCTCCTCAGCTCAGACCTAAATGGCTGATTCCAAATTCACAAACTGTGCTGCTGGTCTTAGACTCCTCAGGTGATAAATGTCTCCTTGCACCTTCCTTATCTAGTCATTTTATGAATTTTGTAGGTATTGATAAGATTTCCGCTTTTTCTGTGAACTCTGAGGAATACAGTCCCAGGGTATTGACTTTCTTCTTGTATAGCAAACCTGCCTTTGTGGAACCAATCAACTAAACCTTTGTTGCACTCCCTCGATGGCTGTACAGTCGGCCCTCCTAATTTGCGGGGGATTGGTTCTGGGACCCCCCCGCGGATGCTCAAGTCCCTTATTCAACCTGTCTCAATGCGGTGGTCTTTAGGACCCAACGGAACCCCGGACCTTACTTAACCTGTATCAGTGTGGTAGACTTTACGACCTGGCGCAGCTCTGAATCCGCAGTGTTTCTGTTCACAAAAATAATTACGATCACAATTGAAAATAAACTGGAAGTAATAAAGCGATTGGAAAGAGGTGAAACGCCATTGGTCATTGGAAAAGCATTAGACTACAGTTGGTCAATGATCGAAACAATTTTAATGGAGCATGTGAAAGGCCCTGTCCCAATTAAAGCTACAATTATTACTAAGCAAGGCAGTGGTTTAATTATTGAAATACATATGTTTCTTAAGTGTTTTATATGCATAGAAAGGTAAAATATATACTATATACTAAGACAAATGTTTTACTAACTGAGGCTACATAATACCAGATGTACCTGTTCTGACTTAAAATCTGACTTAAAGACAGACTCAGGAACAGAACTCGTTCATAACCCGGGGACTGCCTGTACTTGTAAGTCATTAATAGATTACTTGTAATACCTAATACAATGTAAATGCTATGTAAATAGTTGTTATACTGTATTTAGGGAAAAATGACAAGAAAAAATAGTCTATACATGTTCAAACAATGAGTGCTGGAGAGAGAACTACCAGGTTTTCCCGATCCATGGTTGGTTGAATCTGCGCTTGCGGAACCCGCAGATGACAGTCGACTGTATATTCTTTCGGGGTAAGGAGACCAAAGCTGTAGAGAATCCACCAGGTGGGCCTTTTCAAGGGCCTACACAATTGCAGTAAAGCTTCCATAAACAAGCTATCACGTAATAAAAGCTAATGTATTATTTTTGCTCCCACTTGCTTGATTCACCTGCATATTGGTTTTTAGTGATTCGTGAAGAAGCATCGAAGTTGTATATTACCCAGTCCCTCAGCATTTAACATGTGCTACTTTTCTGTTACATGCACCAAAGTAGATGACCATATGACATAGAAACAGAATCAGACCATTTGTCCCATTGATGCTGCTCCACCATTCAATCATGGCTGATTTATTTTCCCCCTCAATCCATTCTCCTGCCATCTCTCCAAACCTCTGACTTTCTTCCTAATCAAGAATTTTATCAATGTGTGATGTAAATATACCCAAATAACTTAGACTCCACTGATTGCCATCTGTGGCAATGATTTCCACAGATTCAACACCCTCTTCATCTCTGTTGTAAACGGGCGGCCTTCTTGTCCTGGACTGCCCCACAATTGGAAACAATTGGTATTATCTGCAAACTTGGCCACAAAGCCATCAATTCTGTAATCAAAAACAAGAGAAAATCTGTAGATGCTGGAAATCAGAACACCACATACAAAATGCAGGAGAAACTCAGCAGACCAGGCAGCACCTATGGAAAAGAGCACAGTCGATGTTTCAGGCCAAGATCCTTCAGCAGGATTGGAGGAAGAAAAGATGAGGAGTAGAGTTAAAAGGTAGGGGGAGGGGAGGGAGATGCACAAGGTAATAAGTGAAACCTGGAGGGGAGGGGTGAAGTAAAGAGTTGGGAAGTTGATTGGTGAAAGAGATACAGGGCTGGAGAAGGGGCGATCTAATAGGAGCGGACAGGAGGCCCTGGAAGAAAGAAAAGGTGGGAGGAGCACAGAGGTGGGCAGGCACGGAGCTAAGGTGAGATAGGGAAAAGGAGATGGTTCTCCCTCTCCTCCCCCCACCTTCTAACTTTACTCAGTTTTTTTCTCCAGTCCTGCTGAAGGGTCTCAGCCCGAAACATCGGCTATACTATTTTTCATAGGTGCTGCCTGGCCTGCTGAGTTCCTCCAGCATTTTGTGTGTGTAACTCTGTAATCAAGTTCATTAACGTATAACTTATAAAGTAGTGGACCTAACACTGACTCTGGTGGAATACAATTAGTCCCAGCAACCAACCAAAAAAGGCCTCTTTTATTCCGACTATTTGTCGTCTGCCAGCCAGCCAATCATCTGTGCGTGCTTGTATCCTTCCTGTAATACCACGGGCTCTGTTTAGTAGTCTCATGTGCAGTACCTTACCAAAGGCCTTTTGAAAGTATAAATAGCAAATAGAGAGGATAGCCTCAGAATGTTCTATTTTGCCTTGTTCTTGCCCATTCAATAAGCTTGTCTATATCCCCTATATCCTTTTTACATCTTATTCTAAGTTGCAATTCCACCTACTTCCCAAAAATTTTGAAAATTATGTTTTCACTGTTCAACCGTGGGAACAGCTGGGGTTAAAACACTGATCCTATGTGGAATAGTAGTGAATGGGGAGTGTTGCAGCATAGAGGAACCTTGAGAACAAATACATGGTTTACTGAAAGTGGAATTGCAGGTAGAAAAGACTTTAGGCATGCTGGCCTTCATCAGTCGGGGCATCAAGTATAAAAGTTGAGAGGTCATGGTGTGGTTGTACAGAATGCTGGTGAGGCCACACTTTGAGTATTGTGCTCAGTGTTGGTTGCTTTGCTATTGGAAAGAAATTACTAAACTCAAAAGAGCGCAGAAAATACTTACAAGGGTGTTGCCAGGGCTTGAGCTGATGATTTATAGGAAGAAGTTGGACAGGCTAGGACTCTATTCCTTGGAGTTTAGGAGACTGAGAAATTATGTTGTAGAAGTATATAAAGTCATGAGGGTCATAGATAAGGTGAATGCACTCAGGCTCTTTTCCCAGGGTTGCGGATCAAGAAATGTAGGACATAGTTTTAAGGCAAGAGGGTAAAGAATTATTAGAAACTACAGGGCAACTTTTATTTTTACACAAATGGTAGAATTTATTTGGAATGAGGTGTCAGAGAAACTGAGGAAGGTACAATAACAACTTTAAAAAAAAACAGTTGGACAGGTATATGGTTTGGAAAGATTTTGGATGAATTCTGGCAAATGGAAATAGCTTGGATGGGCATTTTCTTTTTTTTAATCATCCATGTGCCTAAGTTCCTAATATATCTGCCTTTACCACCACCCGGGGCTGTGTGTTCCACATACTCGTCACTCTGTTAAAGAAAAAAACTTAGTGTGTTTTCCTCCAATCACCTTAAAATTATGCCCCCTTCATATTGGCCATTTTCACTTGGGGAAAGTCTCTGGCTATCCACTCAATCTATGCTCCTTATGATCTTGTACACCTCTATCAACTCACTTCTCATCCTTCCTTCAAATAATATATTACATTAAAAATCACACACACACTCAGCATTTATAAAATGGAATAAATGTCTGTTGGAGGTTGAAACTGCTGAACTAATAATGGGAAATTGAGAAATGGCCAAGATTCTTGGTCTTTATGATACTGATTACTAAATACATTCTAATACTAATAGGTAATCAAGGGCTCTAGGAAGATGGAATTTAAACTAACTCATCATCAAATGGCAGATTAGAAAAATAAGTAGGAAACTTATTAGTAGTATTAAAGTAGTTCAAAGTTCACTTATTTGATGGCCACAGTGAGAAAAGTGCATTGCCCGGGTGGTGAGCATCTTTGATGAAGGATGCTGCTTTTCTACAAGACATGCAAAAAAGCTGGATGAACTCAGCAGGTCGGGCAGCATCCGTTGACCGCTCCTTTCAACGGATGCTGCCGACCTACTGAGTTCATCCAGCTTTTTGTATGTCTTGATTTGACCACAGCATCTGCAGTGCTCTTTGTGTTTGCTGCTTTTCTACAATAATGTTTTATGTGGATGTGCTCAATGGTTGGGAGGATTTTACCCAAGGTGTACTGGCTCGAATCCACTACCTTTTGTAGGGTTTTCTGCTTAAAGGCATTGGTGTTCTCATACCAAGCTGTGATAAAGCCAGTCAGCACACATCTATAGAAGTTTGTCAAGGTTTTTGATGACATCCCGAATCTCCGCAGTCTCCTGAGGAAGTAGTAGCACTGTTGGTTTTATTTGCTATCATTTTTCTATGATAGATACAGGACCTCTGAGATAGTGAAACCCAAGAATTTAAAGTTATTGACCATCTTCACCTCTGGTCCTCCAATGATTACTGGCTCATGGACCTCTGGTTTCCCTCTCCTAAAGTCCACAATCAGCTCATTGTTCTTATTGACATTGAGTGAAAGGTGTTATTACACCACTCAGCCAAATTTTCAATCTCCACCTGATTCATCACCATCTTTGATACAGCCCACAACAGTGGTGTTAACAGCAAACTTGTATATGATGTTGGAACTGTACTTAATCACGCAGTCTTGGGTCTAAAATGAGTAGTGCAGGTGGCTAAGCAGATATCCCTGTGGTGCTCCTGTGCTGATGGAGATTGTGGAAGGGATGTTTTTGCCAATCTGACCTATCTGGGGTCTACAAATGAGAAAAAGGGTGATGGTATTAAATGCTGAGCTGTCGATAAAGAGCATCCAGGTGTATGCATCTTTTCTGTCCATATGCTCCAGGGTTGTGTGAAGAGCCAGCCAATGAGGTGGCATAAACAGTAGCCCAGTTAGCCTAGTACTTGTCATTGGGAAATTGTTGGAATCTATTATTAAGGAGATAATTGCATAACAGGAAATCTTGTTTATTAAGCAGAATCTACATTATTTTATAAAAGACAGATCATGTTTATAAATTTGCTAGGATTATTGGCGAATATAATTCACAGTGGAAAAGAACAGAACCAGTAGATGTAGTGCATATGAATTTACAAAGTGTGCTATGTAAGTTGTTGAAAAAGGTAAGGGTACAAACTTGATCATAATTATTGACTAGATAGTGGAATGTTTAATGCTAGAGAATCAGAGTTAAGCAAGATGGATCAGTTTTAAATTGGTATCAAAACCCACAGTGGTGGGTCCTCAACTCTTTATGATCTATTAATAACTGAAAGAGACCAACATTGATGATAGGTTAGCAGGTTGTGGGGAGAATACAAAATGTTTGCAAAGGCACTAAGTGAGTGGGTAAGAAGATGGCAGATGGAGAGTAATGTAGGAAAATGTGAAGGTCTTTACTTTGGAAGGAAGAATGAGTAATAATATTATTTAAATGATGTGAGACAACATGCAAGACAAATGATGTGATACAAGGACATCTAGGCCTTATGGTATAGTACTTGGAACGCAAGGATTCAGCATGCAAGTACAAATCATAATGTAATATTGGGCTTTACTGCTATGGATTTGGGGTACAAAAGTAGTGATATTTTAAATAAAATTTACAGTTCTGAACAGTTTTTGTCTCCATGTTTAAGGCAAGATATTTTTGTATTGGAGGCAGTGCAGAGGAAGATCCCTAAATTAACTTGGGGGTGAAAAGATGGATCTATGAAGAAAGATTGGGTCTATATTGCTTAGAATTTAGAAGATGAAGTTATTGAAACATTTAAGTTTCTGAGGGCTTGACAGGATGGATGCCAGAGAATGCTTCCTCTAACAAGATATCTAGAACTAAAGGTCACATTTTCAGATTAAGGCAGACATTGCTAAACTTCGAAATAAAATGGAGAGGCTGTGGGAGAAAGTGGTGTTCCCATCATGCTTGGATTAGCCATAATCTTACCTAATGATGTATTATGCTTGAGGACACAATTGGCTCCTTCAGTTCCTGCTCTTTATGTTTTTGTTTTAGAAGAAAGTGAAAGCATATTCAGTTGAGGACAATAAACATTTATTTAGTGCCTGCAATTAACTCTTCAGAAAAGCGTTATAATACAAATTTAATTGCCAGTGACCTAAAGCCTGTTTAAAGATAAAAGTTTTAAAAGAATATCTTGTAGGAGAAAACTAAAGAGGTATTGATGTAGAACTTCAAAATTTGAGACCTTGGAGAGATTAAGATCAAGATGTTCCAGGTCTGAATTGGAGGAGTTCAATCTCTTGGAAGGTGTGAAGAGATTAGAGAGAAGAAGCCAACAAAGCCATAATTTAAAATCAGATAAGATTATGAAATCCATTGTGGTTGGTGGTAAGAGGTTAAACTAAATCAGTAGCAGAGGGTTGTTCTCTGTGGTGTTTCTGTAATTTACTAGGATGTGTCAAATGGACTGCCAGTAATTTTTGACTATTGTGACCTCACTTGTTGAGCTGAGTGCTGTTTATTCTGTTGTACTCTTGAATTGAATCTTGTAGATGACTGGGAGCTTTTGGGATCACGATACGGAGTTGCTTATCACATAGTATTCATTTTCTGCTGTGCTTCTGTAGCTTGAATGTTAATATGCTTTTAATTTGGACAAGCTGACCCTCAAAATTTACTTGGTGACAGTAATATCCTCTTGTATAATATATATTGTCAATTATCTAGCAGTTGTATTGCCCAGTTATGATAAATAGTCCACTTCCGCTCTGGGCAGGGTCCCAGTAGTTCTTGGATTTGCTAAAGTTTCTTCCCTATTAGGCCAGTACTTTTCTAATCTAATCCAACCAGAAAGTTCCATGGATATGGCATTGCTACTCTGATACTTTCCTTATTTATGACCTTAAGCAGAAAGATTTGAACAGCATTACAGCTGAGTCTAATTCTATCTAGGCAGGCTAGATGATTAGTTATTCCTTTGTAACCTTGGGTTATATGGTGCTTTAAGCTGACGTTATCTAACTTGAATAATACCTGAAATAAATCATGGAACTCTCGAGGTCTGCACAAGGCAAGCTCGAAGAATGGCCGGGAGAGTAGGCACAAATTGCATGTAATTTTCTCATCACTTAATTATTCCCTCTTTGAATTAATTGCTGTTATAATTTGATCGAATTTGATTTAAAAAGGAATGAGTGTTATTTTATGTTGGAAATTCAAATATGTACGAAGATCTTGTTATCGTTTTGAAATATCTTGGGTAGGGTTAAAGCAGCAAATTGTGGCAAATTCATGGTTGGAAATTGAGTAACCTTTCTCATTAAATAATGTTATGCACAATTGGAGATGAAGGGAAGAGAAACAAATAAAGTTCAAAGCCAAATTTATTATCAGAGTACATACATGTCACCACATACAATCCTGAGATTCTTTTTTCTGCCGGCATACTTAGCAAATCTATATAACACTAAGTGTAAACAGGATCAATGGACAACAAACTGTGCAAATTCAAATATAAGTAATAATAAATAACGAGGGCATGAATTAACAAGATAAAGTCCTTAAGATGAGACCATCGAGTCTGGGATCACCAAAATAGAATGAGTATGGTTATTCCCTTTTGTTCAAGAGCCTTTTGGTTGAAGGTAGTAACTGTTCTTGATTCTGGTGGTGCAAGTCCTGAGGCACTTGTACCTTCTACCTGATGGTCGCAGCGAGAAAAGAGCACTGCCTGGGTGGTGAGGATCTTCAATGATGGATGCTGCTTTTCTATGGCAACACTTCATGTAGATGTGCTCAGTGGTTGGACAGGCTTTACTCATGATGTATTGGGCTAAATCCACTACCTTTTGTAGAATTTTCACCTCGAAGGTATTGGTGTTCCCATACCAGGCTGTCATGTAGCCAGTCAGTACACCACACATCTTTAGAAGTTTGTCAGCGTTTTTGATGATATGCCAAATCTCTGCAGACTCCTGAGGAAGTAGAGGCACTGTTGGGCTTTGTTTGCCATAATATTTATATGATAGGTTCAGAACATGTCCTCTGAGTTAGTGACACCCAGGAATTTAAAGTTACTGACCCTCTCTACCTTCGATCCTCTGAGTACTGGCTTATGGACCTCTGGTTTCCCTCTCCTGAAGCCTCCAATCAGCTCGTTGTTCTTATTGACATTGAGTGAGAGGTTGTTGTTATTATACCACTCAGCTAAATTTTCAGTCTCCCTCTTGTATGCTGATTCATCACCACCTTTGATGTGACCCACAACAATGGTGTCATCATTAAATTTGTGTATGGTGTTGGAACTGTACTTAGCTGCACAGTCATAGGTGTAAAGCAAGTAGAGCAAGGGGCTAAGCACACATCCCTGTGGTGCACTTTTGCTGATGGAGATTGTGGTGGAGATTTTTTTGTCAATCTGAACTGACTGGTCTCTGCAAGTGAGGAAATCCAGGATCCAATTGTTCAAGGGGGTATTGAGGCCAATGTTTTGGAGTTTACTGATTAGTTTTGAGGGAATGATGGTATTAAATACTGAGCTGTAATTGATAAAGAGCATCCTTGCTGTCCAGATCTTCCAGGGTTGAGTGAAGAGCCAATGAGATGGCATTTGCTGTGGACATGTTGCTTCAGTAGGCAAAATGGAGCGGATCCAAGTCGCCACTCAGACAGGAGCTGATACATTTCAACATCAGCCTCTCAAAACACTCCGTCACTGTGGATGTGAGTGGCTGCTGGGCAATAGTCATTTAGGCAGGTTACCTCGCTCTTCTCTGGCACCGGTATGATTGAAGCCTGCTTGAAGCGGGTGGATACCACACACTGCTGGAGCGAGAGGTTGAAGAAATCCGTGAATACACCAGCCAGTTGATCAGCACTGGTCTTCAGTACTCCACTAGGTACTCTGTCTGGACCGGATACTTTCCTGGGATTCACTCTAAGTTATAAAACAACAGCTGGAAGTAGGATTTAATTAAAAAGAATATTTTTATTATGATGAACACAATATGCCAGATAGCTATGCTGTGGCTAATTATAATTACCAGTTTATGCTATGTGGTTACAGTGAGCTGTAGTGCTTGTTTTATTTATTAGATATTAAATACACATGATAATAGGGAATGCTTGTCTGAAAAACTTATTCCATTCTGCTGTGAAGTAAAAGCAAACACTAAATAAGTGTAACTGCTGTGGGACCTTGAGGAACAGAGACTCCATAAAGAGGCTCATAATCTGTTGAAAGGGTCAAGCTGAAGATTGTTTTTCATTTAAGGGTTGTTACAACCCTTATTACGGAATGTGTTCCAGGATTTTGACCCAGTGACAGTGACAGAATGGTTATATATTTCCAAAACAGGATGGTGTGTGGCTTGGAGGGCATCTTCCAGTGCTTGTATTCCTGTGCTTTGATGAGGTAAAGGGTTAGGTAGGTGTTGTCTTGATGAGTTGCTGCAGTGCACCAGAAGATGGTACAAACTGGTGGAGTGAGTGAATGATTATGGCTAGGGTGCCTATCAAGTGGACTGCTATGTCCTGTATGGCGTCAAGCTTTTTGAGTGTGATTGAAGCTGCACTCACCCAACTGAATTTTCTATCACACTCGTGCCTTGAGCCTTGTAGATGGTGGACAGGCTTTGGGGGTGGGGGGGTGGGGGGGGGGTTTGAGGTGAGTTTACTTGCCACAGAATTCCTAACCTCTGACCAGCTCTTGTAGCCACATAGTGCATTTGGCTAATCCAGCCAGTTTCTGGTCATTAGTAATGCTCAAGATACTGATAGTGTTGGATTCAGTGGTGGTAATGACTTTGAATGTCAGAAGGTGATAGCTAAGTTTTCTTTTGTTGGATGTTGTTGTGGTCTGGCACTACTGTGGCATGTGTGTTGCTTGCCATCTATCAACCCAGGCCTTGACATGGTTACTATTTCTTAACAACTTGCATTTATAATGATATACAGTGATGAACAGTGACATGCAACCTATGTCTTGTCATCACTTTTGTAATTTGGGTCCCTCATTGTCTGCAGGCAACTCACGTTGACAGTAATCACTTGTGTTGAAACTACATTCACTGCAGGAGAGCAGCTGTAGAATTCACTTCAGTTCCACATGTTAGATGTTGCTTTTACAAAATACAAGTTGACTACCCCTTGTCCGAAAATTCAAATTTTTTTGAGCACTGACATGATGCCACAAATGGGAAATTTCACAAGACGTTGGAAAGGTTCCCAGGTGATGTGAAGGTCTCCATGCACCGCAGACTGTTCTGAGAAGTGCCCTCACATATGTAATGAACAGAAGTTAATAAAAAACATAGATGACACTGAAACTTGAAAGTAATTGTGAATATTCAGCAGGATGGTTGTAGAAATTTTTGAAAAAGCACGGCATTAAATTTTTAAAGTGTCTGATGATCACGAAAATCTAACACCAGAGCAAGTCTACAATGCTGATTCCTTTTGTGACATACATAAAACCTAAAAAAAAGTAAATTACAGATGCAGTGCACTGTAAACTTTTAATCAAAACATGGCATCATAGGTGGAGACCACTGTTGGTTGTTGTTCAACAGGTGATTCAGGTATTCTCCCATGCTGCTGTGATGCTTTTATTACCTGCTCACATTATATTTTAATTATATTAATGGTATGTAATGTTTACTGTTAAGTTGATGAGCAAGTGTAAGATGAGAACTGCTTACCAGTAGCACATAAATTCAGAGCTGGAAGTGATGGCAATCCCAAGCTATCTCATTGTACATTCCAAAATACAAAACACTTCTGGACCCGAGAATCTTGGATCTTGGATCTTATCTTGGATAAGGGGTACGCAACCTGTATTGCACCCATGGATAAAATCAAAATGGCCTGGGAGCAGGATTTAAATATCTCCTTATCTGAGGAGAGCTGGGATTCAGTTCTCAAATCGGTTAACTCAACCTCTTTGTGCTCGCCACTGCCTTTTACAGTTTAAGATTGTTCATAGAGCCCATTTGTCTAAATCTAAACTATCTCGATTCTACCCTAGCGTTAGTCCGCTCTGTGATAAATGCTAGAGGGGAGTGGCTTCTCTCATCCATATGTACTGGTTCTGTCCTAGCTTGGAGAAATTCTGGAAAGATGTCTTCACTACATTATCGTGTATTCTGAATCAGCACCTAGAACCAAACCCCTTAATTGCTCTGTTCGGTTTTTGGGGCGAGACAGATTTATGTCTGGGTCCGACCAAATGCCGAATATTATCCTTTGCCTCTCTCCTGGCTAGATGCTTGATCCTCCTCAGATGGAGAGATGTTGCCCTGCCCACTCATGCTCAATGGCTTAACGACATCATGGCCTGTTTGGACCTCGAAAAAATTCATTATTCAGTTCTCAATTCGGATCTAAAGTTCCATAAGGTCTGGGGACCTTTTATCGAGTACTTTCATAACCTTCCTCTTGACTAGGGTTTTTTTTCTTTTCGGTCCCTTGCTTTCAGCTCCTTTTTTTTCTGGTAGGTGGTATTATTACCCTCTGTTGCTGAGTGTATTCACAGTCTGGGAGTTTGGCTGTCCTGACTTGTACTCTCTACATTGTGTTGTGGTTGGTCTGGAGTTGTTGTTGTTTTTTCTTGTGTTGTGGAGTTTGGGGAGGACACTAAGCTTACTTGTCTTTAATTTAGGTGCTTTTTTTTTGCTAAATTCTCTTCCTTTGTAGCATATTGTTATTGTATGCTTAATTTTGCACTGTTTTAATGTTCCTCATTGGGATTTGGGGTTTTTAATTTGTAAAATGTTTTGAAAAACTAATAAAAAAAATTTAAAAAAAAATTATGCACAGGTTGATTGGGTAAGATATGTTAAAAACAAAGGAGTAGTGACATTTTAAATAGGTGCAGTAGAATTTGATTGATATAATGGTCAACAATGGATAGTGTAATTGTTTTTAATACCTAAATTCCACACACAGTTTGAAGCTCTATCTGTGGCATTAGGGAATGATGCACGGTGAATGTAATGTAAAAGAGTTGGAGACCACAGCATTCCTGTCAAGGAGCATGAAAAGCCTTCAAATTGGTCTATTATTGCCACACCTACTGAGGTACAGTGGAACACATTTGTTTTGTATGCCATCCATACAGAACATTTCATTACAGCAATGCATCGGGAAAATAATAACAGAATGCAGTTACAGAGAAAGTGCAGGGAAGGCAGATAACAAGGCCATGATGAAATAGATTGTGAGGCCAAGAATCCTTTTTGAGGGTCACATTCTTGAGTTCTGTTATAAAGAAGTTAACTGTTTGAAAGAAATGTTCTTTTATATGTTTTTTTTTCTTTTGTTGTGTGCCTAACTTTCTTTGTATTTGGTCCATTCAACAGTGACCATGCATCTTCCTGTGAAAGTGCTTATAATTGGGGCTGGAAATCGGGGACAGATTTATTCATCTTTTGCCAAGGATTTTCCAGAGCGGATGAAGGTAGGTCTTCAAATCTTTAAAAGTCTCTGCTAAGGATTATTCCCAGACTATTATTGAAACATTAAATTACAGACACATCAATCAAAAATTGGACAAAATTTCATCCAATATGTTTCAATCTTGATAAATATGTATCATCCACTTTGACCTTACAAAGGACAGAACTATCTCAATTGTGACAAACTACCAGTAGTCGAGGTCAAAATTTGTGAATGTGTGCATTTAAAAAGTCAAGGACCGATAGTTAACAATAAAGGATAACATGTTAGCTTTTACATGTAGAGGATCAGAATGCAAGGTAGGTAGCAATTCTGCTACAGGTACACAATTCTACACTGGGGATAATATTTACTGTTTTGGGTACCTCACTCCTAGAATAGTGAATTGGATTTGGAAGTAATGCAGCATAGTTTTACTAGGATATTTTTAGGACTCCGTGTCAATTTGGGTGTCATTGGTAAAGCCAGCATTTAGTGTGCATCTTTAATTGCCCTTGAGAAGGTGGTGGCATGCTGCTGTACTGAGCCATCATAGTCCTACCATGAAGCTACATCTACCGTGCAATTGATTAAATGTTGCAGGATTTTGACTGGCGCCTTCCATTATCCTTGTAGTTGGTGAGAGTCATACAATTTAGGAAGAACAAGTTATACTTAACGTGGAGTCATGATTCTGCTGAGAGGGGCAGAAGATTTGAAGTACTTGGAGTCACCCCAATGTTCAGATTAGGATAATGGGTCCTCATGTTATGTTCAGCTCACTGAGCAATTGGTCATCAGGACCTTACCTGACCTTGAGCCTGATGAAGAGGGCTGGGAAAGGCTGGAGACCTGAGAGGCTGCAGTTTGCTTGCATCTGATATAGAACTTGTGTTAAGTTCTTTGATAAGCTTACAGGCACTGTTTAATCCAGGGATGAATGGTGGAGGATGAAGTGGGAGATTGACAGTCATCTGCACATAAGTACGAAAGGCTAGCCAGACACTACTGGCCATTGTAGAGTTAACTACAAACAATCTTTCAGAAGATTTGCTACATGGCTACAGAGGTATAGTTGGTTAAAGTACTGCCCTTTCCAGGCACTACCTCTGCTCACAATCAGCCCTTGGTGCATTTTGGATCCAGGTTTTGGGATATAATGTTGAAAGCCTTAAAGCAACCACATGACTAAGAATAAAAGAAAGAAACTATTAGCACTTAATACTTGCAACGTATTCAGCATCTTTGGCAGGCTTGATAACAAATTTAAATGAAATAGCAAATGACGGTTAAATAATCTTAAGTGTTTGCTTAACCCAACAAATTGAGATCTGACCTGCCAGAAAATTATTGAGATTATTGGGGTTACTATTTGTACTGGCCCAATTTTCAGTGCAACTATTAATGTGTATAAGACATGTATATGTATAATGACAACAAAAAAGGTTTTCTGCTTGTTTCACTAATTTGAGCAAGCTGCTGGGGTTCAAAATGGCTGCCTGTTGCTGTCCTAATTTCAGGCTGTCTGCTTCAACAGTTGGATATCAGTCAACTTGTTGGAGAAGAGGGGTCATTGTGAACAAATTTATACACCCTTTTATTTAGTAAATGCAGAACATTTGGTTATTCTATTCCTTGAGACCCTGCTCTGCACTTAACAATATCAAACTCATTTTGCAGCTTATGGATAGCAATAATGCCAATTGCATTGTCCTAATTGTGATGAATAATTGAACGCAAGTGAATGGTCCTTTTATCCACTAAGCAATTTGAGTAAGCACCATTAATGGATTATAATTAATGTACTTATGTGAGCTCTGGTAAATTTAGTCTGCAGACAATTCCAGTGATATACCTTGTGTCATTTACAGCATTGAGTACTTGTGGCGCATATGTTTTTTGAAAAATAATTCTATATCAGTTTTAATGGACAATGCAGAAAAGTGTAGAATTAGCTTTCTTTTGCGTAGAGAAGGCTTAAAGAGCCTTTTATGTACAAAGAAATGAAGCCTCTGTGTGAAGGTGCCTCCATGTTCTTAAAAAAACTGAAATGGAGGCACCTTGGAAAACCCCCACAGGCCCAATGACACTGTGATTTCAGTCTCTGAGGCTGACATGAAAGCATCCTTCAGAAAGGATCCTAAAGCATCTACGGAAAGATTTTGGCAAAGACTGCATATTTGGCTGAGTATGGAAGACCTGTGCTAATCAACTGGCAGCAGATTTTGGTAAACAGGTTTACCTTTCTACTTATTGCCATTCAGGGCCCCCAAAAAACCCTTTCAGGTAAAGTTACACTTGTGAGTCTGTTGGGGTCATATACTGCGTCCAGTGCTCCTGGTGTGGCCTCCTGTATATCGGTGAGACCCGATGGAGAATGGGAGATCGCTTCGCTGAGCACCTATGCTCCATCCGCCAGAAAAAGCGGGACTCCCGGTGGCCACCCATTTTAATTCCACTTTCCATTCCTATTCTGACATCTGCATCCACAGCCACCTCCACTGACGTGATGAGGTCATACTCGGGTTGGAGGAACAACAACATTCTGTCTGGGTAGCCTCCAACCTGATGACATGAACATCGACTTCTCGGGCTTCTGGTAATGCCCCCCCAACCCCCCCCCCCCCCCCCACCACCACTTCCCTCAAATTACTTTTAATCACCTCTTCTGCTTTGTAGTACTTTGTTTCTTTGATATTCTTCCATTTTAAGGTATATACAGTATTTTCACCTGTTTTATGCTTTCAACTAGCAGCATTTGACCTTGTAATTTCCTGTGGAAAATCTCATATAAATTCTGAAAAGCGAGGAATGTTACCATGAATCTTCAAGGGGAAAATTATCAGTACAAAATATGCAGCAACATGCTGAGAGTTGATATTGACATGCAATATCAAAATAATGTCTGTCAATTCTCTCTCTTGCCCTGGAGAATCTGTAGCTTGGTTAAACTCTTCTACTAAAGTTAATTTAGTCCAAGTACAAAATATCTTTCTTTAAGACATATATATAATATGTGATGAACCTTAGAGACTGCAGATGCTGGAATAGGGAGCAACAATCTGCTGGTGAAACTCAGTGGCTTGAGCTGCATTTGTTGGCATTGGGGCTGGGAACTTCTGACATTTCAGACCAAAACCCTGCCTCAGGACTTTTATTTGTTTCTTTTTAAAATTCAAGTTGAACTGTACATTTAAAAAATATTGATACTCTATCAACTCATGTAACAGAGAAAATGTTTGCTATAAAACTGTGTAATGATGTGATAGCATATCACTACTTAATGGTTTTGTGTAAGATGTTTTTCTTCAATGTTTTAGTAATGTGTTCATTTAAAATCTCTCACCATAATCTTTACAAAATTTCATGTTATCCATACACTGCCAGACATAAGAAAATTGTAAAATATAGTGACTGCTTGAAATGAACAGTATTTTTCTGAACATTAAAGTTGTTATGGAATATTAATAACTGTTTTGTCTACTTGTTGACTTCAGATGTTAGAGCCCTATCTATTCTATTGCCTGTCTGACAAGACATTGAGATTTATGAAATTTGAATTCCTCAACTACTCCTGAGGGTAAATGAAATGTGAATAATTCAGAGTTCCTGAGCTTGTGCTTTGTGTAAATCACAGATGTTTCTACTCCATATCATGGGCTAATTCAAAGCTCTTTGTCCACTAGATCCCAGAAAATAGCCAAATGTAATTTATCTCTTATTAAAGCATCAATGCAGTCAAAATCTTTCTATGGATTTAATGTCTATCTTTAAGCAAGAACTATATTGTATCTTGAGCAGTTTGAAACAGTAGTATCTAGATTTATTTGTATAAATATTATTATTGATTTTGTGATAATGAAAGAAACTCCTAAGCCAAACTCTGGAAGTTATTTGCAACACTGCCATTATAATTATCAGAAGGGTAGGAGAAAAAGTGAAAATGCTAAAGGAGCAATGTGTGCCAAGTAGCATGCTGTTGGTAAATTTATCTATTGGTCTGAAAAGATGATTTTGTACATTTTGCCATTCTGTCAAATTGACTACACTATTTCAAAATTGTAGTTTCTGTTGCAGCAACATTTACAAAATGTTTGGACAGGCACATGAGCTGGAAAGTAATTAAGAGACATGGACCACGTGCGGGGCGAAGTGCAGTTTAAACTGACATCATGGTTAGTGCGGGCATCATGGCTAAAGGGCTGACTACTTTGCTGTATTGTTTAATGTTTTAGGTTACAGGTGTCCCCCGCTTTATGAATGTTTGCTTTACGCCACTTCGCTTTTACAAAAGACCTACATTAGTAACCTATTTTCGCATTACAAAGAGGATTTCCACTTTTATGAAAATTTTTCCCATATAAATTAATGGTTCTTCGCTTTACACCATTTTGGCTCAAGAAAGGTTTCATTGGAACACACTACCTTTGTAAAGGGGGGAGGGGACACCTGTATTTACTAATGGAGCTACTCCTTGTGTTTCAATCAAGATTGGCTGACTGGTAGGGGGCAAAGTGGAGGAATAAATGGGACCTTTTCTGATTGGCTTCAGGTGACTAGTGACATCCCCCAGGGATCAGTGTTGGGACTGCTGTTTTTACATTATGTGTCAGTGATTTGGATGATGAAGTTAATGGCTTTGTGGCCAAGTATGTGGCCGATACAAAGATAGGTGGAGTGGCAGGTAGTGTGGAGGAAGCAGGGAGTGCGCAGAAGGCTGAGGAGAGTGGGTCAAGAAGTGGCAGATGGAATACAGTATAGGAAAGCGTATAGCCGAAGGGAAAAAAGGTGTAGACTATTATCTTACAATTTGAGTCAGTGATGAGGAATTCAAATGCAATATTAACATTCATTTCGAGAGGACTAGAATATAAGACGTAGGGCCATATGACATAGGAGCAGATTTAGGCTACTCGACCCTATAAGTCTGCTCCGCTATTCCATCATGTATGATTTATTATCTCTCTCAACCCATTCTTCTGCCTTCGCCCTATAACCTTTGATGCCCTGACTAACTAAGAACCTGTCAACCTCTGCTTTAAATATACTTAGTGACTTGGCCTCCAGATCCATCTGTGACAGTGAATTCCACAGATTCACCACTGTTTGGCTAAAGAAATTCCTTCTCATCTTTGTTCTAAATGGACGTATCTCTATTCTGAGGCTTTACCCTCTGGTCCTAGACTCAGCCACTATAGGAAACACCCTCCCCTCCCACACCCTCCTTATCTGGACCTTTCAGTATTTGATAGATTTCAATGAGATCCCCCTCCCCCATTCTTCTAATTTCTACTGAGTAGAGGCCCAGAGTCATCAAACACTCCTCATACGTTAACCCGTTCATTCTCGGAATTATTCTTGATGACCTCCTCTGGGGCCCTCTCCAATGCCAGCACGTCCTTTTTTAGATAAAGGGGCCCAAAACTGCTCACAATACTCCAAGTGCAATCTGACCAATGCCTTACAAAGCCTCAGCATTACATTCTTGCTTTTTTATTCTAATCCTCTCTAAATGAATTCTAACATTGCATTTGCCTTCCTTACCTCCAACTCAACCTATAGCTTAACCCTTTAGGGAATCCTTCATGAGAACTCCCAAGTCCCTTTGCATCTCTGAGTTTTTAATTTTATTCTCATTTAGAAAATAGTCCATGCTTTTATTCTTTCTGCTAAAGTGCATAACCATACACTTCCCTACACTATATTCCAACTGCCATTTCTTTGGCTATAGCTCTAATCTGTCTAAGTCCTTTTGCAGTCATCCAGTTCCTCAACAATAACTGTCTCTCCATATATCTTTGTATTGCTGTAAACCTGGCCACAAAGTCATCAATTCCTTCATCCAAATCATTGACATACAGTATAACATGAAAAGAGGTGGTCGCAACACTGTCCTCCAAGGCACATTACCAGTCACTGTCAGTCAACCAAAACAGGCCTCCTTTAATCCCACTCAGTGTCCTGCTAGTCAGCCAATTTTCTATCCATGCTAGTACCTTTCCTTTAATACCACAGGCTCTTACCTGATTAAGTAGCTTCATGCGCAGCACCTTATCAAAGGCCTTTTGAAAATTGAAATAAACACCATTCGCTGACTCTCCTTTGTCTATCCTACCTGATATTTTCTCACAGAATCCCAACAGATTAGTTTGGCAAAATTTCTTATTTAGAAAACAATGCTGACTTTAGCCTATTTTATCATGTGCCCCTAAGTACCCTGAAATGACATCCTTAATAATAGACTCCAACATTTTTCCAACCACTGAAGTCAAGCTAACTGGCCTATAATTTCATTTCTTCTGCCTTCCTCCCTTTTTAAAGAGTGGAGTGACCTTTACAATTTTTCAGGTCCTTAGAAAACACTCCAGAATCTTGTGATTCTTGAAAGATCATTACTAATGCCTCCACAATCTTTTCAGCTACTTCTTTCAGAACCCTGGGGTGTAGTCTATCTGATCCAGGTACATAATCTACCTTAAAACTTTTCAGTTTCCTAATCATCTTCTTATCTATGGCAATGATGCTTACTTTTGCCCCCTGACACTCTTGCATTTATAGCATACTGCTCGTGTCTTCTATGGTGAAGGCTGATGCAAAATACTTAAGTTCGTCTACCTTTTCTTTGCACACCCCCCCCCCCCCGGGTTACAACCTCTTGAGCATCATTTTCCAGTGGTCCTATATACACTCACCTCTCTCTTGTACTCTATATACTGTATCTGAAAAAAATGATATCCTCTGATAATATTGGCTAGCTTTCTTTCATCTTTAATCTTTTCTTTCCTTATGACTTTTAGTTGCCTTATGTTGGTTTTTAAAAGCTTCCCAATGTTCTAACTTCCCACTATTTTTGCTATATAATTTGCCCTCTTTTTTGCTTTTATGCTGTCTTTGACTTCCCTTGTCAACCACAGTTGCCTCATCCTTCCTTTAGAATACTTTCTCATCTTTCCTGCACCCACAGAATATCCCCCAGAAACTCCAGCCATTGCTGTTCTGCTGTCATCCCTATTAGTGTCCCCTTCCAATCAACCTTGACCAGCTCCTCTATCATGTCTCTGTAATTCCCCTTACTTCACTGTTTTAATGATACATCTTGTTTTAGCTTCTTATCAAACTGCAGTGTGAATTCTATCATGTTATGATCACTGCCTCCTCTAAGGGTTCCTTTACTTCAAGATAACTAACCAAATCTGGGTCATTACATAACACCCAATCCAAAATTGTCATTCTCATAGTGGGCTCAACCACAAGGTGCTCTAAAAAGCCATCCTGTAGGCATTCTACAAATTCTCTGTCTTGGCATCTAGCATCAACCAACCTGACTTTCCCAATCAACCTGGATAGTGAGATCCCCCGTATCTCAACGTAATTTGTAGCTCACATCCTGACTACTGTTCAGAGGCCTGCATATAACTCTCATCGGGGTCTTTTTTCTCTTGCAGTTTCTTAACTCTATCCATAAGGATTCTACATCTTCTGATCCTATGTCATCTCTTTCTAAGTATTTGATTTCATGTTTTACCAACAGAGACCCCCCACCCCCTCTGCTTACCTTCCCTTTCAATACAGTGTGTATCCTTGGATGCAAAGCTCCTAGCTGTGATCTTCTTTCAGCTATGACTCAGAGATGCCCATAAAGTGATATCTGCTAATCTTTATTGCATTACAAGATAATCTACCTTATTCCCTATTCAAATGTAACACCTTAAATTCTGTATTCATCAACCTTTTTTGATTTTGTTGCACTTGTCACACTTTAACTCATCCCACTGACTTCAATTTTGCTCTCTCATCTGCCTGTCCTTCCTCACAGTCTCACTATACACTGCATCTAGTTGTATACTAACAGCTCTATTATTCCAGTTCCCATCCCATCCCTTCTCTCCCCCCCACCCAACAGCTCTCTAGAATACCTGCCTGATATGGTATTGGTCTCCCTCGAGTTCAGGTGTCGTCCATCCTTTTGTACAGGTCGTACCTTCACCAGAAGTGATCCTAATGATTCAGAAATCTGAAATTCTGCCCCCTGCCCAATTTTTCAACCGCGCATTCATTTGCCAAGTCATCTTATTCTTACCCTCACTGGTACATGGCACAGGCAGCAATCCAGAGATTACTACCCTTTGATGTCTGCTTTTCAGCTTTCTTCTTAACCTCTTAACGCTCTCTTCAGGACCTCCTCCCTTTTCCTACCTGTGTCATTGATATGATCATGTTCCACAACTTCCAGCTGTTCACGGACCCTGACACCTGGGAGGCAGCATGCCATCCTGTGTCTCTTTCACATCCCAACTGCTGCAGCCCCTCCTCCTGGTACGTCACCACCACTTCTCCTCCCCACCAAGAGTATGCAAAGTGGTATGCTTATTATTGAGGGGGAATGGATACAGGGGTACTCTGCAGTGGCTGCCTATTCCATTTGCCTCTCCTGACAGTCACCCAGGTACCTGCCTCCTGCAACTTAAGGATGATGACCTCCTGGAAGCTTCTATCTACAATCTCCTCATTTTCTCTATGAGCCAAAGGTCATCCATTTCCTTAACACAGTCTCTAGGGAGCTGCAGCTTGATGCATTTCATCCAGATGTAATTATCAAGGAGACTTGAGGTCTCCCAGAGTTCCTACATCTCAGAGAAAAAACATACCACTACCTCCTGACCCATTCTCAGCACACTAGCTATGTACCTACAGAAAATAATACTTGCTAGAAACTTGCTTTGAATTTATGCCTGTGTTTGCCCAAGCCTGTTGAGCCAAGGCCCGAACACTCTTAACACTGGCCGACTTATGCAATGGCCTCTCCACTTACACCTCCCTTCTTTTTATTGACTCCACACTGACTGCAGCCTGCCAAAAAGAGCTGAAAGCACCCAAACCCTTTTTAAGTCTTGCCCTGTCATGAATGACCTCTCATGCTGATTGTTGCCTGCTGAAAAGAGCCAAAAGCACCTGAGCTCTTTTTAAACCTTGCGCTGTGTTACCAACTAAAGATCTCTTGTGCTGCTGGAAAATGAGGAGGTGGTGTACAGGAGCAAGATAGATCAGCTGGTTGAGTGGTGTCACAACTTCAGAAAGACCAAGGAATTTATTGTGGACTTCAGGAAGGGGAAGTCGAGGGAACACACACCAGTCCTCATCAAGGGATCAGCAGTGGAATGATTGAGCAGTTTCAATTTTCTAGATATCAACATGTCCTGAAGAAATATTGTGGCCCCAACATATTGATGCAATTATAAAGAAGGCATGACAGTAGCTATATTTCATTAGGAATTTTTATTTTAACTGGTTTCTTTATCGTCTAGTATGGATGGGCCACTGCAAAGGATCTGAAAAATCTGCAGTAACTCAGTCAGTTCCGTCATGGAAAATAGCCATCTTCAAAAGGTGATGCCTCAAGAGCGGCATCCATCATTAAGGACCTCCATCATCCAGAACATGACCTCTTCTTTCTGGTATCATCAAGGCCTCTATTTTCAGAGGAGGCTGAAGAGAACTAAACTATGCACATCGATATCATGTCATTCTGCAGATGCGCTGTAGAGCACATCCTAATAAATTGCATCACTGCATTGTATGGAAACTGCCCTATGGCAGAGAGGAAGGGTCTACAACGGGTTGCCAAAACTGCCCATCACATCACTGGCACCAACATCAAGGACCTATATATAGAAAGGTACTAGAAAAAGGCCAGTAACATCATAAAGGATCCTACCTACCCTGCTCATGGACTGTTTGTCTCACTCCTGTAAGGGAGGAGGCTATTTACCATCCACACCGAGATCACTAAACTCAAAAATAGTTACTTTTCCCAAGCAGTAAGGCTGATCAACATCACTCACTAACGCACCACTACCTTGTCATTTCCTGTCTGTCACCTTATGCACAGACAGTCCCATGCCCAGCGACATTTAAGATTTAAGAACTTACAGTCAAACTAGGTATATAAGCTATTTTATGTATTTATATTTATTGTTAACTGTGTACTTATCGTGTTTTTTTTTTGCACTGCATCTGATCCGGAGTAACAATTCTCTGTTCTCCTTTACACTTGTGCACTGGAAATGACATTAAACTATCTTGGAGAAGGTGCAGGAGTCCGAAGACTCACAACCAGTGTTTCAGGAACAGCTTGTTCCCTTTTACCATCAGATTTCTGAATGGACAATGAACTAACTGATGAATACTGCCTTACTTTTTTGATCTCTAATTAAAAAATATATATTTCTTATTGTAATTTACAGTTTTTTGATGAGTTTTTATGTACTGCAATGTGCTGCTGTTGCAAAACAACAAATTTCTCAACATATGCCAGTGATATTAAATCTGATTCTGATTCTGTAATTTTAATCCATTTTAAGTTGATGAATGGCAGCATCTTTGTGTTTTTTTTCCTCCCCCAACTAATATCAAAAGCCAGTCCTGTGAACACCTAATCTTCCACAGTGGGGTAGATTTCAGTTTTAGGCACTAAACTCCCAGTGTAAATTAGTACAGAATAAATAAGTACAACTCTTTGGATGAAGTTCTTTATCATTTCATACACCCTGGAGAGAAAGACCCTTTAAAACTGTCTCTAGCATATGCATTGCTCAAGTTAAATATTGATAGGACCGAATATCTTGCAATTAAAGTTATCTAATTTTAAATGATTTTCTCAATTCGAATGAAACTTGAAATACTCTTTTATCTAATCCTTGGTGCTACAGTTGCTTTTTCTAGGTAAAATCTGGTTTGCAATTGAATTGACTTTATTTCTTACATCCTTCACATAAAAATCTTTACATCTCCATCTAAATGTGCAATCATAGTAATCTATATTAACTTACAATAAATAGAAGAGTCAATATAATATAGAGTACACTCAAGTCAGTGTGAGTTAATCAGTGATGGCCTGGTGGAAGAAGCTGTCCCGGAGCTTGTTGGTTCTGGCTTTTATGCTGCAGTACTGTTTCCCGGATGGTAGCAGCTGTGGCTGGGGTGACTCGGGTCCCCAATGATCCTACGGGCCCTTTTAACACACCTGTCCTTGTAAATGTCCTGAATCATAGGAAGTTCACAACTACTGATGCACTGGGCTGTCCGCACCACTCTCTGCAGAGACCTGTGATTAAGAGAGGTACATCTCCCATATCAGGCAGTGATGCAGTCAGTCAGGACGCTCTCAATTGTGCCCCTGTAGAAAGTTCTTAGGATTTAGGGGCCCATATCAAACTTGCTCAACCGTCTGAGGTGAAAGAGGCAATGTTGTGCCTTTTTCACTGCATAGCCGGTGTGTACAGACCACATGGGGTCCTTGGTGATGTGGATGACGAGGAACTTAAAGCTGTTTACCCTCTCAACCCCAGATCTATTGATGTCAATCAGGGTTAGCCTGTCTCCATTCCTCCTGTAGTCCACAACCAGCCACTTTTTTTTTGTGACATTGAGTGAGAGGTGGTTTTCTTGACGCCACTGTGTCAGAGAGATGACTTCTTCCCTGTGGGCCACCTCGTTATTGTTTGAGATAAGGCCAATCAGTGTAGTGTCTTCGGCAAATTTAATTAGCATATTGGAGTTGTGGGTGGTGACACAGTCATGGGTATACAGGGAGTAAAGGAGGGGACTCAGAACACAGCCCTGTGGGGCTCCTCTTTTGAGAGGTGAGGGAGCCCACTCTTACAACTTGCTGACAATCTGACAGGAAGTCCAGGATCCAGCTGCACAAGGCAGGGTCAAGACCGAGGTCTCTGAGCTTCTTGTTGAGCCTGGATGGAACTATGGTGTTGAATGCTGAACTGTAGTCCAAGAACAGCATTCTCACATAAGCATCCTTCTTCTCCAGGTGTGTAAGGATGGTGTGTAGAGCTGTGGCTATTGCATCATCTGTTGATCGGTTGTGTCGGGAAGTGAATTGTAGGGGGTCCAGTTTGGGTGGTAGCAAGCTGCAGATGTAATCCCTTGACCAGCCTCTCAAAGCATTTGCTTATTATTGAGGTGGGTGCAACAGGACACCAATCATTCAGGCATGTTACCTTGGTCTTTTTTGGTACAGGGACAATGGTGGATAATTTGAAGCAAGAGGGCATTCTACTCTGGGAGAGGGAGAAATTGAAAATGTCTGTAAACACACCTGCCAGTTGTGCTGCGCACAACCTAAGTACTCGCCCTGGGATGCCATCCAATCCCACAGCCTTGCGACTTTGTACCATTGTACCATTGACTGATATTTTAGCATTAGTGAGTAGGCTGAGTAGGCTGAATCCATTGAGTAGGCTCAAAATCTCAGGTTAATAGATTTTGGGAAGAAAGATGGTCTTTTAAAAACTATCAGGCCCATTTGTGTCAGGTGGTTATACTGAAGACTCACATGTTAAGAATGGCAAATTTTATGAAGTATTGAAGAATAATCATAATTGAAACATTAGTGAATGTGAAGAAAAGCCCTGTGTGAAGGAGAGATGTCTCCGTGATTTCAAATGAGTATTAACAGTGATTTAAGAAATGTTTTCTCCAAGGCATTTAACAAAAGTTCATTGAGATGAATCCTGCAATTGGAAATTATATCTGAATGTGTTTACCCCACAGTATAATTGTCTCTGCACTAACAAATCCTGCTACTTCAAAAAGTGAAAAGAAATTAGCTCATGGGTGTGTTTAATATTTCAAATCCCACTTGTCAAAAAATTCTTTACTAGCACTGAACAAAAATCTCACCCTTTAAAATCTTTTGATTTTTTTAACACATAAAAAGCTTAGAGATTGTTGGTGATGCTTTTGAAAACAAGGACATAAAAAGAAAGCTGACACATTCTACTTATTATTTTCTCGATTGGGGAATAATTTGTTTTCTGTTCTTTCTCTCTAAGTAAGTGTGCATCCTAGTTTAATTCCAAATTGTGTTCACATGAGCAAAATTTGAGGTGTTAATCTGCCAGTATTAAGGAAGGTAAAACAGGAAGACCTGCAGATCACTAAAACCTGTTGCTGAACAACACGCACAAATTTTTGGCTGAATTAATGAATTATCTGTTGGATAGATGGTAGTTCAAATGTTGAAGAAACTGTATGGAACATTATTGAACTTCCCATGAAAATGGATCTTACAGCATGACAGTATAAACATCAAGACGGCTCTGAGCTGTGACCTCTGTTGAATCCTGGCTCAGATTTAGTTGTTTTGTAATTATTTAATTTGTAATTGCTTTTTTAGGTACATAAGGGCGGTTATTGGGATGGAGAAGGGGCTTGAGGGTCAGGTCAGGGTTTTAGGAACAGGGATATGGAGGAATTTGAGATCAGATCGGAGTCCAAATCTCCAATCCACATTCGAAGACTAGCGACATGGGACTTCAGAGCTTGGATGTTGTGCCTGTAGGGAGTGGATGAAGTTCCCACCCCCACCAGGTCAGCAAGTTCTATGCAGGCAATAGGAACAAGTTCTGATGACTCCTTAGGTTCATGAATTGGTGATACTGGAATTTGAGGCCTAGTGTTTTAAGTTCCCGCCATTGGTGATTCCAGATTGAGGCCTGATGTTTTGTGATAGGTTTGTCCTGGGATTGATGCCGAGGATCGAGGCCTGAAGGTAAAATGGAAGTCTGGAAGTCAAGGCCTGTTGACTGAAGCCGAGTCTGTGAGTCTTTGTAAGCCCGCTGGGGATATCGAAGTCCAGTGTCTGCAGGTCTGAGTCTGTGTCCACTTGAGGCTAGAGCTGTAAGCCTGTCCTGGCGTTAAAGGTATGTGTATGCGTGGGAGGGAGGAATGGGGCTTGTTTTTGTTTGTTGCTTGCTGTGCTCTGTGCTGTTCTGAGCTTCATGGGCATGCAATGTTGGTGCCAGAATATGTTTCAAATCTTGCAGGTTGCCCCCCACATCCTCGCTTGTGTTGGTTGTTAACACAAATAACGTATTATACTGTATGTTTTGATTTACACATGACTAATAAACTTGAACATTGGATCTTTAAATGATTAAGTTTAAACAGAAAATAAGCTGTTATTGAACATCAGAGGCCTGCCTGTGTATCACAAAGCCTACAGCTCTCCTTACAATTCCTCAGAACATTTAATGTATGGAGGAGCCTAGACATGAACATTGCTGTCTAACTTGCCTCTATGTCTGGATGCCACTTCTGAAATGTGTACACTGTCCACATGCAACTCGTGTTCAGCCAGACTTTTACAATCCCCTTAATGTCAATTTCATTGCCTCTTAAAGGCGACTTGCTTGATTGGCTCCTAGTCATGTGCCAAGAACCCAGTTCACATTGACTACCTCTACTTGCCAGGCTTTCCTTCGGACTTTCTGCTTGCAACCCTTGTTAAAGCCTCCCTCTTCCAAAAGCACATACTTACTGCACTTTCTTGATCAGAACCACCCCTACAAACCTTTGCTTTAATCCTTTTGCTTAATGATGGGGCTAATACCCTACCCATTTTATCTGTGATCACCCTAACCATTTCCTCCATTTCTACACTACTGTAGGATTTTGTTCCTATCTGTGACTTGGGCTTCATTTAACAACTGAAATATCCAGCAGTGAGCATTTAATACATGGAAATGCATAAGGCAAATGAAGTTGATCTTTGATCCTTAAACAAACTACTTGCTGATGTGCCACAAATTGTTTAATTAGCATTCTTTTACCAACTTCATTAGAGTTTGTAATTGAAATTCCCTTGCAGAAGTTATGTAACTACATTTAATTAATCTGTTAATTTATGTATTGGCTCTAGGAAAGCATGACCATGAAAACTGGTGGATTACTGAAAGGAAATCAGTCAGTCAGGGATGTCTTGTAAGCATCCAATGCACCATACAGGTTTTATCCCTTTACCTCGTTTTAATACTTGAAAATAAGAGGGACTCACTTCTGTTGACTGGCTTCACCAAAGGTTTGTCAGCATGAAAACCCTGGCATCATTCCAATTGAAGACGTTCCCTTTGATATATCCATCTCTTCCCCCATCCTTTTTGCAATTTGTTTTATCTCTTTCCAGCTTTTGTTGAAGGGGCTTTGATCTGAAAGGTTAATTCTGTTTCTCTTTCTAAAGCTTCGATTAACATTGACAGAAAGACGTTGTGAAACGAAACCAGCTCCCTCCAGTTGCATGGGGAAATTGCTTCAAAGGATCAATGATTTGAAAATGTTTTCCTTGGTTATTTAGTGTAATTTTTCATATTCTGTTGCTGAGCCTTCATGTTAAGAGTTATCTTTGGTAATGAAAGGAGGTATATAACCTATTGGTTTTCCTTTGTACACAGCATGATGTTAAATATCAAAGATGACTTCTTCCTTGTTATTTTCTACATTTATCTTTTCTTACTGGGGCATTGGAGGAGGATTTTGGTTAGGAGTTATTCCTGTTAGAGCAACCAGTTAGGGGAATCATCCTGTTACAGTGGCCTTCGCCTGGTGTTTGCAGCAGCCAATGCTGAAAGCCAATTAATTTCCTGACTTCCGCAAGTAATATTTAAACTCCACAAACCTGATGAGAAATTTCTCGTTGGAAAATTCTGTTTGGTGTACCTGCAGAAGCAGTGTTTTGCCATGAGATGTACTTATCTGGACTGTGCTTTCCAAACACCAAAGCAAGGACATGTTCACTGTCTCTCTCTCTCCCCAGACACTTGCTCCTGTTGCTCAGAATGATTGCTTTAGTTGACCAACTTGAATTGTTTATTTTATGAGGTTGTGTAGTTGGACAATGGAACTTGTTGAAATACAAGTCCTTGTTGAAATACTGTTATTTCATTATTTCTGTTTGCATCTGAAGTAGGAGGAAGAAATAAGAATGAAATTTTCTCATGCATTTAAAGGGCCTGTTTTTCAACTTCCTTTTGAAGAGGGAGGTTTTCAAAAGTTAACAGTATCTAATTCACGTGCATGTTGAAAAATAAATCTCTGATCAACTACTTTCGGCTTCTTGCCAACAGCAGTCCTCCATTGCTCATACCCTCACGCACAAAAATAAACATTCTACTTCCCATTCAGGCCTATTTCCAGTGTTTTACCTTGGCTGTCAGAAAAAAACAAGCTCTGTGCCCAGTTACTGTACATAAATGCTAACTGTGAGATATTGCTCTCCCAACAACCCATTTTCAACTCGGGACAATAACCACATATTGTCACAATCAAGTAAGCAAGTATATATGTACAGCTACAAAATTTAGCCTTTGAATGATTCCTGGGGAAAGTTTAAGTGAAATTGAAAAAAAGATTTTCAACAGTATTATTTTGTAATGTAGGTAATCAACAAATAGAGGCAACACATGCACAATAGCTTCCTAGTTTGGAGTGATTGTGTATATTATAATGGCCATAACCAGAACACAAAAATAAATAAAAGCTGCTTCCATTTGTTGTATTCCTAAAGCAATAGAGATTTTTGTTGTCCTTTTAGTAATTTGTGCTGCTGTACATTTATGGTATTTGAAATTAATGAACAGAATCTTATGCATTCATTTAAACATCTTTAGTTGTAGGAGTTTTATTTTTACCGCTGTGAGCTATAATGAACTCGTTCAGAATATTTTAAACTCTCAACTTGTTCTTGTGCCAGAAACAACAAATATCATTTGTGACAATCCTGATATCACTAATTGAAAAATACACGAAAAGTAAATGACTTACAGAAATGAACTGACGTTTAATGTAAGAGCGTGAGAATGCGGTCCCTGATAATCTGGCAGTGCTGATGCTGTTCAAATGTTGCACGTTTCAGAAGCATCAAGTCTTGCTTGCAATTTAAATGAATTAGTTTACCTAATATACTGCTTATGGAAAACAATGATTATCTGATGCACAGAAGCAGATTTTGAAATAATATACTTTAAAGTCGCGTATGGATGGAGTCATTATAATATATATTCTGAGTAAATCAATTTGCAACAGTATGCTCCAGATATATTAGTTTACTTTGTAGTGCCTTACTTCATTTGCAAAATATTATTGTGAAATGCTGCAGAGGAGAAATATAAAATATGTATTTTCTAGGCAAGTACATATGCATATGCTTTCACGGTGGTTTGGTCAAAGGCCCAAGTCAGATATAGATTTGTTTAGTTGTGTCTAAGCTGGCTGCTTGTTCTTTACCATGGATCTCTGACATACTACCAAGTGAACATTAGTTTATACTGTTGATTTAATCGCATGAATTGAATTGACTTTATTACTTACATCCTTCATATACATGAGGAGTAAAAATCTTTATGTTACATCTCTGCCTAAATGTGCAATTTACAGTAATTTATAATAGTATGTATAACAGGACATTCAATATAACATAGAAATACAGTAGTGTCAGCATGAGTTGATCAGGCTGATGGCCAGGTGAAAGAAGCTGTCCCTGAGCCTGTTGATCCTGTCTTTTGTGCTGCAGTACAATTTCCCGAGTGGTAGCAGCTGGAACAGTTTGTGGTCGGGGTGACTTGGGCTCCCAATAATCCTTCGGGCCTTTTTCCACACCTGTCTTTGTAAATATCCTGAGTAGTGGGAAGTTTACATCTTCAGATGCGCTAGGCAGTCTGCACCACTCTCTGCCTTGAATGCCTGGTACGGGAACTTTACTTCCCTCAATCTGCAGAGTCCTGCAGTTGAGGGAAGTACAGTTCCCATACTAGGCAGACAAGGGTGATCAATCTTTGGGAAAGGCACTCAATTCTGCAGCTATATGGAAACTAAATTGCACTACAATGGAATAACACTGGTTTCGGACTAGTAACATGTCTACCAATCCCTGGGTGATTCAAAATCTGGGAAATAAATTTATGAAGAAAACAATTACAGTGGATTCTAGTTAATGGGACACATCGGGACCAGTACATTTTGACCCAATTAAACGGCTGCCCCAATTAGCCCAAGTTTCACGGAAATAGTTAAAAAGCTATAAAAAAAGACAAACTGGCTAACAAATTATGTACTTATATGAAATACAAAACAAATTAGGATGCTACCAGTGCTACTGCAGTACTATAAAACTGTATTGGTTCCTAATACTTACTGATGGGGGAATTTATCTGCTTCATGATCTATTGACTGTACGTGAACAATATCAGTGTAGACACACAGTGCAGATTATGGACTGCCTTCATACGGTCTTGATAATGGTTGCATCCTTCAAATACTCATTTTCATTTTAACATTCAAGATGATCGTTGATAGCTTCAATGTTTACGTCGTTTCTAACGTTGAAGTAGTGAAATTGTTTCCTTTTCAATTCAAGTTCTCCAAGCCTGAATGCTTGAAGCCTCAGTGAGCAAAACAGTTCTGAATTGTCCTATTGATTATTCCTCGCCAACTATCAGTGACATAAATCACTGATTTATGAACATAAATTGCAACTTGACACCATTTTAAAAACTGTTTCCTCAAAAGCACAATGTTGTGGCTAATAGCCATAAAAGCGTACACATCTAATGCCAGTTAGAAACTGTTTGCAACAGTCTTCAGCCCATTAAGCTGCATAGTGTCCAAAATAACTGAAAGAATTATGGCTCTTTCTTGATTATTTTTTGTACTTTAAGAATTGTCCTAGATAACTGGCTGCCCTGATAATCGCAATAAATAAGTAAACTCAGCAAGTCAGGCAGAATCTATGGAAAGAAACAGGTTTTGGGGCAAGACTGTTCATGAGGACTTGTCCTAATGAACGGTCTCAGCCCAAAATGTCGACTGTTTATTTCTTTCCATAGATCCTGTCTGACCTGCTGAGTTCCTGTGTGTTTTCTGTGTGTTGCTCTGAATTTTCAGCATCTGCAGAATCTCTTGTGTTTACAGCTTTTAGCTCAATTTGTAATAAAGTGGCCTGCATTGTAACTATTTAAACACAATGGATTTGGGAAAATTCAACCAGCTGAACATTTGTTGGCTGGAAGCACAATGATCAAAGTATCTTTTAAAGGGTGGGCGTGTAGGGTTTATGATTGGTTCAAAGGACATAGCTTTTAAAAACAACTTGTGGAAAAAGCAACAACTTTTTTGGATTGCTAGGTTATCTTGTAGAACCATAAACAAAAGGAGATGCAGTTGGTTTTAGCAAGCACTGACGTAAAGGGTGAAAGGCGTTAAAAGTTAAGTCTAGGATGGGGTGAAGGGGAGTATTGATTAAATAATTACAGTGATGACTGTGCATGCTAAAAGAGTATAGATGTTTGAAAAAAATAGAAGTTGAGTCTCCAGGAGCAATAAATGGCAATATTACTGTTTTATCAGTATTTGAAATCTAGCAAAACAGAAAAGTGGCTTCATAAATGTTTGAAAGCAGTTGTTTAGCCTTGGAGGCAATAAATGTTCCCACCCAAAAGATACAGTTTTTGCTCATTGTGCTTCTTTTAGGTTCTGTTGAAGTAGTGTTAGGACAGTTTAAGTGGTTAAAGTCAGTGAGATTGTGGCTATTTAATCTCAAAGCCTTTAGAAACGTATTGAAAAGTTTTCTCTTTTAAAGATCCAGCCTGGGCACGATGGAATGATTGGCCCTCCACTCCTCCCTTTTGTTCTGCAAGATTCTAAGATCAATAGGGGAGATGTAGACTTTGCTAATTGTCTATAACTGGAAAGGAAACATTAATCTTGAGTATAATTTGGCATATGTCCTGTCTCTCTTACATATACACAGTGTTGTTATAACATTGTGCTTTAAATGCTATTAATGCTATTTTGAAAAAAGTTATTTGCTTATATATGGCCTGCAGGCAATGAAGGCTTCTTGCACTGAAACAAATTTTAACAAGATCAAGCCTTTATTTGTCCATGTTCATGACTTTTGATCCCAAGGCCTCAGTCTGTCGTGTACAACCTCATAGGATGTTTTTTATATTCAATGCCAACACTGCTCCCCGAGACTTCCTTCAAATGTTTTTCTGCACCACAATGATGTATGATTAACCTGGCATGCCTACGAGTGGAAAGGCTTTTGGGAACTTGGGCCAACTGTTCAGTATTGTTGCTGCTGGGATGACTTGTGTTGGAGGGGAGGGTTGCCATACACAAAACTTGTGTTTTTGCACATCACTGTCCTGCTTCCCTTAGTGTGGTACCAGATTAAAACACCCGTTGAGATGCACAAAAACATTCTGTTCCTATAGTTTCATCTGATGATACTGTTACGAAATCCTGTAACTGGATCACTTACCAGCAAAGATAGAGAGGTCCGTTGAAGTCTGATGGTACTATTTTTAAAAGTCTTTATTTATGAAAGGGGCACAAAAATAAGATTAATACAAACATTCAGATAATATACGTCGTCACTACTCAATCTAAAAGCGCGGGTCTAATAATAACCATCAATAAGAAACAGCTCGATCGTTTGTCTAGGGCGGGGGTCGGCAACCTGCGGCTCCCGAGCCATTTGTGGCTCTTTCACCTCTGTGCTGCGGCTCCCTGTGGCTTTGGGAAATAATTGGTCAGTATTTAATTAAAATGTATTTTATGTTAGTTTGTTAGCTTTTGAAATGTAATTCTAAATTTGAAGATTATGGTGATCTTGTACAATCTAAGTGTGGCGACATCCGAAACGGCTCACAATTAGCCAGCATTCCGGCTAAGGGAGATAGCCTACGGGGGTTTGTGAGTACGCGTCTTTTGCAGCATCTGCGTCCATGGGGGCTGGGTTGAGAGAGGCTTAAAAGCAAGGCTGTTTAGTTCGAATAAAGCTATCTTTGACTGCAGTTTACTGACACCGCTACAACGTGTTTTTATCGCTGGCTGTCCAGACGGAAGGTGCTGAAACGCTTTGTCGCGTGTCTGGAAGAAGTGAAAACTTTCCTGGGCAGCAAAGGGCTCACCTTTCCTGAGCTGGAACAGCCAGAGTGGCTGGAAAAGCTACACTTCATGGTAGACATGACAGCGCACCTGAACACGCTGAACACAGCTCTTCAGGGGTAAGGACGTACAGCCCTGCACATGTTGGAGGATGTTTTGGCATTCGAGCGCAAGTTGACAGTGCTTGCCAGAGATTTACAGAAAGGCACTTTGTCTCACTTCCCCAATTTGAGAGAGTTCAAACAAGGTCACGACATGATAATTTCGGAGTATTTACATTCTGCAATCATCGCAATGCAAACATCGTTTGGGAAACGCTTCTGTGAGTTCAGAGAGGAAAAAAACACATTATCCTTCCCAGTCACTCCCTTAAGCATCGATCCTTCCCTACTGAATACGACTGCATTGGCAGGTGTGAGTCAACCTGATCTTGAGATGGAACTGGCCGACATAGCCGACAAAGACATATGGGTGTCCAAGTTTAGACGCTTGACAGCAGACCTTGAAGATGTTGCCCGTTCTTGCTCAGAAACACAAATGGAGTGATATTGAAAACCTTCCAAAACCGGACAAACTTGTGTTCGAAACATTTATGTAAACATTAAAAAGTATGCGCTTTGAGTCCTGTCGATCTTTGGATCCACATATGTAAGTGAGCAGGTGTTCTCCAACATGAACTTTATTAAAAACAAACATCGCGCATGCCTCACAGATGACAGCTTGCGATCCTGTGTAAAGATGAAGGTGACGTCATACAGCCCTGATGTGCAGACGCTGTGCGCTGAGGTCCAGGAGCAGAAATCCCATTAACCAAGTATGATAAATATTTTAATTGCCTATTATTTTATGTGTATTCATATTTTTTCATTGTTCAGTGAAATAGTCCTTTTATTTTTCAGGCTGACAGCTGGCTGATGTTATTTTTGGTTTGCTGCTGGCGGAAAATTTAAGTTCGGCGTTTTTCATAAATACAAGAAGGACTCAAATAGACATTGAGTATTTTACTTTAAAGTAACTTTCAACCCAACGTCTTTTTTTCGGAGTTCAAAATGTTTTTGTTGCATGCAGAAATGTAATTTCGTTTTCTCTGCAGGAGTTCATCAATTTCATAAATGCAACACATTATAGTTTGTTTATACATAGCATAAAGGCAAAAAAAACGTTGTATGCAGTGTTATTTCATTTTAAATGTCAAACGGGTTTTGCGGCTCCCAGTGTTTTCTTTTCTGTGGGAAACGGGTCCAAGTGGCTCTTTCAGTGGTAAAGGTTGCTGACCCCTGGTCTAGGGGATAATATATTGTCCGATGGAAATATAAAAGTCACTCAGTTCCTGCAGGCTTCAGCCTTTTGGGGGACCGCTGGGTTTTCACTTGTTGGAGAGAGAGAGAGATTGGTGAGAAAAGAAACTTGCCTGGGTCTTTTTATGAAGCAAATCCGTTGAATCAGGGGAGTGGGCTTCCCCATTGTTAGCTAAAAGCTGGTTTCCGTGGTTCCAGTCACCGATTCCAGCCGCGGAATCGAATGCACATGACTTCCTTCAAATGACTTCCCTCTACTACGGGATCGTTAGCATTTCTTCTGGTGCGTCTGAAGGGGGTGTTCCCCCAGACCCTCTTTTATACTTCCTCACAGGGTCTCAGATGTCAATCAGGTTGGGATGATGCAATCTCTCTCTCAACCAGCCCACTTTGCCCGAGGGCTTGCACGTAGCATAGTCGCCAATCCACAAACGTGGTCTCCAGGAGACAATGGTCAATGTCGCATTATTTTGCATCGCAGTGGAACGAGGTATTCGGCACGTCTCTCTCTCCCATTTCCTGGGTCTCTTGAACGGACTCAATAGTGATCTTGCGATTCTCACAAAGGAGGGGGCTACCCCACACCCTTCGGCCCCTCAGAGCTGTGGTACATTCATAACAATACTGAAAACAAAATCTGATCATGTTCATAGAACTGAATTGGTCCTGTTTAGATCAGGTATAGATATTGTAAACAAATCTAATATAGTAAATTCTGGCCTAACAATACAATTAATGGTATTTCTCTTGTGAATTTCAAACTGCAGGATGTCCTGAAGCACTTTATGGCCACTGAACACATATAGACTAGTCAATGATAAAGTTCAACCTTTATCAACATTTGAAGTAATTATTAAGCCAGTTGAGCAATTTAAAAAATAAAGATATTTGAGTGAAAAGTAATCTAGATTTTAGTTACTGATTTTTGTCCATCGATCCACACTGGACACGTTATGGATGAGGAAAAGCTAAAGCTTAGTACTAGGCCTGTGCAGGAATATCCTTTCTTTCTGGGAGTATGCCAGCTAGAGATGCCTCTTTGATGGCAATATTTTAAAGAAATAAACAGAGAATATTGGTGAGAAAGTAACAATACATTTTTTAGATTTTTATTAAAATTAAAGGTCAGTAGTAACTTTCATTGCTGTGCATTTGGAGGGCATGTTCCTGATCACCTGGGCCTTAAAGTTGGAATTCCTCCTCTCCTTTAAGATACTCATTTGCACCGGTGTCTATATTTAAAGAAAAACTCTCAAAAGAAAGATGATGTTTTATGTTGGTTGGGGTGTGTTGCAGCTTACCAATGGGCCTAACAGTAACTTAATTCCAGGATTGCTAAGATGTGATTCAAAACTCTGATAATCAGGTTAATAGATCCTGCCTCTGGATACTGCTAGGAGCATAACCACTGTTATTAGTGTACCCATGCATATCTTAACATCATCCTGCATACTTTGCAGACTTTGAACTTGTGTGTTTAATGTACAAATAAAAGTATTATTGAATCTATCATTTTATACAAGGCCTGTTACAAACTCACAATTATTTTATGTAATTCAATGCTGTGGTGTATATATTGGAAAAAAAAATTACCACACAATCAAATTCACGGACCTATTGTGTAGGGTATCCTAAAACCTTGCATTTTCTACAATCTAATATTTAGGAAAAGGAAAATGAGCCCTGGTTCTTTGTTGGGGATAGTGAGATTAATTTATAACACTGCAATGTCGCTGCTAACAGAAATCATAATTCACGTCACAGTGGTTTTGGGCTGTAAGGGTTAATTCAATTCACCTCTGGTTTTTTTTTAGCTCTATATGGCAAGCTCTTCTGAGTGGTAGTTGTCAGTCATGGCTGACGATGACAGAAAACCTGTGTGGGAGAGTTTCTAAAGTCAAAGTTGTTGTACTGGCACTCTTCACTTTAGAAGTCTGGGCCCACTGGCACAAACAAGTGTAACAAACTGGAGTCTTCCTTATTTGCTGTGCGTGATCACGATGTATTCTATGCCTTGTTGTGCCCTTCGCTCTCCACGGAGCATTGCAGTATCGCCTTCCTGGCCACTGGATCTCACTGTAGATCTCATTCATCCAGTTTGCCGGAGCTGACTTCACATGCTAGGACAGGCATGTCCCTCTTGGACCTGAGTATGAGACTGCTGGCTACCTTCACCTGGTTTAGC
Source organism: Hypanus sabinus (assembly GCF_030144855.1). Lineage (NCBI taxonomy): Eukaryota > Metazoa > Chordata > Chondrichthyes > Myliobatiformes > Dasyatidae > Hypanus > Hypanus sabinus. Next base: position 28,108,841 of record NC_082732.1, read on the forward strand.
TTGCCTGTTGAAGAGGTGTAACAGAGTGTGGTTGCTGTCACATGCAAACAACTATCTGAAGCCATAAGAGAGGCTGAGTGTCTGGCAGGGACCAAAGGCGAGTGAGCTACCCTGGAATGGACACAACAAGCCTCTTCACTGGAGAGGCTATCCCTCCCTGGACATCTCATAGACCTCACTTTTCTGAGTAATCACTTAGTAACAAACTTAATTTATTCAATGAAAAGTACATTAAACACACAAGTTCAAAGTCTGTAAAGTATGCAGGATGATACTACAGCTCTACCTTCATCAATGTGTTTAGTCACATCCTTAAAAAATTCAATCAGACTTGTAAGGCATGACCGGCCTTTGACAAATTATGCCTCTCCAAATGTTCATAAATCCTGCCTCTCAGGATCTTCTCCATCAACTTACCAACCACTGAAGTAAGATTCACTGGTCTATAATTTCCTGGCTATCTCTACTCCCTTTCTTGAATAAGGGAACAACATCTGCAACCCTCCATTCCACCAGCACCTCTCCTGTCCCCATTGATGATGCAAAAATTATTGCCAGTCTCCTCCCTCCCCTCCCACATTAGCCTGGGGTATATCTCATCCGGTCCCAGAGACATCCATCTTGATGCTTTCCAAAAGCTCCAGCACATCCTCTTTCTTAATATTTATATGCTCAAGCTTTTCAGTCCGCTGTAGATCATCCCTACAATTGCCAATGTCCCTTTCCGTAGTGAATACTGAAGCAAAGTATTCATTAAGTACCTCTGCCATCTCCTCCAGTTCCATACACACTTTTCCACTGTCACAGTTGATTGGTCCTATTCTCTTACATTGTATCCTCTTGCTCTTCACATACTTGTAGAATGCCTTGTGGTTTTCTTTAATCCTGTTCACCAAGGCCTTCCTATGGCTCCTTCTGGCTCTCATAATGTCATTCTTAAGCTTCTTCCTGCTAGCCTTATAATTTTCTGGATCTCTATTATTACCTAGTTTTTTTGAACTTTTCATAAGCTTTCTTTTCTTGACTAGATTTTCAACAGCCTTTGTAAACCATGGTTCCTGTACCCTACCATCCTTTCCCTGTCTCATTAGAACATACCTATGCAGAACTCCATGCATATATCCTCTGAACATTTGCCACAATTCTACCATACATTTCCCTGAAAATATATGTCACCAATTTATGCTTCCAAGTTCCTGCCTGATAGCTTCATATTTCCCATTACTTCAATTAAACACTTTCCTAACTTGTCTGTTCCTATCCCTCTCCAACGCTATGGTAAAGGAGATAGAATTGTGATCTCTATCTCCAAAATGCTTTCCCATTGAGAGACCTGAGACCTGACATCTGACCAGGTTCATTTCTCAATACCAGATCAAGTACAGCCTCTCCTCCTGTAGACTTATCTACATATTGTGTCTGGAAACCTTCCTGAACACACCTAACAAACTCCACCCCATCTAAACCCCTTGCTCTAGGGAGATACCAATAAATATTGGGGAAATTAAAATCTCCCACCATGACAACCCTGTTATTATTGCATCTTTCCAGAATCTGTTGCACTATCTGCTCCTCAATGTCCCTGTTACTATTGTGTGGTCTATAAAAACACCCAGTAGAGTTATTGAACCCTTCCTGTTCCTAACTTCCACCTCAGTAGAAAATCCCTCCATGACTTCCTCCTTTTCTGCAGCTGTGACACTATCTCTGATCAGCAGTGGCACGTCCCCACCTCTTTTGCCTCCCTCCCTGTCCTTTCTGAAACATCTAAAGCTTGGCTCTCGAAGCAACCATTCCTGCCCTTGAGCCACCCAAGTGTCAGACTTCACTACCCAGCCTGAAGCCTTTCTTGATCTCTCCAAATTGGCTTAGTGCTTAGAGTGATCCAACGTCTCCCTGGCTTAGGCAGACGAGCACTTAGACTCCTCTGGCTCAGCTCCTCTTCTAATCACTCGTTCTGACTCCAAAACTGCCCTGACACATTATGCTCTGACTTTCCAGCACGCCAGCAGAGTTCATCCCTCGAGTCGGCTTCTCCTTCAGTCACTTCTTTATTGTTTGCAATGATAGTTTACCATGATTTACTTCAGAAAAAGCGTTATTAAATTATGTTTTCATCATATTTCTTGCTTTTTGAACTACCAGTAAGCTGTTGCCCAACTTCAGTAGCACCATCTTAAACCAGTATACAGGTAGATCATGATGGTCCAACATTTTATGCCAGTTAAAGCTGTCCACAACACAGCCCACCAAGCAGCAGTGTAATAATGATTATATATGATGGTGTAAAGAAATACAGATCTGTGCTGTCTAAAGTACAGAATATCAGTCAACTATTTTCCTCCCTTTGAAAAAATAATTCTAACATATTTCATGAATTATGATTTAAAAATATTTGTTTTCCTTACTCTTGATTCCCTTCATATTTCACTCTAAGAATACAGTGCCTCAGTAAAACCCAAGGAGAATGTAAATAGAGAAAGGAAGGTTTTCATTTACTACGTATTTAAGTATGAGTTTGATGTTGAAAATGCTCACAAAAGAGTGCAGCCATGTTTTACTTTCCTGTTTAAAAAAAACACAAAATGCTGGCAGAACTCAACAGGCCAGACAGCATTTATGGGAGGAGGTAATAACGATGTTTCGGACCGAAACCCTTCATCAAGAACGTCGTTATTACCTCCTCCCATAGATGCTGTCTGGCCTGCTGAGTTCTGCCAGCATTTTGTGTTTTTTATTTATTTCCAGCATCTGCAGATTCACTCATGTTGCCTTTTACTTTCCTGTGGTGTTTTGTTCAGAAGTGCAAATTTGAACATGCTGTCTTTAAGTTACCAGAGAATATCTCAATGCAGTCCATTGGCCAGGTTCATTTATTATGGTTGTATGTTAGATCTCCCTAGCTTGTTTTACTGGTTTATCCATTTTTAAACCTCATTTCTGTTGTCATCCTAATTAGATTGTTTATGTAAAGGAAATACTTTTTGGGTGAAGTACAAGGAGGAAGCCTATACTATAACATAAAATAATTTTATACATCCTGTTCTTCCTGTATCTTGTATATGAAACAAGTAGAAGTACACACAAAATGCTGGATTAACTCAATAGATCAGGCAGCATCTATGGGAGGGGCCTTGGATGCTGCCTAACTGCTGAGTTCCTCCAGTATTTCAAAATTCAAAGTAAATTTTATCATCAGAGTACAAATACCGGTATGTCACCATATACAACTCTGAGGTTCATTTTCCTGGGGGCATACTCAGCAAGTCTATTGAATAGTAACTAAAACATGATCAATGAAAGATCAGCTAGAGTGTAGAAGACAACAAACTGAGCAAATACAAACATAAAGAGCAATAAATAATGATAATATGAGATAACAAGATAATGCGTCCTTAAACTGAGATAATTGGTTGTGAGAACATCTGGTGGAGGGGCAATAACTGTTCTTGAACCTGGTGGTGTGAGTCCTGAAGCTCTTATACCTTCTACCTGGTGGCAACAGTGAGAAAAACACATGGCCTGGGTAATGGTGATCTCCGATGATAGATGCTGCTTTCCTACAATAGTGTTTCATGTAGATAATGCTCAATGGTTGGGAGGAGTTTACCAGTGATGTGCTGGCCTGAATCCAATACCTTTTGTAGGATTTTCTATTCAAAGGCATTGGTGTTTCCATACCAGGCTGTGATGCAGCCAGTCAATACATTCTCTACTACACATCTATAGAAGTTTGTGTATATTGCTTTGGATTTCCAGCATCTGCAGACTTTCTCACATCTAGCGTCTGTACTGAATTACTTAGCATTCTCTTAAATATAAACAAGTTATATACAACAGTGACTTCCTTAATATGTAGGCTTGTGCAAATGGGAAAGGAGGGAAGATCTTCTGGTATCAAGAATGTTGAGGCCATAGTAAAAGTAATCATTAATGTACTACCACAGATGAAAGATGTTTGGCCATATGCGTTGATACTGACTCCAGTTCCAACATGAAGCTGCATCTGCTGATCCTCTCATAATGGCTTTGCTGGCATCTATGTGATAATAAGAGCATAGGAAGTGGAATGAGAGTGGGACATTCAGCCCTGCTAACTTGTTCTGTCATTTAGTAACATCATGGCTGATCGAGCATTCCTCATGCACTTTCCTATACAGATGTTTTTAATATCTTCTACTATAACTACTAATGAAAAATAGGTGTTTAACTTCTCTGCTGTTTCTTTACCAATACACACACTACCAAAAACTCATTTTGAGTGAGTGGAGATCTTATGGAAACACATAAAATTATGAAAGGGATAGATAAGATGGAGGCAGGAAAGTTGTTTTCACTGGTAGATGAGACTAGAACTAGTGTACGTAGCCTCAAGATTCAGAATGAGAGGAGGAACTGCTTTTCCCAGAGAGTGGTGAATCTGTGGACTCCTCTGCCCAATGAAGCAGTGGAGGCTACCTCAGTAAATATAGTTAAGACAAGGTTGGATAGATTTTTGCATAGTAGGGGAATTAAGGGTTATGGGGAAAAGGCAGGTAGGTGGAAATGAGTCCATGGCCAGATCAATCATGATCTTATTGAATGGCGGAGCAGGCTTGACAGGCCAGATGGTCTACTCCTGCTCTGAATCCTTATGTATGGGAGAATACAATTCACTTTGATTTCTCTCAGTTTTTATAACTCGGAAGGAAGGTGAAGATCCAAAGGACAGAAGCATTCTTTTACCAATCAGTGCTCATTGAGACAGATACTTGGAAACTGAGACTACTTAAATGATATACACTCAGTGGCCATTTTATTAGGTACACCTGTACACCTTATTAATGCAAATATCTAATCAGCCATTCATGTGGCAGCACTCAGTGCATAAAGGCATGCAGACATGGTCAACAGGTTCATTTGTTGTTCAGACCAAACTTGGCAGAATTGGGACAAAATGTGATCTAAGTGACTTTGACCATAGAATGAGTGTTGGTTCCAAACAGGGTAGTTTGAGTATCTCAGAAGCTGCTGAACCCCTGGAATTCTCATGCTCAGCAGTCGCAACAGTTTACAGAGAATGGTGCAATGAACAAAAATCACCCAGTGAGCGATAGTTCTGTGGGCGAAAACATCTTGTAATGAGAAAGGTCAGAAAAGAATGGTCAGACTAACTCAAGTAACCATACACTACAACTGTGGTGTACAGAAGAGTTACTCCAAACATGCAACATGAGTTACAGCAGCAGAAGACCATGAACCTACACTCTGGCTACCTTATCAGGTACAGGAGGAACTTAATAATGTAGCCTCTGACTGTACACCTATTTGTTTTTAGTAAATGTATTTTAAGTTTTCAGTGTGTTTCATAGAACATACACATTTATTCTCCACTTAGATCTCCTCTTAATCTTGCCCACTTAACTATCAGCATAACTTTGTAGTTCCTTCACCTTTCAGTACTTATTTGGATTATACTTAGCAGCTATACTAATCTGTTTTAATGATTTACAATGACAGAGCTTAACAATTCGGTGAAGATTTTTTTCCTGAGTTCCCTTGATAGTTTCTTGGCAAGTATTTTACATGATGGGATCTAATTTCCTCTCCAAATTATTTTCTTTTCTCAACTCCCATGACCCCCCCCCCCCAATAAAACTGGAAATACCTAGAATGCCTGGAATGGAATAAAGTGACATTCATCGTCTGGGAAAACACCACCAATGTTTCAGTGTTTTTGATGAACGATTCTTGTGTTCCCAACTTGTGTAAGGGTTTGGAGGCACAAATAGTAATATTCTTCCTTTAGCACACATTAAAAAATGTGAGTAACATCAGAAGCTGAAACTAACTTGCATCTTTAAAAGAGAAATGACCACTGAATCCAAAAACAATAAAATATTATCAACATAAGGGAGAGTAGTAACATGAGCAATGTTGGAACAAACTTGGAAGTGAACCTCCACTTTCACTGGTGTGGACATTATGGCTCAAGTGGAAAAGACATGCTTTGCAATGTACAGAGCTATACATCAGGAGTGCCAGAATGATCTGGTAATAGAAGGTGACGAGGGAGATTAATGTTTGGTAATACTAAGATGGCCTTGTTTCAGTATTGAAAAAGTATAATGATATCCAAGTTTACTAAAGTTACTCAAAGCTAACAAGTGTATTGGCATGCTGCTTTCTTTATTCTATCACTTGAACTTGTGTTTTGCAACTTACATGATTTCTAAATATTAAACTGGTGGTTGAAGCCATAATCACCAACACCCTTTGCTCCAGACTGTTGGACTGCAAAAGGTGGTGCTGCAATCTTTGGTTGAGATCAACAGTCTTATCCTGCAAGCCATAAGGAAGTGAACATAATGTGTGTACGTGAGCATGCCTTGGTTGATTTTTCCCTGTTGGGATTTAGTGATTTTTCTTCCTCTCACCACATTAAACATTCTTTAGTTGCCTTGAACTATGGGTCACCCCTGTTACAAAGCTGACTGTGCCATAGCTGGAAAGCAAACAAAAATAATTTGATGAATCACTTGAGTCCTGATGAAGGGTCTTGGTCTGACACATTAGATCTTTATTTCTCTTCATAGATGCCGTTTGACCTCCTGAGTTTCTCCAGCATTTTGTGTGTTTTACTCTGGAGAAATTATTATTATTACATATTATATTTGCATCTGCAGAAATAATATGTTTGAAATCACTTGATATGGTCACTCTACTTGCACTGTATTGAATGGCATCAAAAGTTAAGAGTGACAAGAAAGAACAAATAACAAAAGCTTAAAGAGAAGAAGCTATTTCTTTCATTTGCAGAAATGAATATATGTACATCTGTCAGATTTCTGAATGTAATAATAAAGCAGGAACTCATTTGCATGTGGGGGTTATCCATTAGTTGGGCATTCATAATCCCAGACATCCCACTTTCCAGGAGGGAAGTTCCGGGAAGTCCCACATAATGATAGCGGCTTCCTGATGCCCGCAAGTTATATACAATATCCCGGAAATTGATTTTTTTTAAGAGGGAGAGGAAGAGGGGAGAGCAAGAGGGGGCATTCTGATTGGTCTCTTTGTGCTAAGTAGACCTATCAGTTTTCTCTGTGGACGGGCTTTACAATGGACCTCAAAAATAATGTCAGTGTTGTTTGCAACACTGCGCTGTTTGCAACAATGACTTTTCTATTGCCCATGGTGGGTTAAAATGTAAAAGACACATTGAGGTGAGTTTAACAGGTGTCATTTGTTCATGTGTCAATATGTACATATTTTAATGTCACATTTTCTGCATAAACCCAACTTGGTTTACAGATTAGACAAAATCAATAAACAAAGTATTGCACCCCTGGAGGTCGACCGGGGGGAGCGGGGATATGGGGTTGTGGGGGATGGGGGTGCTACCTCCCTTAAATGAGTTTTTGCAGGGTGGGATGTCTGTAATCCAGTAATGGCCTGTATACAGTCCTGACATCCCAAGAGTCATTCACTGCGCACTCTCTTTAATTATTTCATATTCTTTAACATGCCATCAATGTAGCTTATTCATGCCCTCACTTTTCTGCCTATCTACTTATTCACCTTCATAGAGTTCTTAGTATTACATAGCATTTTTTCTTGGTGTTCAGTTGATTTTTCCATTGTAGCAGAATAAATTTGTCCTGGGCTGTATTTCTATTGTGGTTCTGTTATCTCTTATACTTACTGCACCAGCGTTTCCCTGTTTTTATCTGGATTAATTTATTATTATTTTACTTTTGCTTTAGGTTGTGGGAGTTGCAGACTGCCGCCAGGTTGCCAGACGGAATTTGCAAATGAAATACTCTGTGGCAGATTATAATGTCTTTGATGGTGAGTTGCTTTACCAAGCCACTTTCATGATGATACAGCTATTGGCATTTATACAGTGTATAAATCTCTAAAAACTTATATATATGAAAGCTGATATGAAGTGTTAAATATAATTAAGGGGTCAGGTGATATTTATGGAGAAAGAAACCGATTTGCACCACAACTGAGTTAATTCCAAATTAGAAATAATGATTTCCATTTCATCAAACCATTGCAAACAAGTGTAAGTATTTGCCATATTGTTTGGTGATTAAGATAAACAGTCAGACCTGTTGGCCCAACTGGTTTCTTTATCTGTTGGCCACAGTATTATCAATAATAGCAAGACAAGCACAGGGACTGTTGTAGCAATAAAATTGTTATCTGGAAAAGGAGAGGAAAAAACACCTTTTTTTTCCAACAATTCTTCTTGCTCTTCTGTCACTGATGATAATGGCAACATGCAAGTATCACATGGTTACACATGGGGCCCTGACGTGCCAAGAATGATACACATAGTAATTTACATTGCAAGTGTAACAGCTTTGTAGTAATAACATTAATTCTCATCTTCTTGTGGTGTCTTTCACATGCATTCAATTTCTTGTCTCTTAAGCTTATCGCAATTGCTAGCCACTGGAAATGCTGTTTGTATTGACTTTGTATGCATGACCCCCTCTGTTCTGCCTCAACTCTCCAGAAAAGATTAGTTTTGGAAGTGAGTGGTGTCATGACATTGCTGTGACATTTTCAATCCACGTAAGATGTGGTTTCAGCAACATTTCTTCAATTCTGGTCAGTCTGTATGCTTAATGTCTTCAATGTTGATCATTCTGTCCTGCCAGCAAATGCTCATTAGTAAGTGGAAGACACAGTGGAATCAGAAACAGGTTTAATGTCACCGACATATGTTGTGAAATTAGTTATTGTGTGGCAACAGGAAAAAAGTAGTGAGGTAGTGTTAATGAGTTCAACTCTATTCAGAAGTCTGGTGGCAGAGGGGAGGAAGCTATTCCTGAATTGTTGAGTGTGTGGCTTCGGGCTCCTGTGTTTCCTCCCTGATGTCAGCGATGAGAAGAGGGCATGTCATGGGTGATGTGGTCCTTAGTGATGCCTGCCTCCTTTTAGAGGCATCGCTCTTTAAAGATGTCCTGAATGCTGAGGTTATTGACCATGATGGAGTAGACTGATACGAGCTGCTCATTCATACTGTTCATTGAAAAATTTGTCCCTATTTCTGAGCAATTTATATCTTTATTTTGATGGAGAAATGGATGCTGTGTTGGTTAAAACCTTTTGTATGTATTTGGCTGAAGGGCTGGTTGTTTTTTCTCTGATTCCGGAGCCAATTATGAATTCCGGCAAACCACTTTTGGAGACTGAGCTGTCCAGGTTCTTGAACTAGTTTATGTTGTTCATCTGGTTGTCAAGAATGGTGGTGGCTGGAACAGAGACATTTTGATGAAGTGCAGGCTGGAACAAAATCCTCTGCAATACTGAAATTGAGTAATAGAGACAAAGGGAATGGGGGGTGGGGTGGATACAGACCAAGTGCAAGCAAATGGGATAAGTTTAGTTTGGCATCTCAGTAGTACAGACATTGTAGGCTGAGGGGCCTGTTTCTTGCCTGTACTTCTCTGTTTTATCATGGTGAATCTTTGGGTTTACTGCTGAGAAAATAAGCATTACTGTCCTGCTCCAATCGGGTCCACGTCTACTTTGCATTCTGGGAGATTCTTCTTGATAAGTTTGCAATGAATCTGCTTCATGGGTGAGGAAATAGTATTTGCCATGTTCTGCAGAAGAGGGAAAACACAGATCTTTCTGTCACAGAGAGCACTGTATCTACACCTCTTCTCTCACCATCCAAGCACCTAAGCAGTTCTTGCAGTCTTGGTGATTGAAATTGGTACAGTACATACTGATGTGCTCTTCTATCCATTTCGCAGCGTGCCTGCACTCAGTCTGCAATGGCCATCGAGAACTCCCAGTTGCCTACCATTTCAACTCACCTTTCCATTGCCTCACTGAACTGTCATTGGCCTCTTCTATTGCAAGGGCAAGGTCAGATGTAAATCTGAAGAACAGCATTTCATGTTACGGCTAGATATCGACAACCCAATGGCATGGATGCATTGTAAGGGCATGATACTTCAGATGCTAGAATCTGGAACTCACAAGTCAGACGGCATCTCTGGAGGCAAACCTTGGTCACTTCCACCTATCACTTCACAGCTTCTGGCGATATTCCCACTCTCCCCTCCCCTATCTGCCTATCATTCCTACTCACTCAGATCCCTCTTCTTGATAGCTCTTGCTCCAATTCTTCCATCCACTTTTTTTATACTGGCTATCTTCTCTCTATTTTACAGTCTACTTTACGTTTCCCTCAATAGATGCTGAGTTCTTTCAGTTTTTGTGTGTTACTTACACAATGCTTTTGTAGCTGAGATTTACTTTCTGCTGATGTGGTGGAGGGAGATTCATTGTGTCCTTCAGAGGGAAGTAGGTAACTATATTGAAAGCGATATTTTACAATGCTTTGGAGAAGGTGCTACTAATTGAAATAACTGAGCTGCCCTTGTAAAGAACTGGCGAGGACACAATGAGCTGAATGTTTCCTCTATGCTGTAACCATTCCTCGATTGTGTGATATTGTTCTGCTCTTCAAGATATGATTCCTATTTATCACATGGTTGTGTGGAGCTATCCTCATTACTTTCATCAGAAAAATTGTGTTAGCAATGAGCAAACTTTACCTAGAAGAAATATTCCAGATTATTCATCCATCCCACTAGCTTTCTAGTCATTGTTGCCTCTTCCATTTCTAACTTTTAAGATACGCTGATAGATTGATGTTGATATGAGAAAGGGGTTCAGTCATATCTTGCATTTCTTTCCGCTCCAGCTTTGGTTATAGGCTCTGGCTACTGAGACATGTCATGAGCACCCTCCTATTGGTGATTTTTGTTATGAAACAAATCAATTTCTAGCTTGTTTGATGCTATTTAAGAAATTATTTCAAAATCTTCACAAGTCTTTCAAATCATTTTAAGTAACACCCACCTTCAGCAAAAATGCATTCCAGGAAGAGGCTTGAGACTAGTATGTTAATAATTCACGAGTCAAGTGTTCTCCGCACATTGTTGAATAAGGCAGTGCGTAACAGGCAGAATGAAATAAGGTGAAACCCCATTTTATCTAGGACTTTGCCTGCATCAACTTAATTGACTTTGAGGGAGAAGAAAAGATAATTATGGAACCCCAGGATACTGTGAAGAAAACAGCCAGAATCTGATGCTGAACAGTACCCAGTTCCTTTTGCTGGAACAATTTCTGCGGAAATATTTTGCTGGAACTCTTGATCTACTATTTGTAGATGAAGACAGAATCAGGAATGGAAGTAGTTGTAACCTGAAGCTTTCTATGTGAGCAACGACTATTTGAGGACGTCATTGGAGAGTAATTAATTGTCCTTCTAAATGTATTCTTTGAAATATTAACCAAAATAATAGTTTTTGGATAAAAATAAAATATGGCTTGGATAAAAATGTTGTGAACAAATACAGGTAAGTCTATTCTTTAATAGGAAGGATTAATCAGATCTGATTTTCATCAATAATATTTGTTCAATCTCTTCTTTTTGCTGGAAGATTGGAGGGGAGCTGCATCACAGGAGAAGTTTGCAGATGCAGTGATCATAGCAACACCTGACAGACAGCACAAGGTACACAAGAGGTATCATTTCCATTATTTAGTGTAAACAAAAGGGCTGGGAGTACACAGCACCTCAGGTAGCATCTGTGGAGAAGAAAGGAGTTAACCTTCTAGACTGAAGAGTTTTCCTTAGAAAATAATTCAAAAATAGCTGAAAGAACAGTGTATTTGTGTAATTAAAATAGAACATGAAAAATATTTTCATATAATGTATATTGTCACTACAGAATAATAAAGATTGAAAAAGATTAATTCCTTTGAATTATCAAAAGAAAGGAAAAACGAGAAATACGCAGAAGATTATCTGGTAGCTGTGAAGAGTGAAACCAGTTTAAGTATCGTCTTAGCGGTTGTTCATTAGAAATGTAAAGATTTGGATATTAAAAAGAACCTTTAAGATGTGGGCAAAGTGGGAAGGAGAGCAAAGGGCATTTTGTGGATTGGTATGCATCAACAATTAGATGACCAGAATGATCATGGTTCAAGGTAAAATGGGTGATGATTTGAGTTTTTTTTTTAGAATGAATAGTTGGTCTAGGGAATCTGTAAATTGGAATGGAAAAAGTGTTTATCTGAAGTAGCTGAATTGTATTTATTTGAGTCTAAAATGTAGTGTACATTGATGAGAAGGAGAATGGCACAGCAGACTTGATGGACCGAATTGCCTAATTCTGCTCTAATGTCTTATGGTTGTATGGTCAAAATCTGAAATTATGCTACTGAATTTGCAGTGAACTGCTTGAACAGTTCAGGAGGTTACAAAAATAGGTCAGAGTTGTCTGAAGAATAAAAGCTACATTTGACTGGGAGCTTAAAGTTACAGTGCACTTGTGGATTGAATGGTCACCATATCTGAATTTAGGTTTCTTCCAATATGAAGGAAACTCCATTGTGAACAATTTAGATAGCATGTTAAATTGAAATAAATTGATTAAGTTGCTTTTAATTTGGAAATAATTAAAAAAAAATTCTTACACATCAAGTATTGGTCTTTTATTTTAATTTTCTTTTTTTCTTTAATTGGGTTCTTTCTGGCTTCTTTTATTCTTTGATAATAAATGAACATTAAATTGAAGTTTCAGACTGGACAATGGACAGGGATAGGAAATATAGCAGATGTTGCCTCCATCATCTTTTTGTGAAAAGGTAATGCCAAAAGGGGGAAGGGTACTCAATTTCTGATTGAGGAATGGACTAGAGTGTTGTGCTTGGAACACAGTAGTAGAAGGAAAGCTGTGCTTGATGGAGACATCACGCTGGAGGTGCTAGCCATATCAGAGAATTTTCCACAAGATATGGAGGTTGAAGATGAAGATTTTCCTTCTTTATTCCAATCTTCCAGCATCTTCAATATTTTTCTTTTTACTATTTGAGGACTTTTTCCTCTTAAACTTTGAATATTGAGGCCAAACGTAGCATTTGATTTGAAACAATGCCAGTGATTGCAGTTGGATTGTAGACTTGACCTGTAAGGCTCTGTTACTCTTTAATCTAACCAGGTTAAATGTTTCTACATTAATGGCATCAGAGGGCTGGTCACAAAGATTGAAATTGTTTTCATTTTCTTATGTAGTCCTTGTCTGAAATTAGCTGTGACCATATTTTTAACAAATAGTTTGTACCTTAAGTTATTGTTTGTTGACTGAAGCCCATTTGCTGAAATTTCTTATCATTTAAATCAACAGGAACCAGCAGTGGCATTTGCAGAAAAAGGCTACCACATCCTGCTGGAGAAACCCATGGCTGTAGGTCTTTACTATTTTATTACTATAGCCTTGTATTTATGATACAACAAAATGCAGTTCTGTTAAATAAAGAGAGTTTGTGTCATCATTTACATGCCCAAACAAATTTCTATATATGGGAAATTTTAAAGTGAAGTGATTGTGTCAGTCATTGGTTCTATTCCAAGAAGAAATTGAATATAAACAAGTCCTCCTGTAATTTCCATGTAGTGTTTTCTGATCTCAGCCAAGTGGGTGAGAGTGTGAGATGCAGACTGTGTCAGCTTTAATCATTATAGAATGTCTGCCTCCCAGCAAGAACTGAAAGTAGTTTTGCATAGAGTTGGGACTAGTGTCACCTTTGTCTGTACACATGGAAGTATGTTGTAAAAAATCATAAGTAAACAACACGGGGACAGACCATTTAGATATAGAAATGAGTACTGAGCCAGATTTATTTATTTAATTGCCAGCCATGGATTACTGATACCAAAAACAATTATCAAACAAAATCTAAGAGCAGACCCCAGTGATTGCAGACAACAAAAGCTGATAAAAATAGAGTAAGGAAAATGAATATGTAAACTTGGAATGTGCATCAAAATTAATACAAAGTATATCTTTATTTTGAAAAGAAAAGGTTGATCAGGCGTTCCATAAATATATTCACTCCAACTGAAAACAAGGAAATGGCTGCCATGTTGAGTGTTTTTGCTAGTACAGTATTTACATTAGAGGACAATGACAGCATCTGGTTGCTTCTAAGAAGGTACTATTGAATCTGGAGCGGGGATGCATTCAAAAAAAGTTCTAATTACAATACTGATTTTGGAAAAAGTAATTGCAGTAAAAGGTGACAGATTCTCAAAACCAGATGGTTTCCATCTTGGGATTTTAACAGCTAAACATTGCACATCTTCAAATATAATCTTCTGAAATTCCATCTATTCAAGAACCTGCCCTTTAAATTCTCCTCTTCAGAAAAGGCAAGAAACAACATCTGAGAACGAATGAATGAAAGGCCAATGTATTTCACACCTGGCAAAGGGCGAAGGAGAGAGTTTGAAACCACTTGGGAAAATTTCTATTGATCAGAGAAAGCTTAAGATTTAAGATGGCAGCAACAAAGAAAACTACATAATTCCATTAGTAGTGATTGATGCTAACAAAGGAGAAGTGAGCACAGGCACAGGCGAGAAATTGTCGAGAAAACCAGTGGCAGAGATTGAGGTGCAGGGAAGGCATGATCGAGGCAAGTGAAGGCCGAGGTGGGGTTGAAGCAGAGTCAAGGCAGAGGTGTGGTGTCCCCAAGTGAGGAGAGTCCCGATTTCCAATCGATTTAAGTGCTGGTCTGAATTGGAAGGTTCGGGAATGGACTGAATTTTGGCGGCAGGGTTCAGGCCCCAGAGAGGTCTGAGAGCAAGGAACAACCCGAGGTTTGGATGATTTAAGCGCCAGGTCAGTTTGAAAAGGTCAGGGTGTTGGGGCCGGAGGTAAGGGTGGGTTCTGTTCAGTTCTGCTTGCTGTTCTGAGAAGTTGACTCAGCTCAATGCTGAACTGAAGCTGTTGCCTGCTCCAGCTGCCTGACTTTGCATCTGTGGTCTCACAACTTTTACTTGGCTTTGTGATGAACTGAGGCCATGGTCTTCTCCAACTGCAGTTATGTCTGGCTTCGTGTGTTTTGTAAAACTTCAGTTCTGTAGCCATTTGTTTGCATAGTGTTTGCATGATTTGTTTTTTTCTCTCTCTCTCTGCATTGTGTGTTTGACAGTCTTTTCTTCAATGGGTTATTTTGAGGTTTCTTTGTTTCGTGGCTGCCTGTGAGACTAATCTCAAGTTGTACAAAGTAAACATACATAAATATACTTTGAAATATGGTACAGATATGTAACAAGTAGATCAGGCTTGACAAAGCTTGAATTCTTTGGAGGAAGTATGGAGGAAATTTTCTATAGATGTTTTTTAAAAGACATTTGGTAAAGTTCCATATTGTAATGATAAGTTATAGTTAAGGCTGATAGGATTGTAGATAAATGGGTTTGGAAATTGACTGAAGGGCAGGAAATTAAACTAATGATCAGCTTTGGATTATGTGTCTTGTGATGTTTAGAAGTGGTCTGTTTCAGTTGTAACAATTTACACTACTCATAACTGATTTTAGAAATGAAAAACTAATGACAATAACACAAAGATGGGTAGAATGGAAAGCTGGTGATACATTTGAACTTTCAGAAGACTTTGGATAATGTGCCAAATAAGAGATTATTTAAAAGTAAGTGGGCATGGAATTACCGGTAGTATGTAAGCTGGTTAAAGAAGAAAGTATGGATATTTGAGTTGAGACACTAACTAGCAAAATGCTGCAGGGATCGTGGTAGGTTCCAGCTGTTCAAAGAATATATCAATGATTTGGATAAGGGGAGCAAATGTAATATTCCCAAATTACTTCCAAATTTTCTATAAAATTCTTTCATTTTAGGACCATTTTTCATAACTAACCTCTTTTCATTATACCATGTTATATCTGAAATAGATATCGGAAGAATAGAATAAAACTATCGCAGGGGAGTCCTAGTGTAGGGGTTGAATCTAAAAATTAGGGTAGGGTCAGACCTTTTAAGAATGAAGTACATAGAAATTTGGAACACTGCAGCAATAACGATTGGTACTAAATCAATTGTTAATTCTAAAAATTGAGGGTTTGAGGGACATTAGGCAGCTACTGTAGTGTCTGGTTTCTTCATATTAGGCACTACTTCAGATTACTGAAAATAATTTAAGTACTCTCACAGAAGACAGTGTGGACATGGTGGAGGATTACAAATACCTGGGGATATGAATTGACAATAAACTGGACTGGTCAAAGAACACTGAGGCTTGTCTACAAGAAGGGTCAGAGCCGTCTCTACTTCCTGAGGAGACTGAGGTTATTTAACATCTGCAGGACGATGCTGAGGATGTTCTACGAGTCTGTGGAGGCCAGTGCTATCATGTTTGCTGTTGTGTGCTGGGGCAGCAGGTTGAGGGTAGCAGACACCAACAGAATCAACAAACTCATTTGTAAGGCCAGTGATGTTGTGGGGGTGGAACTGGACTTTCTGACGGTGGTGTCTGAAAAGAGGATGCTGTCCAAGTTGCATGCCATCTTGAACAATGTCTCCCATCCACTCCATAATGTACTGGTTAGGCACAGGAGTACGTTCAGCCAGAGACTCATTCCACCAAGGTGCAACACTGAGAGTCATAGGAAGTCATTCCTGCCTGTGGCCATCAAACTTTACAACTCCTCCCTCGGAGTGTCAGACACCCTGAGCCAATAGGCTGGTCCTGGACTTATTTCCACTTGGAATAATTTACTTATTATTATTTAATTATTTATGGTTTTATTTTGCTATATTCCTACACTTCATGGTTGGTGCGACTGTAACGAAACCCAATTTCCCTTGGGATCAATAAAGTATGTCTGATTCTGATTCTGATTAACAACAGGTTTCATTTATATAGTGCTATTTACATAGCAATACATTCCAAGGCACTTCATTAGATTGAATTGAATTGACTTTATTACTTACATCCTTCATATACACGAGGAGTAAAAATCTTTGTTACATCTCTGCCTAAATGTGCAATTATAGTAATTTATAATAAATATTATGTACAACAGGATAGTTAAAGTAACATAGAAATACAGTTGTGTCTACATGAATTAATCAGTCTGATGGCCTGGTGGAGGAAGCTGTCGCAGAGCCTGTTGGTCCTGGCTTCTATGCTGTGGTACCGTTTCCCAGATGGTAGCAGCTGGAACAGTTTGTGGTTGGGGTGACTTGGATCTCCAATGATCCTTCAGGCCCTTTTTACACACTTGTCTTTGTAAATGTCCTGAATAGTGGGAAGTTCACATCTACAGATGCACTAGGCTGTCTGCACCTCTCTCTGCAGAGACCTGCGATTAAGTGAAGAACAGTTCCCATACCAGGCAATGATGCAGCCAGTCAGGATGCTCTCAATTGTGCCCCTATAGAAAGTTCTTAGAATTTGGGGGCCCATACCAAACTTCTTCAACCGTCTGAGGTAAAAGAGGTGCTGTTGTGCCTTTCTCACCACACAGCCGGTATGTACAGACCACATGAGCTCTTTGGTGATGTTTATGCCAAGGAACTTAAAGCTGTTCACCTCCACTTAACCCCAGATCCATTGTTGTTAGCAAGCAGAAGGAAAAAAATGCTAAAGGTTTGATCAATGAAAAATCATGGTGGAGAAAATACAGTTAGAGGTCCAAAAAGATCTTTTCTGAAAGAAAACCAATACAATATTGCCAGCTCAAGGCATTCAACAGATTCATTACATTTCTTTTCAAAGATTGAAAGATTCAAAATACATTTATTGTCAAAGTATGTATGCAGTATACAACCCTGAGATTCATTTTCCACAGACAGTCACAAAACAAAGAAACACTGTGGAACCCATTCAAAGAAAACAAAGTGTAAATAAAAGAACAAATTGTGCAAATGACAAAAAACAAGCAACAACGCAGAGTATAAAACATCAAACCACAGTCATTGAAACAGTCAATGAATGTTAAGTTTAGTTCATTTCAGTTCAATTTAGTGCTGTGCTGTTTAATGACTGCAGGCCGCAGAGCCAGTCAGCCCCAATCAAAATTCCACAAAATAACAATAAAAATAAAGAGTAGCCAGAAACACATTATAACATGAACTGCAGAGTCCAATCCTAAAAACGTGTTGATTAAACCTTGCCCAAGGTGCAAGACTCTGGCAGCATTGAGCAAGAGGGACAGAGACTGGTCCAACACAGGCACCTTCCTCTGGGAGCAATAATCGAGAGCAAAGCACAGACCGGTCAAACACAAGGTTGATTTGTAGCTTGCTACTTACAGATTATTATGTCGTTTGACAAGTTGTCTAAGACTTCTGCATTAACAACCCGAAGTATCTCAAGAGAACAAGAAATTTCTGTGAATTTCTTCAGTACTTTATGATCTTTCTAACCAAACATTGCATTGTCTTTTTTTGAGTATGGGTCACTTAAGTTAGAGAACTGTTCACCAATCTCATACAATGTCAGGGTGAAATGAAGCCACAGCATCTTTGTCATTATTATTTATTGAGACCTACACAGTTTATTTCTCAGTTTGGCTTAGATGCCAATTTAATATGGTTCTCTTTCAAGTTAAAAAGTATATTCTGAGGTTTTGCTGGAGAATATTGGAATTAATGCTCATTGGCTGTAGTCAATCAATTCCATTTTGTCATGTTCTATGTCATTTGCCATTAAATCTGTAGCATTAGCTATCATTCAAACACCGGCATATCCGAATACTTTGATCTAGTTACTTATCTCAGATATAATTGACCACTCTTCTTTAACAGTGAAAAGCCTCAGCATGTAAAATCCCTTCAAAAGAGTTAACCACTGGGAGCCTGTTTACTTGTCAAGTCAAAACATAATGACTAGACAACTTATCCTAGATCACCTATATAACTGAGCTCAGCCTGTGTCTAATATCTCCATTTATATAACATAGAATATTTTTCATTGTGGGCCCTTTAAAATACTGAAATGTTTATTATGATGTTTGGGTCAGATGCAAAGTGATTTGTATTATATTTATATCTTTGTTCCAATAAATTCAGCTAATTTATATTTGGTTTCAGTGAATGAATTGAAACTTTCTTTAAGCTACCAGGATCTACATTTTTTCTTCTGATCCTAAAGAAATCCCAGCTTGCTAAAGTAAGCTAAACAAACTTGCTTAAAATCAAAAGGAACATATGGGTGGGAGTCACCAAGCCCATCCTTGTGTATTCCCTGGTGGTCAGCTCAAGGGCTAAGTGGAATAAAACTGAGCGTGTGCAGTCAGTGTACCATCTGGAGAAAAGAGGAGGAAAAAAAAACACATGAGGGATAATAATTATCCTTCATGCTTTTGGAACTTGATAGTAGACCAATGAAAATTGTGAAGGCAATTTTATCAGACTTCAATTCTATTACAGAGAAATGTAATTGCCAAATATTGGTTGGAAAATCAAGTGGTGTCCTACTATGGGACTGACCATGTCAGAAGCTAATACAGTTCAGAGCATCACACATTTCCCCCAGTATCATGTGAATAAAAAATTATTAAAGACAACATTGGATCAACAGGAATCAGATTGAGATAGAGTTTAAAAAATACTGCCCAAGTTTTAATTTATTATATATATATATATATTTTTTTTTTCAGCATCTCTTGTGTCTTGTGTCTCTATATCCTCAGTGATTTTGGAAGGAGATTGATAACCTGTTTTATAGGAAGAATATTATACCATGCAATATACAATGTACTGTTCTGTTGCTTTGGTGAAACGACATTTGGAGCTGCTGCTTCTCAAACTCCTAATCCCTATAATTTGCTGTATTAACTTGACAGATGCTTTTAAATGTTGAGCTATCATCAAAGCTGGTAAAATGGTGCAGAAATTACTGGCTCTCCACTTTATCCTCATGATTTGGTAGTTTGCTCTGTGTCGTATGAAGTATGAACTTACCTGATGTGTGAGTAGTAAAAACTGGGCCCTAGGTCCACAAAATACACACACAAGCCTAGGCTAAATTTTAATATTTGTGTCATACAGGTTTAGAACATGGCATTCAATTGAATGAATGCAGTAGGATGAAATTAGTGGAGAAGAAAATGGTGAAGGGAAAAGGAGGGCAATCAATAGGAGGTGGAAAGTCTACAGAAATTGTCACTGGGAAAGACCCACTGAAATGTAAGGGGGTTGAGGAGAATAAAGACCAAAATCTGTGGGGACGCGGCAGAGGAGTAAATTCAGTGACAGAGAACGGAGGCACTGAATAACCTGACAGTGGGAGAGCAAAAGTACTACGGAGCCTAGGTACGAAATGCGGTCACTGAGAGTTGCTGCATTTTGGTAGAAACATGAATAAGAATGCTGCAGGTGACACATTGTCGGGTATTTGCAACAAACAAAAGATTGGGGACAAGAATGACAACCATGGGTTAGAACAAGAAATGCCAAATGTGGGCAAGGAAGGAACAATCAAAGGAGAGAAGGATCTTTCTCTGAGAGCACTGTGGTGTAATCCCCTGGATAAGTGTTATCCAGGCCTGACCGTGAGACAGTGCCCACCAGGATTTATGGTCAGCTGGCTGAGCTATGATTGAGTTGGATGAAAATTTTGAATTACATGTAACTTCAGCCATTGTGGGATAAACAGAAACTTGAACAATGATTCTGAATTATGATGCAATAAGATTCAACATGAAAATTGTGCTTTAGACAGAGTTGGGATTTTTGTGGATCCAATTAGTGAGGCCAGATTATACTCCTTTAAAAAAAAATCCCATCCAGGTCCTTAAGCAAACCAGGTGGCTTGGCATCAGTTAACTTTTCTGACAAGTCATCCCAGGTATTAGTTGCCATGTAAAAACCTCCCAGTGGCACTCTAATTAAGAATATGAATAAATACAAGAATAGCTCATTTGGTTTCTCACACCTGCTGCTACTTTTAGGAAGATTGTGGCTGATCTATTACCTTGGTGCTACTTTCATGTACTAACCCTTGATACCCTTCACATCCAAAGATCTGTTTATCAGGTCTTTTAAATTACGCATACTACCACCTTAATCCATCTCATGCTATTTCACACCCTTCTCTGTTATTTAACTTTTTTTTGAGAATGCAGACTTCTTTTAGAGAATTTATTTCTCAAATAATTCAGTTGATTTTATTTGATTTGTTAACCAGGTGACTGTTGATGATTGTAAGGACATCATTGCAGCATGTAAGAAGCACAATGTGATGCTTGCCGTTTGTCATGTCCTGAGGTACTCACCAGCAATTTTAAAAATAAAGGTAAGTTTGCAAGCTGAGTTTGGAGACATTTAACTCATGTGAGAAAAAGACTAGACTTAGTATCAATTAGAAAATTGATACATTTTTGCCAGAAATTTGACATTAAAACAGAAAATGTTCGTTCATGCATTAATTGTGGAAGGATAAACAGTTAACTCTTCAGATTGAAGACCCTTTGTCAGGTTCACTGATTGGCTCTATTTCATTGTTTGGTTCTGGACAGTGAATCTGAATAGTTAACTGTTTATTGTTAACTGTTTATCTGTGGATCTGTAGAGAAAGTTGAGAGGGTGTATTTGACTTACCAACAGTCAGATTGCATGAACTCATTTTGTGCTGCGAGTCAAGGGGAACTGTCGGGCATCCTGGTTGCTAATTTGTGCGTCCCCAATAATGTCTGTCTGGTTGGTAAGGCTGGATGAGATTGCCTAGTTTCAGACACGTTGTGCTCACTGCAGAGCTATTGTTCTTCCTGTGTTCCAGTTTCTCGTCCTTTTTTTTGGAAGTAACTGCTCTACTAACCGTCAGTCAGATCTTGTGCCTTGAGTTAGGGTGCCACTTACCCCCCCACCTCAACGACTTCTATTTCCCCTTAACGCTCCCTTTGGATATTTAACCACCCCCTCTGCAAATCACTGGTCGAAAGGATGCAGGCATCATGTTGGGATTTCTTGAAAGAGGTTAGAGATTCCATTCTAGTTGCAACTGTTAGTGTAAATCTGTTCCATGCTGTAAAGGATGAATTTAAAGCTATGCACAAAGTATTCCTTAGACTGGGAATTAGAATTTCATTGGTGTTAAGAAATCATGAAAACATGGAACATTAATTTCTATTCAAACTGGAGAAATGAGTCCTGCCTTTGCTCCTGAAAATATCGGGAGCTCCAGACATGGGCCCTCAAATTTTACTTTCTTAAAGGTGGTTTTAGGACATTACAAGGGTTTACCAAGAGATGTACCCATAATTTACTTTGCATACTGACAGCATCATCATGGTGAGGTGACAAGACTACTGGTTTGGGAGGCAGAACTCTTACTTAACACAGAGGAGACCCAAGTTCAACCTTGGCTAATGCAATATGCACTGAGTTGACAAAGTTTGTGGTGGTACAGTAGTACAACTAGTAGGGCCACCACCTTACTGAGATCTGCCTTCAGTCCTGACCTTTGGTGCTGACTGTGTGAAGTTTGCACATTCTCCTTGTGATTGCATAGGTGCTTCAGTACTCCCATGCCCCAAAGACGTGGGTGGCAATTAATTGCCCTTAGTCTGTAGGTGAGTGCTAGAATCTGGGGGGGGGGACAGGGTTGTTCAGGAGAATGTAGGGAGAATAAAATAGAATTAATGCAGGATTAATGCAAAATGAGTTGTTGATGATTGGTGTAGACTTGATGAATTGAGGGGCCTATTTCTGTGCTGTATCTCCCTGAGCATGTAATTGAGAGTATACATAAATATTTTTATATTATCCAAAAAATAGAGTTATGGCATATGATGTTAGGTCAGCTCAGTGAAACCAAAAGCTTGAGAGTTTCTAAATTGGTCTGAATCCCCCAGTCTAGGAAGGTAACAAAATGGACTTGATTTCTCCCACTATAATTAGTCCAATGGCTTCAATAGAAAATGTTTGATGTGTCATCTGCTGAATATCACTGGGATTTTGTTATAAAACCTTCTGATTAAATAGCCTGCTGAACTGTTTGTTGCTGACTCTTAGTGAATGATACATTTTGTGAAATTTCCTTGGAATTGTACATCAGTGAACAGGTAATTGCAAAATGTTAAAAAATGCATAAACATGTTTTTTATAGTATTGGATACCTTGGCTGAGGAAAATGCAGATAAGTTGTTATGGCTTCTTAAGTCATCAATATTTAACTATTGTACTTTACTGCAGTTTTAGTTCTTTGAAAACATACAATATTTTTATAGTAATGATATACTTGAGAGCTAAAGATACATGTTTTTCCAAACTAATTAGCAGATCAGCCATTTTATTATTTTGTGACATTTATTTTGTGGGATGTGTGTGTACTCCCTTGTTGACATTATGGTAAATTTATTGCAATTACGCAGAGGCTTGCCCTATAATTGTTTTTTGGATTTGCTTGCATTTGACCTGATTATTCCCCACCACTCTTTTTCTTTCCTGTGTGGCACAGCAACACAATTACAGTTAGCAAAACACAATTACAGTGCCACCAACCAGGGTTCAATTCCTGTCACTCTATGTAAGGAATTTGTACCTTCTGCCTGTGACCCATGGATTTTCTTCAGGTGCTTTGGTTTCCTCCCACATTCTAAAGACGTACAGATTAGTAGGTTAAGTGTTTACATGATATAACTGGGCAGTTCAGGCTTATTGGGCTAGAAGTGTCTGCTACAGTGCTGTATCTCTAAATTAAATAAAATAATCCTTTACGTCTTTCAAAGAATAAGCTGAAGCTTTTTAATGGTTAAAGATATTTAAGCCTCTGTGAATCTAGATTATGTTTGGGTACAGAATTTGGGCAGGGCCTAGACTATGTCTTTGGCTTTCTGTGCTTTGATGCACTTATAGAAAGACTTTTTTTCTTTCTTTTGGCCCTGTACCTGCCAATAACAGGTTGCGACTTTGTTAAACATGCAAAAAGTCCAGGAGTATGTCCATTTGCCGAAAGCTGTATTTCAGGTTTCATCAAGCAGAAATTCAAAATGTTATTTACTTCAGAGTTTAAAAATGTGGGAGCTCAGTTATTTAAAGTTGAAAGTACATATACTACACTGAGATTCATTTTGTTACAGGCATTCACAGCAGAACAAAGAAATACAATAGAAACAATAGAATCAATGTAAACTATGTTGACAGACAACCATTGTGCAAAAGAAGACAAACAAATAAACGTGGATGCGTACACTTGTGAACTCAGCAGGTCAGGCAGCATCTATGGAATTGAATAGTCTGTGAAAGAAGGGAAAAGACGCTAAATAAAAGGTGGGGGTGGGACAGGATAGCTAGAAGGTGATAGGTGAAGCCAGGTGGGTAGGAGAGGTAAAGAACTGGCGGGGAGAGTGGACCATAGGAGAAACGGAAGGAGAGGGGCACCGAGGGAGGTGATTGGCAGGTGAGGATTAGAGGTAAGAGCCCAAAGTGGGGAATAGAAGAAGAGGGGAGGGGGAGAGAATTTTTTTTTACCTAAAGGAGAAATCAATATTCATGCCATCAAGTTGGAGGCTGCCCAGATAAAAAGTAAGAGTGGTCTCATCGTGGCAAAAGAGGAGGCCATGGACAACATGCCAGAACGGGAATTGGAATTCGAATTAAATTGTTTAGCCACCAGGAAGTTCTGCTTTTCGCAGATGCAACAGAAGTACCTGACAAAGCAGTCATCAATTTATGATGGGTCTCACCAATGCAGAGGAGGCCACATTGGGAGCACTGGACACAATAGACGACCCCTGTAGATTCGCAAGTGAAGTGTTGCCTCTCCTGGGAGAACTGTTTAGGGCCCTGAATGGAGGTGAGGGAGGAGGTGAATGGGCAGTTATAGCACTTTGGCCACTTGCAGGGTAAGTGCTGCAAGAGGGATTAGTGAGGAAGAACATGGGAATCACAGACAGAACAATCTCTGCAGAAGACGGGGAGGGCAGGTAGATATATTTGGTGGTAGGATCCCTTTGGAGATGCTGGAAGTTGTGGAAAATGTTTGTTGGATGCAGGGGCTCATGGAGTGATAGTTAAGGACAAGAGAAACTCTATCATTGTTAAAGTGGCAGGAAGATGGAGTGAGTGCGGATGTTCAGGAAGTAGAGGAGATGCGGGTGAGGGCAGCATCAATGGTGAAGGAAAGGAAGCCCTGTTCTCTAAAGATGGAGGACATCTGGAAAAGAAAGATGTAACCTGGGAACAGATGTGGTGGAGGTGAAGGAACTGAGTAAAGGAAATAATATTTTTGCAGGAGACTGGATTGGAAGAGCGATCGTCAAGATAACTGTGGGAATTGGTTGACATATAAAAGGTGTTGGTCAACAGCTTGTCTCCAGAGATTGAGACAGAGAGATCAAGAAAGGTGAAGGAGGTGTCAGAAATGGACCAAGTGAATTGAAGGGCAGATTAGAAGTTGGAGGCAAAGTTGATGAACAT
Organism: Hypanus sabinus; assembly: GCF_030144855.1. Classification (NCBI taxonomy): domain Eukaryota; kingdom Metazoa; phylum Chordata; class Chondrichthyes; order Myliobatiformes; family Dasyatidae; genus Hypanus; species Hypanus sabinus. The sequence goes on from NC_082732.1 coordinate 28,134,096, forward strand.
GATGAGCTCAGTGTGGGTGCATGAAGCAGCACCAATGCAGACGTGACTGTAGCAGAGAAAGAGTTGGGGAGCATCACAGGGGAATGCTTGGAACATGGACTGCTCTATGTGGCCAACAAAAAGGCAGGCATAGCTGGAGCCCATGCAGGTGCCCATGGCTACCCCTCAGGTCTGGAGAAAGTGGGGAAATATTCCTGAGGTTAAGGACCAGTTCTGCCAGACGGAGGAGGGTGGTGGTGGAGGGGAACTGGTTGGTTCTTTTACTGAGAAAGAAGTGGAGAGCTTTAAGGCCTTCTTGTTGGGAAATAGAAGTATATAGGGACTGGACATGCCTGGTGAAAATGAGGTGGTCAGGGTCAAGGAATTGAAAGTTAGTGAGGAGATGGGGAGTGTGAGAAGTGTTGTGGATGTAGGTAGGAAGCGACTGAGCCAAACGGGATAGAATGGTGTTGAGGTATGAAGATACAAGTTTAGTGGGGCAGGAGCAGGCAGAGATAATGGGCCTACTCAGACAGATTATGGATCTTGGATAGGAAGTAGAAGATAGCAATGTGGGGTAAGGGAACTAAGAGGTTGGTGGCAGTGGATGGGAGTTCTCCAGAGTTGATGAAGTCAGTGATGACATCAGAGACAGTTTCCTGATGGTCCAGAATGCAGTATCTTTAAGGAGCAAGTACAAGAATGCCTGAGAGTTGTTGCCAATGTTCCCTGTTGGGTGTGCGTATGTGTGCATGCACACATCTTTTGCTACTAGTGCATAAAGGAATTTAGACTGTGTACAAAATGTTGTCACCCTCTACATCATTGCCATGTTAAGTATATTTCATGATCATACACAATGACATTTTCTTTTCCGGTTTCTGATGCGGATGGTGTTGACACCGTGGAGTTTACAATGATTTGTCTGCAGATTTTAGAACTGGCTTATTTATACTGTTTTTATTGAAGAAACTATTGTTTCAATATGTCGTATTCCAAAAAAGCAATGGTCATGAAGCGCAAAAGAACTGCTAGTTCATTTAAAATAAATGGCTTAATGAAACAGTAGAAACTGCTGTACCAAAAGCTCATGAGGTCAGGAATGTGTGGCTACGAGAAATATTTATGTACAGTACAGAAACTGGTGTTACCTGCAAAAGTTGCTGGAGCATTTTCAAGTGGACTGATATTTGGAAACGACTTTTTTAAAATGTCATTTAGTAAGCAAATCATATATGGATGGTATGCAAAATCTCTGGTGAGAAAATCTCTCATTACCCACTACAGGCTGGTTATGTATGTTTTATGAGAATGAATATGATCAAAGCCAGAGGAGATCCAAGTTCTTATCGACAGTGTTTGGCTAGCTGTTAAAATGAATATTTCTATATATAAAATTCAGTGCACACATGTTGTTGTTATTGGGCAAAAGAAAATTGCACGGCATAAGATTTTTGTGCACACTGGTTATAAATTAGAGGGAACATTAGTTGCTGCCTGGCCTCAGCAAGGTAGCAGTCAGTCTACCACGCTATATCAGCACCCACTTTGTCTGTGGGTTTGATGGTAAGGTTGGGATTGAAGTGGAGAGAGTGGAAGGGCAGTTGTTCAGTGGGGGTAAGGTTTGAGGAAGACAGAAGTGTTGAAGTCAGGCATGTTGATGTCTTGTCGGCAATTTGAGATGAAAAGATCCCGAGGAGGCAGAGAACCAGAGTGGAGTGTCAAAGAAAAGGAGATGAGTTGGAGGTGGGAGAAGGGGTCATCAGTGCAGGGAGTGGAATTCTTACCGAAGAAGTGGGCTTGGACACAGAGGTGACAGAAGAAGAGCTCAGCGTTGTGGCGGGCACATAATGCACTTGATTGTGGAATCATTTTACTGTTGAGGTGAGTGAAGTTATCCACACTGGTTCAGGAACTTGATGGTTGAAGGGTAGTAACTGTTCCTGAACCTAGTGGTGTAGGACCTAAGTCTCCTGAACCTTCTTTCGGATGGCAGCAGGGAGAAAGAAGCATGATCTGGATGCTGGGGTTCCTTGATGAGGATGCTGCCTTCTTGTGGCCATGCTACAACATTTATTCACCTTTACTTACTTTTGATGGAATTTAAAGTATTAAACAGAACCAAAATAACTCAACAATGTTTTATTCTTTTCTTGGAGCCCACTGGTGGAGTTCTGCTGGCCAATTTGGAACTTCCTTGTTTGCTTTGGAAATATACTGACTTCTCTTTTGCTTTTCATTCAAAATCCAGAAAAATATAGGCCAATGTAACTTCAAATGCAGTATTGTGAATACCATTTCAGTAGATGCATCTTCTCTGTTGCCTCCATTTATTAAGTGCTTACTACGTCTTTTGTTTCCAAGTGACCTTATCTCAAAAGGTCGTAATGACTAAGGTATTGTTGTTTCCATGACCAAATTCAGAAGCACTAATGATTAGCTAAATGATCAGTCATCTAGAACTGTACTTGTAACTAAGTCAGGCAGGATAATTTATATACTACTGGTAAAAGAGTTGTTAAGATTTAGAAAGATATTATGGACCACTGGAAGCTCATGCGCTGAATGGTAGCGTAGCAGTTAGCGTAATGTTATTACAGCTCGGAAGCAGCGGGGTCCAAAGTTCAATTCCAGAGTTATCTGTAAGGAGTCTATACGTCATTCCCATGAGCTCGTGGGTTTCCTCCAGGTGCTCCAATTTCCTCCCACAGTCCAGAGATATACTGGTTAGCAGGTTAATTGGTTATTTTGCACTGTATCTCTAAATAAACAAAATCAGATGTTTCATTATTTTTAAACATTAAAAAAACATGCATTTTTTCCTCCTCTTTCTGCAAGGCACCTTCATAACTGGTTATTTCCTCCATATCATTGAATCATAAAAAAACATCTAACACAGACGGTGGCCTCTCAGCCCATTATGTTTATTCCAGTTTAAAGAAGAATTCAGTTAAATCACAGTGGTGAGTCCACAGTAGCTTCAGGTCACGGTTCTTCAAATACACATTCAGTTACTTATTAAACATGAAGTGGTTTTCTCTTACTTATCAGCCTTCAAACAGAGAGTTTCCACCTCTCATCATCAAAGTTCAAAAATAATTGTTGTTATCAAAGTACATATATGTCACCATATACAACTTGAAATTCATTTTCCTGTGGGCATACTCAATAAATCTATAGAATAGTAACTATATCAGGATTGATGAAAGACCAACCAGAGTGCAGAAGACAACAAACTGCAAATACAAGTATAAATAAATCGTAATAAATAACAAGAACCTGAGATAATGAGATAAAAATGTCCTTAAAATTAGATAATTGGTTGTAAGAATGTTTCAATGATGGAGCAAGTGAATGTAGTTTATTCAAGAACCTGAAGGGAGGGGTAGTAACTGTTCTTGAGCCAAGTGGTGTGAGTCCTGAATCAGAATCAGGTTTATTATCACCGGCATGTGGTGTGAAATTTGTAAACTTAGCAGCAGCAGTTCAATGCAATACATGATAACATAGAAGGAGGGAAAATAAATAAATCTGAGCGTGTGTGTATAGCATATTTAAAATATTGAAAAAACACAACTAATATATTTTTTTAAAGTGAAGTAGTGTTCATGGGTTCAATGTCCATTTAGGAATTGTATTGCAAAGGGGAAGAAGCTGTTCCTGAATAGCTGAGTGTGTGCCTTCAGGCTTCTGTACCTGCTTCCTAATGGTAACAATGAAGAGGGCATGCCTTGGGTGATAGAGGTCTTTAATGATATGGCCTTCCTGAGGCATCACTCCTTGGAGAGGTCTTGGGTACTACAGAAGCCAGTACCCAAGATGGAGCTGACTAAATTTACAACTTTCTGTAGCTTCTTTTGGTCCTCCACTGTAACCCCTCCCCCCATTACCAGTCAGTGATGCAGACTGTCAGAATGGTCTCCTTGGTATACCTATAGAAGTTTCTAAGTGCTTTAGTTGACAAACCAAATTTCTTCAAACTCCTAATGAAATATAGCTACTATCTTGCCTTCATTATAGCTGCATCAATATGTTGAGACCGGGTTAGATCTTGACACTCAGGAACTTGAAATAGCTCATTCCTTGCACTCTCTTCTATCAGGTAGAAGGTCAATGAGTCCTGAGGCTCTTGTACCTTTTACGTGATAGCAGCAGCAAGAAGAGAGCATGCCCTGGTTGGTGAGGATTTCTGATGATGGATGTTACCTTCCTATTACAGCGTTTCATGTAGATGTGCTCAGTGGTTGGGAGGGCTTTACCTGTGAGGCACTGGGCCTAATCCACTATCTTTTGTAGTATAACGCACACAGACTACTGGAGGGACTCAACAGGCCAGGTAGCATCTATGGAATATAGTAAACAGTCGATATTTCGGACCGAGACCCTTCATCAAGAGTTAAGAAGTCAGAATAAGAGGGTAGAGGTGAGGGGAGGAAGAAGTACGAGAAAGGGAAGGGGGAGGATCATCAGAGGGAGATGATGGAAAGATAAGGAGATACAATGAGAGAGGAAAATTAGAATGGGGAATGGAGAAGGAGAGAGGAGGAGCAATTAGCAGAAATTCAAAAAATCAATGCTCATGGCTACCTGGATGAAATAAAAGGTATTGCTCCTCCAACCTGAATGTGGCCTCACACAGCAGTAGGGGAGATCATGTGCTGACATGTCAGATTTTCTGTTTAAATGCATTGATGTTTCCATACCAGGACATAATGTTGCCTGTCTATATATTCTCCACTACACATCTACAGAAGTTTGTCAAAGTATTAGATGTCATGCCAAATCTCCACAGACTCCTAAGGAAGAAGAGGTGCGGCCGTACTTTCTGTGCAATTGCACTTGCGTGTTGGGTACAGGACAGGTCCTCTGAAATAGTAACACCCAGTTCAGAGGATCAATCACAAACAAGTGGGATTGGCTTGGTGGGCACCAAGGTCGGCATGGATGAGTTGGACTATGAGAGCAAAAGTGGAGTATGAGAGTAAACTTGCAAACAAAATAAAAGCAGTTTGTAAAAGGAAATGATTTGGTTAAGACATAGATCTATTACGGAAATGGGAAATTTATAACTGCAAACAGAAATTGCAGGGCAATTATACAAATACTTTGGTTCTGTCTTCATTGAAGAGGACACACATCATGATCTTCCAAACATTTATGGAATATAGTATGTTTTGAGGATGTAACTAGTAACATAGGTAAAGGAGAAGGAGTGTATTTAGTGTAGTTGATTTTTCAGAAGGTATTTGATAAAATCCACATAAGAGACTTGTATACAAAATTGAAGCAGGAGTTTGAGCTTTCACAACGGCATTAATTAAACATTGGTTGAAAGATAGTGGATGGTGAGTAGAAATAAATGGGTGTTTTATTTTGGACAACAAATGGTAACTGGTAGGATATTGCAGGAATGGATGCTTACACCCCAGCTCTTCATGCTATTTATCAATTATTTCAATGGGAGAACCAAATACAGTATCTTTCCAAGTTAGCTGACAACAGGAAACTGGCTGTGGTTGTCGGTTGTTATGAGGATGCCAAGAGGTTTTAAGACAATAAAGTGGAATTGAGTGAGTGATACATGGCAGATTCAATTATGATGTAGATAAATGCAGATACATTTGGTGGGGCAGAAACCAGAAAAACTTAAAGATGATAGATTGAAAAATGTTGAAACACAAATGGATCTGGATGTCTTTGGAATCATAGAGCACTACAGCACAGAAACAGGCCCTATAATCCATCTGGTCCATGTTGAAAATATAATAAAAACAAACCAGTACTCAAAAGTGAAATAGAAACTTCCCATAAGAGATTTAAAATTCTGTTTTGCCAAATGAAACTCAATATTTTATGTAGAATACAACCTTACATAAATATCATGGGTTCTTCTTCACTACCTCACTACTGTTTTTATTTCTGTATTTTTGCACAATTTATTTTAACTTTATTTAATAGACAAATGTATATATTTACTGTAATTCAGTTTTTTTCTATATTTATTATGCATTTCATTGTAATGCTGCTGTAAAGTTAACAAATTTTATGACATATGTCGGAGAGATTAAACCTGATTCTGATTCTGATTCATTGAAAATAAACATGCAGGTGAAAATAAACAGTTAAGAGGGCAAATGGTATGTTTTGAGTACAGAGTAAATGTGTCTTGCTATAATCATACAGAGCTTTAATGAGACCACAGCTGGACAAGTGTGAATTTTGGTTATCCTTACCTAGGAAAGGATATACTTACAATAAATGGCATGTAATATAGATTAGCAAGACTGAACAACATCACTGCAGGCAAAAGATAGTTGACATTTTGGAACCTGTTTCTTCACAGATGTTGTTTGACTCACTAAAATCTTCCAGCAGTCTTGTTTTTCTTTGCTCCAGATTCCAGCACTCACAATCCCTCTTGTGTGTTCGCAAGCTGATTCTAGGACTTGGATCATAATGCACTATCTTGAAGAAGAATGGGAGAGTGATTGCTATTGCGCTCCACGGGCATTACTAAAGCATTTCAATAGGTCAGAATTGAAGTGCAGTTTGTGCAAGTTAGCTGAAGCACTTCCACATTGCAACCATGACTGCATCTTATTGCATTTAAGATTTTGGGATATTTCATGGTTGTGATAGCAATTATGTAAATTGTACTTTTATCTTTTATGATAAGTTAGCTGATAACAACAGCTTCACACCTGACATTTGAACACTTGAGGAGGGTACATGCATTTGAGCTCCATGATTTCTGAAAGAGATGCTAGTTGAAGGATTAGGGCTGATGTTGTCGATCAACAATGCTTGCTGTTGGAAACAGTAGATTCATTAATTTCACTTTGTGTTACCAGCAAGATTATCCACTTCAAGAAGGTGAAAAGATTTTTTTCAATTATTTCAGTGATGTATGGGCCTTTAATTTCAAAGTTCAAGTTAAATGTATTATCAAAATGCATATATATCACCATATACATCCCTGTGAGATTCATTTTCTTGTGGGCATTCACAGTAAATATAAGAAATGCAATTAAATTGATGAAAGACTGCATCTAACAGGATGGACAAACAACCAATATGCAAAAGACAGCAAATTGTGCAAATACAAAATAGGGGAAAAACAAGAAAGAAAGAAGCAATAAATATTGAGAACATGAGATGAAGCTCCATGAAAGTGAGTCTGTAGGCTGTGTGAGTAGTTCAGGGTTGAGGTGAATGAAGTATCCTCCCTGATTCAGAGCAAGAAGGCTGCGAGTGAACTGCTGATTTTTCGGAGCGAAAGGAGTTATTTTGTACTACTGAGGTTAAAGAGAGGCGAGACTGCGCAGGCGCGTGACGTCAACCAGTAGAGCGCGAAAGATTTAAAAAGAAGGCAGCCACATCCAGCGGGCAGCAGAGTGATAGGGCTTTGGCTCAACAGGCTTGGGCGGTAACGGGTCAAGGCGAGGTAGGAAGTATGTGTGTGAGGCCAGTTTTCTGTGCACGGTGTCAGATGTGTGGGGTGGGGGGGTGGTCCTGGAGTCTCCCAGCCTTCTGGATGGCCAAATCTGCACCAGATGTGTTGAGCTGCTGCTCCTGAGGGACTGGGTTAGGGAACTGGAGATGGTGCTCGATGACCTTTGCCTAATCAGAGAGAGTGAGGAGTTGATAGAGAAGAGTTACAGGCAGGTGGTCACACCAGGGCCACGGGAGACAGACAAGTGGGTCACAGTCAGGAGGGGGAAGGGGAAGAGTCAGGTACTAGAGAGTACTTGGAGGAAGTGGCAGTGGCCGTGCCTCTGGCACAGAGTCTGGCCCTGTGGCTCGGAAGGGTAGGGAAGGGAAGAGGATGGAAGTAGTGATACGGGACTCTATAGTTAGGGAGTCAGACAGGCGATTCTGTGGACACAGGAAAGAAACTCAGAAGTTAGTTTGCCTCCCAGGTGCGAGGGTCCAGGATGTTTTGCATCGTGTCCAAGATATCCTGCGGTGGGAGGGAGAACAGCCAGAGGATGTGGTACATATTGGTACCAATGACACACAGGTAGGAAAAGGGACGAGGTCCTGAAAAAAGGCTACAGGGAGCTAGGAAGGAAGTTGAGAGTCAGGACCGCAAAGGTAGTAATCTCGGGATTACTGCATGTGCCATGCGACAGTGAGAATAGGAATAGGATGAGGTGGAGGATAAATGCGTGGCTGAGGGATTCAGATTTCTGGATCATTGGGACCTCTTTTTAGAGCAGGTGTGACCTGTACAAAAAGGATGGGTGCACTTGAATCCCAGGGGGACCAATATCCTGGCAGGGAGGTTTGCTAAGGCTACTGGGGAGACTTTAAACTAGAATTGTTGGGGGGTGGGAACTGAACTGAAGAGACTGGGAAAGAGCAGGATAGCTCACAAATAGAGAAAGCTTGTAGACAGTGCGAGAGGGAGGATAGGCAGGTGATAGAGAAGGGAGGTGCTCAGAGTGAAGGCTTGAGATGTGTCTATTTTAACGCAAGGAGTGTTATGAACAAAGCGGATGAGCTTGGAGCGTGGATCAGTACTTGGAGATATGATGTGGTAGCCATTACAGAGACTTAGATGGCTCAGGGACAGAAACGGTTACTTCAAGTGCCGGGTTTTAGATGTTTCAGAAAGGACAGGGAGGGAGGCAAAAGAGGTGGAGGCGTGGCACTGTTGATCAGAAATAGTGTCACGGCTGCAGAAAAAGTGGATGTCATGGAGGGATTGTCTACGGAGTCTCTGTGGGTGGATGTTAGGAACAGGAAGGGGTCAATAACTTTACTGGGTGTTTTTTATAGGTTGCCTAATAGTAACATGGATATCGAGGAGCAGATAGGGAAACAGATCCTGGAAAGATGTAATAATAAGAGTTGTCGTGATGGGAGATTTTAATTTCCCAAATATTGATTGGCATCTCCCAAGAGCGAAGGTTTTAAATGGGGTGGGTTTAAATAGTTTGTTAGGTGTGTTCAGGAAGGTTTCTTGACACAGTATGTAGACAAACTAACTACAAGAGGAGAGGTTGTACTTGATTTGGTATAGGGAAATGAGCCTAGTCAGGGAACAGATCTCTCAGTGGGAGAGCATTTTATAGATAGTGATCATAATTCTATCTCCTTTACGATAGCATTGGAGAGAGATAGAAACAGACAAGTTAGAAAAGGGGCTATGAGAAGGCCTTGACAGGCAGAATTAAGGAAAACCTCAAGGCATTCTGCAAGTATGTGAAGAGCAAGAGGGTAAAACGTGAAAGAATAGGACCTATCAAGTGTAGCAGTGGGAAAATGTGTATGGAACCGGAGGAAATGGCAGAGGTACTTAAAGAATACTTTACTTCCGTATTCACTATAGATAAGGATCTTGGTGATTGTAGTGATGACTTGCAGCAGACTGAAAAGCTTGAGCATGTAGGTTTTAAGAAAGAGGATGTGCTGGAGCTTTGGAAAGCATCAAGTTGGATAAGTTGCCAGGACCGGATGATATGTACCCCAGGCTACTGTGGGAGGCAAGGGAGGAGATTGCTGAGCCTCTGGCGATGATCTTTGCATCATCAGTGGGGACAGGAGAGGTTCCAGAGGATTGGAGGGTTGCGGATGTTGTTCCTTTACTCAAGAAAGGAAATAGAGATAGCCCAGGAAATTATAGGCCAGTGAGTCTTACCTCAATAGTTGGTAAGTTGATGGAGAAGAACCTGAGAGGCAGGATTTATGAATATTTGGAGATATAATTAGGAGTAGTCAGCATGGCTTTGTCAAGGGCAGGTCGTGCCTTACGAGCCTAATTGAATTTTTTGAGATATGACTAAACAAGATTGATGAAGGTAGAGCGGTAGATGTGCTGTATATGGATTTCAGCAAGGCATTTGATAAAGTACCTCGTGCAAGGCTTATTGAGAAAGTAAGGGGGCATGGGATCCAAGGGGACATTGTTTCGTGGATCCAGAACTGGCTTGCCCACAGAAGGCAAAGAGTGTTTGTAGCTGGGTGATATTCTGCTTGGAGGTTGGTCACCAGTGGAGTGCCTGAGAGATCTGTTCTGGGACCCTTACTCTTCGTGATTTTTATAAATGACCTGGATGAGGAAGTGGAGGGATGGGTTAGTAAATTTGCTGATGACACAAAGGTTGGAGGTGTTGTGGATAGTGTGGAGAGCTGTCAGAGGTTACAGTGGGACATCGATAGGATGCTAAACTGGGCTGAGAAGTGGCAGATGGAGTTCAACCCAGATAAGTGTGAAGTGGTTCATTTTGGTAGGACAAATATGATGGCAGAATATAGTATTAATGGTAAGACTCTTGGCAGTGTGGAGGATCAGAGGGATCTTGGGGTCCAAGTCAATAGGACGCTCAAAGCAGCTGCGCAGGTTGACTCTATGGTTAAGAAGGCATATTGGCCTTCAACAATCGTGGAATTGAATTTAGGAGCCGAGAGGTAATGTTGCAGTTGTATAGGGCCCTGGTCAGACCCTACTTGGAGTACTGTGCTCAGTTCTGGTTGCCTGACTACAGGTAGGATGTGGAAGCCATAGAAAGGGTGCAGGGGAGATTTACAAGGATGTTGCCTGGATTGAGGAGCATGCCTTAAGAGAATAGGTTGAGTGAACTCGGCCTTTTCTCCTTGGAGCGACAGAGGATGAGAGGTGACCTGATAGAGGTGTATAAGATGATGAGAGGCATTGATCGTGTGGATAGTCAGAGGCTTTTTCCCAGGGCTGAAATGGTTGCCACAAGAGGACACAATTTTAAGGTGCTGGGGTGTAGGTACAGAGGAGATGTCAGGGGTAAGTTTTTACTCAGAGAGTGGTGAGTGTGTGGAATGGGCTGCTGGCGACGTTGGTGGAGGTGGACACGATGGAGTATTTTAAGAGGCTTTTAGATAGGTACATGGAGCTTAGTTAAATAGAGGGCTATAATTAAGCTTAGTAATTTCTAAGATAGGGACATGTTCGGCACAACTTTGTGGGCCGAAGGGCTGCAGGTTTTCTATGTTCCTTTGGTTCAAAAGCCTGATGGTTGAGGTTAACTGTTCCTGTAGCTGGTGGTGTGGGTCCTGAGGCTCCCATACCTTCTTCCTAATGGCTGCAGTGATCTTTGATGATGGATGCTGCTCTCTTGCGACGTCACTCCATGTAGATGTGTTCAATGGCAGGGAGGGCTTTATGCGTCAGAGACTGGCCTGTATCCACTTCTTTTTGTTGGCTTTTCCAGTCATGGACAATGTTTTTTTCATACCAGGCCATGATGCAACCAGTCAATATACTCTCCACCACACATCTATAGAAATTTGATAAAGTTTTAGCTGACATCTTCTCAAACTTCCAAGAAAGTAGAGGCACTGTTGTGCTTTCTTTATTACTTCACCCACATGTTGGACCCAGGACAGATCCTTTGAAGTGGAATCGCCAAGGAATTTAAAGTTGCTGCACCACTCTACTTTTGATCCACTGAATAGGACTGGTTCATGGACCTCTGGCTTCCTCCTCCCGAAGTCATTAACTAGCTCCTCAGTCTTTCAGGCGTTAAGGTTGTTGTTGTGGGAGCACTTAGCCAGATTTTTAATCTCTCTCCGAAATGCTGATGCATCACCACTTTTGATTCAGCCTAACGAAAGTGGTGCAATCAGCAAACTTAGATATGGCATCGGGGGCTGTGCTCAGCCTCATTGTCATAAGTATAAAGTGAGTAGAGCAGGGGGCTAAGCACACAGCTTGTTTGTATCTACATATGATAGAGTTGTTCTGGCATTCCCAGTACTTGGTGTTTTTTTATACTTCCCATAGCAGAGACATTTTGAGCATTTGCACAGTGGACGGTAATGTAGAACAGCTGCAGATTGAGGACAGAGCCAAACTGGCATATGACATACATAAGAGTTTTGCTGCTGGATTGGGAAGCTTGATACTTCACAAACATTTGAACTACAAAGCACTGAAGTTGTGTTGCATAGTTCATGTAGCTTTTCCTTGGAACTATAAGCAGGTAGTTTGGGATTTGCTTGACGAGGAACCACTTTTCTGAATAACAAAAGAAATACTGTTTCTTCGGTCCAAATCTTTTAGCTTTAAAATCGTAGAGGATGTAATTGCTTCCAGCTGTCTTATTACTTTCCCAGAGCATTGAATATAGCACCAAATGCAGGAAGTGTTTGTTTGACTAATCTGATGGATAGTTTGAAGATTGTAAAACCAAATTAGGCAACGTAAACGAAGAAGGAGTGGGCAATATTTGATAACTGCAGAAATGAACAGACTCTCCATTTATTACTATGGCGAGGAAGGTGCCACCATTCTACTTTGGATACTGTAACTGTTTTCCTTTCTTAGTTCACATGCTGAACTGAAGTCTGCTAAGTGAAAAAGGTCTAGCTTGCAGAACCATATTTTCATGAGTGCTGAGAGAAAAAATTGCATTTACATGGTGCTCTTTCAAGACTTAGATCTTCCCCAAGTCTCTGAAGTAGTTATATAATGTACAGATCCAATGTAACACACCAGTTGTTTCCAACTATGTTCCATGGAGAACAATGACATGATTACCAGGCCCTGGGGCTGAACTGGACTATATGATCTTGTTTTTGATTGGTGCCACTGCTCCTCCACCCCCTTCCCTTAGCAAAGGTGTCAGTGACTTAGGACATTGAAAAGTGATGCACTGAGAGAATAATTTTGAGTAGGTAAGATTTCCTTTCTGAACACAGAATCCTCTTTTGAATGCAGAAACAGGTTTGAATAGCCGTTCTGCTGGCCACTAGAATGGATGAACTGTGGACCAAAAAATAGATTATGTTCCCAAAAGAGGCAGGGAAAGAAGACGAAGGCATTTCTGGTCTCTGGCAATTGCTGCCAGGTTGTTTAAAGAGCAGATGTTGAAATATATTTCTGAGGCATTTCTGCAACAGGTTTGGAGACTGAGATGATGGCAGAGGTCTACCATGTGGTTTTGTTTTTCTGTCTTTGCCTCCTCTCAGGTGGGAGTTGGCAAACATGATCAGTATCTCCCAGAAAGGTGCCTAGTGCTGCAGCAGGCAGGTTACAGAGGCTATTTAATCAAGGAGAGAGAAAGGTATCTCTCTTTCCATTGGTAGAAAGCTGCAGGCAGCTGGGTAACTGGAGCTTCACTGGTACTGTAGGCATCCCTGTGATGCAGGGATTGATAAATTACCCTCTAACTATACCAAAGGATTTCTGTGGAACATCAAGGCATTTAACTTCATAATGGTTCCAGTTTGTCTGCCACTATAGCCAGATGTTTGTTATGAGTACAAACCACCCAGTCAGCCCACCTGACCAATACTGTTCAACCATCACTCTGATATGGAACAAGAACTGTCAACGTTATACTTGGCTTCTTATTCAGTACAGAACAAAAAAGTAGCAAGTATTCTTCCAGTGAGAGTTGTGTTTTACAAAATGTGGAAATTACCTGATTGTTGAAGTATCCCTTCTGACATATTGGTCTATTGTTTGTGTCTTCTTCTGCCCTACTTTGCTATAGTAGATCATATGTTTTCAATGCCGAGACTGTTGTGAAAGTGAATTGCAGTACAGCGCAGAGGGCTTTTTGATTTCTGATAGCTTGTTGCATCCTCCGCGGCATAACCAAGAATCGTAATCATTGTCAGAATCGTTGCCTGCACAAAAAAGGGGAGGAGAATTGTAAAAAAAAAATGGCAGTGAGCAGTCCTGCTTTGAGGAAGAGAGTAATTGATTTTCTTTTCAAGTAAGGATCAGGGAATGTAGATATCAGTGCTAGCAAGCAGAAAGAACTAGATTACTGCTTCATTTGAAAAGTTGCGAGTAACTTTTGTGCTACAAAAGCAATATGAGGTAGTCTCAGTCCCCTACGGAAGAAAGACTATTTCCCATGTATTAAGTAATATTTCTAAATTGACATGTCACCTACATCTTGAGGGCCACCATTAACGAGAAAGTTGCCTAAACAAGCTCAAAATTTGGTTGTAAGAGCATGTTAGAAGCTGATCATTCTGTAGCAAGAAATTTTTCTGCCATTTATAAAGTATTAGTCTGAATGTATGAAATACTCTCCACTAGCTTGGCCAAATGAAATTTTAGCAATATTTTTGAAATTTAACATCATCCAGGAGAAAGCAGCCTATTTTGAGGATGCAAGTTAGCCTGTAAGTCTCACATTCCATACTGCTTAGGAACTAGATATGTGCTCCTTGCTCTTCACTGCAAAAATCTTGGATTTGATGCTTCACAAGATTCTCTTCCCCATATTTCTTCACTGGAATTACTTCATATCAGTTTCATGCTGATAAGAACTGCTAAACACAAGACCTGCAAAATCAGCAATCGATTTCAGTTTCTTACAGCAGGTCAAGATCAAAACCATACACTTACTTGCTCTAAATTTTTATTATTGGAACTTTCCAGCAATTCAAAGATTTAAATTCTGGTTAATTGCAAATCATGCAAGCATTTCTCAGGTTGTGCTGGAAATAGGTTAGGTTAAGCAATGTCTGTGGAGTCAGAAACTGAATTGGAAGTTCAGGTCACTACTAAATGCTGCTTGGTCTGCTGAATAATTCCTGCTCTTCCCGTTCCATTTCAGATTTCTGCCACCTCTGCTATTGTACTTTTGAACATTTTATATGCCTTTTGAAGGATTTAAATTTAATTGAAGTGCTTGTGTTGAAATGGTTATAATACACCATTGTGTTTGTATCTTATAAATGAAGCCCAAGTCTGGACACTGAATCCAATGAAATTGAATGAAGCGAAGTAATGCACTGAAGTAATTTTGCATTCATGACATAATTTGTAAGCATTCGTGGAAACTAATACTCTTTTTTCCCCAGGATGATGTGCTTCAAATATTTATTGAATTTTCCACTTCAAATGCAGTGGTTTCTCCATTCCAAATGTCTGTAGTACTTCAGGCGATTCTTCTGGCTTCTTTGCTCAAACTGAGAGCCTCAAGTCCACTGTATATCTCAGTTACTGTTGTCACTCATCCTGTGCAAAGACCTAATAAGTCTTCAGTAATTTGCACCTGATTTGTGGTTGATTAGATTTCAAGAAATCAGTATTTGAATCACACAGGCTCACATCAGTGAGATTAGACTTTACTTGCATCATTTAAGTTACTTGATGTGGAAGGGGAATTGCAAAACTGCAAATGTACTCCCTTTGGTACTGCTGTTGAGAAGAAGGCCAGTAACTGTAAAAAGAACTCAGTCCCAGCTGCTTCAGCTGAATCCTTGCCTCCAAATCCAGACCTAAATCTAATTGCACTGTGGCTATCAAAGACCAGTTCATCAAGCCCTGAAGCAAAGAATTTCTCTGCGTTGTCAGAATTTTGAATGCCTAGTGAGAAGCACATATTCTCATTTAGAAGTCAATGAATGTTAATCAATATAGAAATTGCATTTTTGTAGCATCTTTCATAAGTTGGAGGTCATTTGATCTCTGGAGCCTACTCTGCTTTTCAATAGGATCATGGGTGATACAGTGCCAACACTGGTGCACTTCTTGCCCGGTTTCTCACCAATCCCCTTTTCTCTTTTGCAGTTTAAATATCTGTCACTTTTCATCTTGAGTTTATTCAATGATAGTGGGCTCAGCTTGTTGTTGAGCCCACTAGGAGATTGGCTGTGCTGGATTGGGTATTGTGCAATGATCCGGAGGTGATAAGAGAGCTTAAGGTTATGGAACCTTAAGGTAACAGTGATCACAATATGATCGAGTTCACATTGAAATCTGAGAGGAAAAAAAAAATCCAATGTGTTGGTATTTCAGTGATAAAGGAAATTACAATGGCATGAGAGGGGAACTGGCAAAAGATGACTGGAAAGGGACATTTGCAGGAAGGACAGCAGAGCAGCAATGGCTGGAGTTTCTGGAAAAAATGAGGGAAGTGCAAGACAGATATATTCCAAATAAGAAGAAATTTTCGAAGGGAAGAAGGACACTATCATGGCTGACAAGTGAAGTCAGAGCCAAAGTAAAAGGAAAAGAGGGGGCATACAAGGAAGCCAGAGCTAGTGGAAAGTTAGAGTATTGGAAAACTTAAAAATTTGCAGAAGGGAACTAAGAAAGTCATTAGGAAGGATAAGATGAATTATGAAACGAAGCTAGCAACCAATATCAAAGAAGATACTAAAAGTGTTTTTAAGTATATAAACGGTAAAAGAGAGTCAAGGGTAGATATAGACCAATACGAAATGATGCTGGAGATATTGTAATGAGAGATGCAGCGATGGCAGAGAAACTGAATGTGTATTTTAGAAATGTAGAAACGTAGAAAGCTTACAGTAGAATACAGGCCCTTAGGCCCACAAAGTTGTGCCGAACATATCCCTACCTTAGAAATTACTAGGCTCACCTATAGCCCTCTACTTTACGAAGCTCCTTGTACCTATCTAAAAGTTTCTTAAAAGGCCCTATCATATCCACCTCCACCACTGTTGCCGGCAGCCCATTCCTCACACTCACCACTCTCTGAGTGAAAAAACTCACCCCTGACATCTCTTTACATACTCCCCAACACCTTAAACCTGTGTCCTCTTGTGGCAACCATTTCAGCCCTGGGGAAAAGCCTCTGACTATCCACACGATCAATGCCTCTCATCATTTTGTACACCTCTATCAGGTCACCTCTCATCCTCCTTTGCTCCAAGGAGAAAAGGCCGAGTTCATTCAACCTATTCTCTTAAGGCACACTCCCCAATCCAGGCAACATCCTTGTAAATCTCCACTGCACCCTTTCTATGGCTTCTACATCCTTCCTGTAGTGAGGCGACCAGAACTGAGTACTGTACTCCAAGTGGGGTCTGACCAGGGTCCTGTATAGCTGCAACATTACCTCTCGGCTCCTAAATTCAATTCCACGATTGATGAAGGCCAATACACCATGTGCCTTCTTAACCACAGGGTCAACTTGCACTGCTGCTTTGAGCATCCTATGGACCCCAAGATCCCTCTGATCCTCCACACTGCCAAGAGTCTTACCATTAATACTATATTCTGCCATCATATTTGTCCTACCAAAATGAACCACTTCACACTTACCTGGGTTGAACTCCATCTGCCACTTCTCAGCCCAGTTTAGCATCCTATCGATGTCCCACTGTAACCTCTGACAGCTCTCCACACTATCCACAACACCTCCAACCTTTGTGTCATCAGCAAATTTACTAACCCATCCCTCCACTTCCTCATCCAGGTCATTTATAAAAATCACGAAGAGTAAGGGTCTCAGAACAGATCCCTGAGGCACCCTACTGGTGACCGACCTCCATGCAGAATATGACCCATCTACAACCACTCTTTGCTTTTTGTGGGCAAGCCAGTTCTAGATCCACAAAGCAATGTCCCCTTGGATCCAATACCTCTTTACTTTGTCAATAAGCCTTGCATGGGGTACCTTATCAAATGCCTTGCTGAAATCCATATACGCTACATCTACTGCTCATCGTTCATCAATGTATTTGGTTAGTCATATCTCAAAAAATTCAATCAGGCTCATAGGGCCCAACCTGCCCTTGACAAAGCCATGCTGACTACTCCTAATCATATCTCCAAATATTCATAAATCCTGCCTCTCAAGATCTTCTCCATCAGCTTACCAACCACTGAGGTAAGACTCACTGTCCTATAATTTTCTGGGCTATCTCTACTCCCTTTAACCCTCCAATCCTCAGGAACCTCTCCCGTCCCCATGATGATGCAGAGATCATCACCAAAGGCTCAGCAATCTCCTCCCTCGCCTCCCACAGTAGCCTGGGGGTACATCTCATCTGGTCCTGGTGACTTATCCAACTTGATGCTTTCCAAAAGCTCCAGCACATCCTCTTCCTTAATATCTACATGCTCAAGCTTTTCAGTCTGCTGCAAGTTATCACTACAATCACCAAGATCCTTTTCCATAGTGAATACTAAAGTAAAGTATTCATTAAGTACCTCTGCTATTTCCCCCGGTTCCATACAGTTTTTCCCAATGTCACACTTGATAGGTCCTATTCTTTCACATCTTATCCTCTTGCTCTTCACATACTTGTAGAATGCCTTGGGGTTTTCTTTAATCCTGTCCCTAATTTGCTTCTTAAGCTCCTTCCTATTAGCCTTATAATCTCCTAGATCTCTAACATTGCCTAGCTCTCCGAACCTTTTGTAAGCTTTTCTTTTCTTCTTGACTGGATTTATTACTGCCATAACTTCCCTGTCTCATTGGAACATACTTATACAGAACTCCACACAAATATCCCCTGAATGTTTTTCTCTGAGAACATCTGGTTCCAATTTAAGCCTCCATTTCCTTCCTGATAGCCTCATAATTCCCCTTACTCCAATTAAACACTTTTCTAATTTGACTGTTCCTATCTCTTTCCAATGCTATTGTAAAGGAGACAGAATATGATCACTATCTCCAAAATGCTGTCCCACTGAGATCTGACATCTGACCAGGTTCATTTCCCAATATCAAATCAAGTACAGCCTCTCCTCTTGTATGCTTACCTACATATTGTGTCAAGAAACCTTCCTGAGCACACCTAACTAAGTCCACCCCATCTAAACCCCTTGCTCTAGTGAGATGCCAATCAATATTTGAGAAATTAAAATCTCCCATCATGACAACTCTGTTATTATTACACCTTTCCAGGATCTGTTTCCCTATCTGCTCCTCGATATCCCTGTTACTATTAGGCAGCTTATAAAAAACACCCAGTAAAGTTATTGACCCCTTCCTGTTCCTAACATCCACCCACAGAGTCTCCATAGACAATCCCTCCATGACATCCACCTTTTCTGCAGCCATTACACTATTTCTGATCAACAGTGTCATGCCCCCACCTCTTTTGCCTTCCTCCCTGTCCTTTCTGAAACATCTAAACCCCGGCACTTGAAGCAACCATCTCTGACTCTGTAATGACCACCACATCATATCTTCAAGTACTGGTCCATGCTCTAAGTTCATCTGCTTTGTTCACAACACTCCTTGTGTTAAAATAGACACATCTCAAACCTTTGGTCTGAGCTCTATCACCTGCCTATCCTCCCTCTTGCACTGTCTACAAGCTTTCTCTATTCGTGAGCCAACCACCTCTTCCTCAGTTTCTTCAGTTCAGTTCCCACCCCCCAACAATTCTAGTTTAAACTCTCCCCAGTAGCCTTAGCAAACCTCCCCACCAGGATATTGGTCCCCTTGGGTTTCAAGTGCAACCCATCCTTTTTGTACAGGTCACACCTGTCCCAAAAGAGGTCCGAATGATCCAGAAATCTGAATCCTTGTCCCCTGCTCCAATCCCTCAGCATCGCATTTATCCTCCACCTCATGTTATTCTTATTCTCAGTGTCGCGTGGCACAGGCAGTAATCCTGAAGTCATGCCCTCTTGTCATAGACTCCCCTACCATGGGAAATAACTTTGCTTTATCTAATCTGTTCAGGTCAGGCCTTTTAACATTCAGAATGTTTCTTTGAGATCCCTCCTTCACAGTGGAAGACATCTGCGGTATACCAGACATTCAAGAGTGTCAGGGAAGTGAAGTTTGTGCAGTGAAAATTACGGCTGAGAAGGTGCTCAGGAAGCTTAATGGTCTGAGGGTGGATAAATCTCTTGGACCTGATGGAATGTACCCTCGGGAGAATGTAGCTGGAGAGATTGTGGAAGCATTGACAATGATCTTTAAGAATCTATGGATTCTGGCATTGTACCAGATGATTGAAAAATTGCAAATGTTACTCCGCTATTTAAGAATGTTGGGAGGCAGCAGAAAAGAAACTAAAGACCTGTTAGCCTGACATCAGGAAGTTGTTGGAATCGATTGTTAGGGATGGAATTACGGAGTACCTGGAGGCACATGACAAGATAGGCCAAAGCCAGCATGGGTCCCTGAAAAGAAAATCCTGCCTGTCAAACTTACTGCAATTCTTTAAGGAAATTACAAGCAGGGTAAACAAAAGGGATACAGTGGACTTGGTGTATTTGGATTTTCAGAAGGCCTTTCTCTTAGCTAGATAAGAGCCCATGGAATTACAGGGAAGTTCTAGTACGGGTGTAGCATTGGCTGGTTGGCAGAAAACAGAGCATGGGAATAAAGGGATCCTATTCTGGCTGACTGCCGGTTACCAGTAGAGTTCCACAGGGGTCAGTGTTGGGACTGCTGGCTTTTTACGTTGTACGTCAATGATTTGGACCACAGTATTAATGGATTTGTGGCTAAATTTGCCAATAAGAGCAAGGATGTAATGTTGAGGCTCTATAAGGCACTCGTGAGATTACACTTGGAGTATCGTGTGCAGTTTTGGGCTCCTTATTTTAGAAAGAATATACTGATATTGGAGAAGGTCCAGAGAAGATTCACAAGAATGATTCCAGGAATGAAAAGGTTACCGTATGAGGACTGTCTGGCAGCTCTTGTGCTGTATTCCCTGGAGTTCAGGAGAATGAGGGGAGAATCTCATAGAAACATTCTGAATGTTAAAAGGCACGAACAGATTAGAAATGGCAAAGTAATTTCCCATGGTAGGGGATTCTAGGACAAGAGAGCACGACTTCAGGATTGAAGGACATCCATTTAGAACTGAGATGCGGTGAAATTACTTTATTCAGAGGGTGATAAATCTGTAGAATTTGTTGCCACGAGTAGTTGTGGAGGCCAAGTCATTGGGTGCATTTAAGGCAGAGATAGATAGGTTCCTGATTAGCCACGGCATCAACGGGTATGGGGTGAAGGCAGGGGAGTGGGAATGACTGGAAGAATTGGATCAGCCCATGATTGAATGGCAGAGCAGACTCGATGGGCCAAATGGCCTACTTCAGCTCCTATCTCTTACAATCTTATGATTTCACCTACACAGTGACCTGGAGTAAAGTATTCCATAGATTGATAAACTGCTGAGAATAAAAAGGCTTCCGATCACATGGAAATATATGACATTTTTATACTGAAACTGTGTCCTTATTCTAGAGATGTACACTAGGGAAAGCTTTCTCGCAACATTCTCGGTGTCAGTAATTTCTCATTCTCAGTACCCCATTGAGTATAGGCACAAATAGCTCTGTTTTTCTTCAAACATCAACTTTTTCATTCCAGGAATTAAATTTAGTGACTTTTTTTGCAAGTGCATATATCCTTAAATATGGAGACCAGAAGGTATTCCAGGTGCAGTTTCAGTGCCTGACAATTTTGCTTTAAACCTCCTCATTTTAAACTTAACACACTTTGCAATAAAGGCCAACATTCCACCAGCCCTGTTAATTTCTGGAGGTAACTGCTAGCTAACTTTTTGTGATTCATATACCAACACCCTAATACCTCTACTCTTTGTAGATACACCCTATTTAAATAATGATACATTTCATCCTTCCTTCCAAAGTGGATGGTCTCACATTTTACTCCTTCTGCTAGCTTCTTGTATACTTGCTTGGTCTCTCTGTGACTCTTTGCAGGCTTGCTGTAACCTTTTCACAACCTATCTAGTCTAAAAACTGCAAATGTGGCCATATTAGTCTGTCCTTCATTCAGGACATCAAATAGATTGTACGTGGTCAAGGCCCTAAGTCATCTCAGAAGTAACTAATTGCAAATCTGCAAGTGACCCATTGATCCTGTCTCATATTTTTCTATTAGTTAGCCCCTCCCTTGTCCATGTTATTGTATTGCACATTAACTTTTGTCTGTGGTCTTCTGAAAATCCAAATGCAGTGTATCTACTGGTTCCCCTTTATTCAACTTTCATGACCTAAGAGCCTCCAAAAGCACTTATCGCCAATGAAATACGTATGAAGAATAGTCACTGTTATCTAGAAAAAGTAGCACTAACTTTATGCAAAGCAAGTTTCCACAAACTGGCATGTCCTACATGAATCGATCGTCTAATTACTTAATAATGTTTACTGAGTAAAGAACTCTCCTGCTTGACTCAAAATACAAGAAATTTATTAAAACAGATATGAGTATTGTGCAGATATGAGTTTCAGTAACTGTTCTTCCAGTAAGTTGACAAATCTGGAATTCTTTCAGAATATTTGTTACTTCTAACATGGAATTATGATATTGTAGCCATTAATGAGAATTGATTGCAGGAAAGACAGAACTGGCAGCACAAAGTTCTGGGGTTCTGTTGTTTTAGACATGATAGAAGGGGAGTAATTAAAGGGGCATTACTCATCAGGGAAAATGTCATGGCAGTGCTCAGACAGGACAGACTGTTGGGCTTAGCTACTTATATTTCATCTTGTAAAGGGATTACCAAGGAAACAGGGGTATGGATTCAAGGATGTGTTCAAAGCCTACATTACAACTAAGTCTTGAAAGTGCCTGACACTTGACCACTCAAAAGTTTGAGAAAGAACATCTTGGATGCTCTTGAGAAGCTCACGTACATGCAGAGGGCAGGAGGAGCACAGTACGTCAAGCCACACACCCATCTGCCCTGTCAGGCACTTCTTGCCCCATCTGTATAAGAGTCTCTGATTTCCTCCATTTGACCTTGTCAAGCACTCTAGTGCCCACTGATCCTGAGGACTGTCTCCGAAGGAGAAACTTAGCAATACCATTACCAAGTCAATCAACCATTAACCATACCACTGCTTCACGGTGTGTGCGTGTATATATGTCAGTCTCATTCTTTCTCCAGGGAAAACTCTATCTGAAAGCTCAGTTTCTTCAACCTCTCCCTGCTGTAACCTATAAATTTGATGGAGAGCTAAGAGAAATTATGTGTATAACAGTTTACTCTTTATGTAGATTTTCCATATAGGCACTTACCAAACTTATGGATTATTACAATAACCATGTAAAATCTCC
Source organism: Hypanus sabinus (assembly GCF_030144855.1). Lineage (NCBI taxonomy): Eukaryota > Metazoa > Chordata > Chondrichthyes > Myliobatiformes > Dasyatidae > Hypanus > Hypanus sabinus. The sequence continues at coordinate 28,156,832 of NC_082732.1, forward strand.
AGCTCAAAATGCTTTAGAACCAGTTTATATGCAAGAAATACTTTTGTGATCTGTCACTAAAGGTGGGATTAGCAATTATGAATCAGAGTAATTCTAAAAACCAATAAACTTTCCAATCAGAATACTTTTAACATATAATTTTATGCTTATCATGTATGTATGGTTCCATAACTTCATTTTGCCCAGCATTCCTTGGTTTTTGTTAACTATACTTCTTTTCCAGCAGCTGGTGCGAGCTAATAAGATGCAGATCCTGAATGGCTGGGCTGTGCTCTGGCTTCTGTCTGGTTGGCTATATTACTGCTATAACCTGATTCAGTCAGGCAATATCAGGTGAATAGCAACCGTTTGAACAAACAGGAAGTGAAACCAGAGTTGATTAACATGCATTAAATCAACTCTGTTATCCTCTCTTTAACCCCCGCCCTCTTTGCTGAATAAGCAAGACAAGGCAGCTTGAACACTACATGTGGACATTAATTATAGACCGTAAGACATGGAGCAGAATTAAGTCATTCAGTCCATCAAGCCTGCTCTGCCTTTCCATCATGGCTGATCTATTTTCCCTTTCAATCCAATTTCCCTACCTTCTCCACGTAACCTTTGATGCCCTGACTAATCAAGAACCTATCAACCTCCACTTTAAATTTTCTTATTTACTTGGCATCCATAGTCATCTGCAGCAATGAATTTCTCTACCCTGGAGCTAAAAAAAATTACTCCTCATCTCTGTTCTAAATGGACACCCTCTCTTCTGAGGCTGTGCCCCGGTCCTATACTTACCCTCCATAGGAAACATCTTCGCCGCATCTACTCTGTCTAGACCAGGGGTCGGCAACCTGCGGCTCTGGAGCCGCATGCGGCTCTTTCATCTCTGTGCTGCGGCTCCCCATGGTTTGTTAGTTTTTGAAATGTAATTCAAAATTTGAAGATTATGGTGATCTTGTATAATCTAAAAACATTGTGGAGACCCCATTTCCTGGCACATCCGAACTGGCTCACAATTAGCCACCGTTCCGGCTAAGGGAGATAGCCTACAGGGGTTTGTGAGTACGTGTCTTTTGGAGCATCCACGCCCACGGGGACGGGTTGAGGGAGGCTTTAAAGCAAGGCTGTTTAGTTCGAATAAAGTTACCTTTGACTGCAGTGTCTTTATTTTAGCGCTGCGTGTAGCACACCGCTACAACGTGTTTTTTATCGCTATTAATATACATCACCACTGCCAATGCCTGACACCCTCCAGTGTGCGCTTTCTTTTAATTCTTCGATCCAAGGTAGGCTACCTATGGAGTAACCTTTAACCCAACGTCTTTTTTTCGGAGTTCAAAATGTTTTTGTTGCATGCAGAAATGTAATTTCGTTTTCTCTGCAGGAGTTCATCAATTTCATAAATGCAACACATTATAGTTTGTTTATACATAGCATAAAGGCAAAAAAAAAACATTGTATGCAGTGTTATTTCATTTTAAATGTCAAACGGGTTTTGTGGCTCCCAGTGTTTTCTTTTCTGTGGGAAATGGGTCCATATTGGCTCTTTCAGTGGTAAACACGTTGCCGACCCCTGGTCTAGACCTTTCAATATTCAATAGGTTTCAGTGAGAATCCCCCCCTCCCACATTCATCTAAACTCCAATGAGCACAGGCCCAGAGGCATCAAACTGTCCTCATACATTAACATTTTCATTTCAAGAATTATTCTTCTGGACCTTCTCCAATGTCAACACATCTTTTCTAAGATACTTGCTCCAAATCTGCAATACTCCAACTGTGGTGTGATCAATACTTTATAAAGCCTCAGGATTACATCTTGACTTTTCTATTCTAGTCCTCTCAGAATGATAGCTAACATTGCATTTGCCTTCCTTACCACCGACTCAGCCTGCAAGGTAACCTTTATGGAATCCTGCACAAGCACTATCAAGTACCTTTGCAGTTATGATTTTTGAATTTTCTTCTTGTTTAGAAATTAGTCTATGCCTTTATTCCCTTTACCAAAGTGCAAGACCATGCACTTCCTTACACTATATTCCATCTGCTACTTATTTGCCAATTGTCCCAATCTAAGTCCAAGTCCTTATATAGACTGCTCACTTCCTCAACATTTCTACCTAACTTCATATCAACCACAAACTTGTCCACAAAGTTATCAATTCCATCATTCAAATCAGTGACGTACTATATAACTTGAAAAGAAGTGGTCCTAACCTCAACCCCTGTGGAACACCACTGGTCACTGACAGCCAACCAGAATAGGCCCCCCTGATTCCCACTCTTTGCCTCCTGCCAGTCAGCCAATCATCTCTCTATGCTAGTATCTTCCCTGTAATACCATGAACTCTTATCTTGTTAAGTAGCCTCATGTGCAGCACCTTGTCAAGGGCCTTCTGAAAATCCAAGTAAACAACATCCATCGACTCTCCTTTGCCTACCTTGCCTGTTATTTCCTCAAAGAATTCCAACAGATTAGTTAGGCAAGATTTTCTCTTAAGGAAACCATGCTAAACTTTGAACTACTTTATCATGTGCCTCCAAGTATACCAAATTCTCATCCTTAATAATGGACTCCGACATCTTCACAAACAGTGAAGTCAGGTTAACTGGCCTATAATTTCCTTTCTTCTGCCTTCCTCCCTTCTTAAAGAGTGGAGTGACCTTTACAATTTTCCAATCCTCAGGAACCATCCTGAATCCAGTGATTCTTGAAAGATTATTACTAATGCCTCTACAATCTCTTCAACTACCTCCTTCAGAATCTTGGGGTGAGACCATCTAGTCCAGGTGACATATCTACCTTAAGACCTTTCAACTTCTTAAGCTCCTTTTCCTAGTGATTGCAACCTCACTCACTTTGGCCTCCTGACAGTCTCAAATTTCTGGTACAATGTTAGTGTCTTCTACAGTGAAGACTGAAGCAAAATATTTATTCATTTCGTCAGCAATTTGTTGTCCCCCATTAAAAGCTCTTCAGCATCATTTTCCAGAGGACCAATATCCACGCCCACTTCTCTTCTCTTTATATATCTGAGAAAAACTTTTGGTATCCTCTTAATAGCTAGCTTTTGTTTAAATTTCATCTTTTCTCTCTTTATGGCATTTTAGTTGCCTTCTGTTGTTGTTTTAAAAGTTTCCCAATCCTCTAACCTTCCACTAACTTTTGCTAGATTATATGCCCTCTCTTTTGCTTTTTGCTATCTTGATTTTCCTTGTCAGCCATGGTTTCCTCATTCTCCCTTTAGGCGTCTTCATCTTTGCAATGTATCTATCCTGCGCTTTCTGAATTGTCCCCAGAAGCTCCAGCCATTGCTGTTCTGCCATCATCCCTGCTAGTGTCCCCTTCCAACCAACATTGGCCATCTCATCTCTCATGCCTCTGTATTTTTCTTTTCTCCACTGTAATACTGATATATCTGACTTTAACTTCTCCCTTCCAAACTGCAGGGTAAGTGCTATCGTATTATGATCACTACCTCCTAATCAAATCTGGTTTATTACACAATACTCAGTACAGAATTGCCTTTCCCCTAGTGGGCCCCACCACAATCTGCTCTAAAAACCCATCTCATAGGCTTTCTACAAACTCAGGCACGTCCAGGTCCATCCAGCACCAACCTGATTTTCTCAATCTACCTGCAAATTGAAATCCCCCATGACTATCATAACATTGCCCTTTTTACATACCTTTTTTTATCTCGTTCTAATTTGTGTCCCACTCTGTCTACTGTTCAAAGGCTTGTGTATAATTCCCATCAGGACCTTTTTACCCTTGTAATTTCTTAACTCCTCCCACAAGAATTCTACATCTTCTGAACCCATTTGATTTTTATTTTACCAATGCAACTACCCATCCCCTTTGCCTATCCTTTTAATACAATGTGTATCCTCAGATGTTAAGCTCCCAACTGTGATCTTCTTTAAGCCATGACTTGATGCCACAGTGTCATACCTACCAACCCAGGGCACTGGTGACCCCTGTTTCCATCCAAGGGGTCAGTGTGGGCATGGTAGAGGATTACCTGGGGATACGAATTGACAATAAACTGGACTGGTCAAAGAACACTGAGGCTGTCTACAAGAAGGGTCAGAGCAGTCTCTATTTCCTGAGGAGACTGAGGTCCTTTAACATCTGCCGGACAATGCTGAGGATGTTCTACGAGTCTGTGGTGCCCAGTGCTATCAGGTTTGCTGTTGTGTGTTGGGGCAGCAGGCTGAGGGTAGCAGACACCAACAGAATCAACAAACTCATTCGTAAGGCCAGTGGTGTTGTGGGGGTGGAACTGGACTCTCTGACAGTGGTGTCTGAAAAGAGGATGCTGTCCAAGTTGCATGCTATCTTCTCTCCCATCCACTCCATGATGTACTGGTTGGGCACAGGAGTACATTAGCCAGATACTCATTCCACCGAAATGCAACACTGAGCGTCATAGGAAGTCATTCCTGACCGTGGCCATCAAACTTTACAACTCCTCCCTCAGAGTGTCAGACACCCTGAGCCAATAGGCTGGTCCTGGACTGGTTTCCACTTGGCATAATTTACTTATACTTTAATTATTTATGGTTTTATATTGCTATATTTCTACACTTTTCTTGGTTGGTGCGACTGTAACGAAACCCAGTTTTCCTCGGGATCAATAAAGTATGTCTGTCTGTCTGCCTCTAACTGTGCTCAAGGTCATCTACCTTATTCCGTATACTATATGCATTTGGATATAACACCTTTGTCCTGTATTCATCACCCTTTTCGATTATGTCCCCATGTTACACTTCAACTCATCCCACTGACTACAATTCTGTACTATCGCTTGCCTGACCTTCCTCACAGTCCCATAACACATTGCATCTATCTGTATTCCAACTGCCACAGGCTCAGCTTTATCACCCCAGTTCCCTTCCCCTGCCAGAGTAATTTATATCTTCCCCAACAGCTCCAACAAACCTGCCCACAAGGATATTGATCCCTCTTGGCTTCAGGTACAACTTGTCCATTTTGTACAGGTCATAATTTCTCCAGAAGAGATCCCAATAATCCAGAAATCTGAAACACTGCTCTTTGCACTGGTTCCTCAGGCACACATTCTTCTGCCACATCACTCTATTCTTACCCTCACTGTCACATGGCACAGGCAGCAATCCAAGCTTCCTACCCTAGAAATCCTGCTTTTCAGCTTTCTACCTAACTCACTATATTCTCTCTTCAAAACCTCCACCCTTTTCCTACCTATGTCATTGGTACCAATATGTATCGCGACAACTAGCAGCTCACTGTCCCCCTTTAGAAAGCTGTGAACTGGATCTGAGAGATCCCTGACCCTGACACTTGGGTGGCAAAATGCCTTCTGAATATCTTTTTCACATCCATGGAATTTCCTGTCTGCTCCTCTAACTATGGAATCCCCTATCACTACTGCACTCCTCTTCACCCTCCTTCTCTTCTGAGCCAGACTCAGTGCCAAAGAGCTGGTCACCATGGCTTCTCCTGGTAGGTTGTTTTCACCGAAACCGTATACAAAGCAGTATGCTTATTATCGAAGGGAAAGACCACAGGGGTAGTCTGCTCTGGCTGTCTAGTCCATTTCCCTCCCCTGTCAGTCATCCCGAGTCTTGCCTCCTGCAATTTAGGGGTGACTGCCTCCCTATAGCTCTTATCTATCACCTCCTCATTCTCCCGTTTGTGCTGAAAGTCGTTGAGCTACAGCTCCATTTCCTTCCATGGTCTCTAAAGAGCTGTATCTTGTTGCACTTCATGCTGCTGTAGTTCCATAAGACAAAGGAGCAGAAGTTGGCCATTCGGCCCATCGAGTCTGCTCTGCCATTTCATCATGAGCTGATCCAATCTCCCCTTTAGTCCCATTCCCCCACCTTCTCATCATAACCTTTGATGCCCTGACTACTCAGATACCAATCAATCACTGCCTTTAATACACCCAATGACTTGGCCTCCACTGCCGCCCGTGGCAACAAATTCCATAGATTCACCACCCTCTGGCTAAAAATTTTTTGTCACATCTCTGTTCTGAATGGGCACTCTTCAATCCTCAAGTCATGCCCTCTCGTAATAGACTCCCCCACCATGGGGAACAGCTTTGCCACATCCACTCTGTCCATGCCTTTCAACATTCGAAATGTTTCTGTGAGGTCCCCCCTCATTCTTCTAAACTCCAAGGAGTACAGTCCAAGAGCGGTCAAATGTTCCTCATATGTTAACCCTCTCATTCCCGGAATCATTCTAGTGAATCTTCTCTAAACCCTCTTCAATGTCAGCACACCCTTTCTTAAATAAGGAGCCCAAAACTGCACACAGTACTCCAAGTGAGGTCTTACCAGTGTCTCAACATCACATCCCTGCTCCTATATTCTATTCCTCTAGAAATGAATGCCAACATTGCATTCCCCTTCTTCACCACCAACTCAACCTGGAGATTAACCTTAAGGGTATCCTGCACGAGGACTCCCAAGTCCCATTGCCTCTCAGAACTTTGAATTCTCTCCCCATTTAAATAATAGTCTGCCCGTTTATTTCTTCTACCAAAGTGCATGACCGTACACTTTCCGACATTGTAATTCATTTGCCACTTCTTTGCCCATTCCCCTAATCTATCCAAGTCTCTCTGCAGACTCTCTGTTTCCTCAGCACTACCGGCCCCTCCACCTATCTTTGTATCATCAGCAAACATAGTCACAAAGCCATCTATTCCAGAATCCAAATCGTTGATATACAATGTAAAAAGAAGCGGCCCCAACATGGACCCCTGTGGAACATCGCTGGTAACCGGCAGCCAACCAGAATGGGGTCCCTTTATTCCAACTCTCTGTTTCCTGCCAATCAACCAACACTCTATCCACGTATGTAACTTTCCCATAATTCCATGGGCTCTTATCTTGTTTAGTGGCACCTTGTCAAAGGCCTTCTGAAAATCCAAATACACAATATCCACTGCATCTCCCTTGTCTAGCCTACTTGTAATTTCCTCAAAAAATTGCACTAGGTTTGTCAGGCAGGATTTTCCTTTAAGGAAACCATGCTGAGTTCTGCCTATCTTGTCATATGCCTCCAGGTACTCCGTAACCTCATCCTTGACAATCAACTCCAACAACTTCCCAACCACCGATGTCAAGCTAACAGGTCTATAATTCCCTTTTTGTTTCCTTGCCCCCTTCTTAAATAGCGGAGTGACATTTGCAATCTTCCAGTCCTCTGGAACCAGGCCAGAATCTATCAACTTTTGAACAATCATTGCTAATGTCTCCACAATCTCCACTGCTACTTCCTTCAGAACACGAGGGTGCATTCCATCTGGTCCAGGAGATTTATCTACCCTTAGACTATTCAGCTTACTGAGTACTTTCTCTGTTGTAATTGTGACTGCGCATATTTCTCTTCCCTGACACCCTTCGATGTCCTGTATATTGCTGATGTCTTCCTCAATGAAGACTGATGCAAAGTACTCATTCAGTTCCTCCGCCATCTCCTTATCTCCTATTACAATTTCTCCAGCATCATTTTCTATCGGTCCTATATCTACTCTTACCTGACTTTTACTCTTTATATACTTGAAAAAGCTTTTAGTATTCTCTTTGATAATATTTGCTAGCTTCCTTTCATAGTTCATCTTTTCCCTCTTAATGACCTTCTTAGTTTCCTTTTGTAAGCTTTTAAAAACTTCCCAATCCTCTGTCTTCCCACTAATTTTTGCTTCATTGTATGCCCTCTGCTTTGCTTTTACTTTGGCTTTGACTTTTCTTGTCAGCCACAGTTGCATCCTTTTTCCATTTGAAAATTTCTTCTTCTTTGGAATATGTCCGTCTTGCACCTTCCTCACTTCTCGCATAAACTCCAGCCACTGCTGCTCTGCCGTCCTTCCTGCTGGTGCTCCTTTCTGGTCAACCGTGACCAGTTCCTCTCCCATGCCACTGTAATTTCCTTTACTCCACTGAAATACCGACACATCGGATTTCGGCTTCTCTTTCTGAAATTTCACAGTGAACTCAGTCATGTTGTGATCACTGCCTCCTAAGGGTTCCTTCACTTCCATCTCTCTAATCGCCTCTGATTCATTACACAATACCCAATCTAGTACTGCCGATCCCCTAGTGGACTCAACAACAAGCTGTTCTAAAATGCCATCTCGTAGACATCCTACAAATCCTCTATCGAGATCCAGTGCCAACCTGATTTTCCCAATCCACTCACATGTTAAAATCCCCTAGTTCTTAGGAAGACTGGAGGTCTTCCAGAGTTTCTGCATCCCACGAAAAGAGCATACCACATACTCTGGACCCATTCTCAGCCCATTAGCTACTGTATGTACTAATAGACAATGAAAGAGGGGGAAAATCATACTAGAAACTTATGTAGAACCTCTGTCTGTGCTTGACCAAGCCTGGTCTTGCCAAACAACGCACACAAAATACTGGAGGAACTCACAGGCCAGGCAGCACCGATGGAAAAGTTACGGGTCAAGACCCTTTTCCATAGATGCTGCCTGGCCTGCTGAATTCCTCCAGCATTTTGCGTGTGTTGCTTGGATTTCCAGCATCTGCAGATTTTCTTGTCTCTGGTCTTGCTGGAGTCTGTTGAACCAAAGCCTCCCACTCTAACACTGGCCCACCCAACAATAGCCGCTTTGCTTACTTCTTTCTTTTTTCAATTGGCTCAAATAAAACGCACTCCGGATGAGACGTGCTCTTTTTAAATAGTTCTCACCTTGCTATGATATCCCTCCTCCATCTCTCGCTCACTGCTTCAAATTATGACTCATTGCCGGCGAGACTTGTTCTTTTCAAGTGGCTCCCACCTCGCAACAATGTCTATCTCACTCGTGTCTTCAAATTATGACTCACTCCCAATGAGACTTTTTCTTTTCAAATGGCTCCTGCCATGCAGCGATTTCTCTTTCTCACTTGTGACTTCAAATTACGCCTCACTCCCGATGAGACTTGTTCTTTTCAATTGTAGCACTCTTGCTCTTGCCCCAGTTGAGATCAGTTAATTGAATGTAAATTGGGGATTGAGGACAAAATGAATAGTTTCCTTACTAAGTTAGTAGGTATCCCAATAAAAGAAGCCAGTCTTCGATTGGTGTACCACTCATACAGAATTATGCCATCAGTTTAAGAATTGAAGTTGGAGTACATGACGTAATCTGGGGTGCCTAAAATAGAGATTTTAAATTTTAATAGAGATTAAAATTCAGATGGCGGGAGTTCACCCTGAGGACAAGTTAATACTGCAGATTCCCTGCTGCTACAAGTCTCCTGGTTATTTATCCAATTGCTTCCTATAGTTCAGAAACAAACTGATCAATGTCCAATGTGCTCAGATTATTGGTCCACTAGCATATTTTACACAAAAAGGCAAACAAAACAAAATATTTTTGTCAAAATTTGTTGTAATTAAATCTATAACAATAACACAATGTACAAGGTAGAGTATCTTTAAGCTTGCTATAGTATAAGCTGCTGTTTTTTTCTGACTGCTGAGAACAGCCAGGAAACAAAAAAAAGCCTGACGTCTGTGTTGAGGCTTGTTGCTGTTCAGACTCTTCCATCTGGTAAATGCAGTCCTTGGCAGAAAGATCTATGAGATTATCCAGTGGCTTTAAGTATGATGCTATTACTGGCAAAGGTTATAAGGGTTTGTTACTGAATTACAGGGTAATTCATGGAACTACAGTCTCCTCACACTGGGTACCACAAATAAACACACCTTTTGTAGCTATTTTGTTTGCTGCCTATTCAATGAAATATTTCCTTCTGCCAGTCATACTCCTCCTCACCAAAAGTTTATAACTTTAAAAGAATTGGGAGTTTTTCAATTCTGTGCAAGGATGTTTTGAGTGTGTGGAAAAACTACTCTCTGTCACTGGGCTATTGCAAACACAGAAGATTTATTTGAGCATTTATCTTCAGCACTCTCTTTTTAAGCTACTTTCATTGCTTCTCCTTCATATATTTATTGAGCTTTCCCTTAAGTAGAAAGTGATGCTGTCTTCAGCTACTAGATTTTACTTATTGAGATACAGCACAGAGCAGACCTATCGGCCCTTCAAGTCACGACACGTAGCAAGCCCCCAATTTAATTCTAGCCTAATCACAGGACAGTATACAGTGACAAGTTAACCTACCAACTGGTAATATTTAGCAATGAAAGAACTTAAAAATGTCCAGACAATTCTTACTCTGTGCCCATTTAAACAAGCATATTAAGTTGCAAGTAAAGCTGGAAATGGAACTGCAGATGATAGAAACCTGAAATAGAAACATAATGCCAGAAATGTTTAGCAGTTCAAGCAGCATCTGAGGAGAAGAAACAATTCCAGTTTGATGACCTGTCATCAGAAATAAGATGGGAACATATTTGATTAAGTTAAAGAGAAGGGGGAAGGATGGAGAGAACAAAGGCAATGTTTGACATTTGGGGGTCTGAGTATCATACGTTGTTGATGATAGTGGCTGAGGGAGGTCTCTAAATAGATGTAAATAATAGAAGATAAATACAAGCAGAGGACAAACAAAGCTGGAAAACTGAAAAACAACTCAGAAGTTCTCTCACACCTCCTAGTGGTGGACACATGAATAGCACATCTCTTCTATTTATTTGATGTAAAGTGGATGTAATATGGTGCTTTGGAGACAGTGCCTCCAGGAGAGGGAGTGAAGAATAAATTCACTGTCCTGCTGCTTTGCTGACTTACTGTATGGTACTTGCAAATGTCTGTGAGAAATCCCACTGTATTCTATACTGGGGAGCCTAACTATAGAGTAAGCAATGACAGTATTCAGTATGCCAGCATGCCTGATTTATTTTTTAAGTCATATATATTTTTGCATTAGAAAATATGTTGCCTTGGATACAGCTTTATAATCATTTAATAGAATTGCCAGTTCTTATTTATTTTTATCTCTTGAAGATACTGCAGCTTTGTACAAGGGTAGGGATGAAGGTGAACAATTTGAGTAATAGAAGTTGAATTCTGCAGTTTTGGAAGAATTAGAGATTGTGTGGTAGAGTTTGGGGATACAGTGTAATTGGTACATTGGTTAGCTTCTCAGCACTGTGTTAAAAGGTTAAGGTTCAAGCTCATTTGAGCACCAAATCTGAATGGGCTTTGGTGCAGTACTAGCAGAGTAAACACAAAATCAAGCTTCCTGAATACCTAATTTAGGGAACTGAAAATAGGCGTAGGAAGAGGGAAAAAAGCATTTTCTTAATATTCTGTACAAGTAATTATTGCAAGTGAAACAAATTAGGTGATCATTCATCTCATTGCATTTGTGGGGCTGCTTGCAGGTTAACAGCTGTATTTGCCTACAACAGTGTGGTATCCTTGTGCTATAAACTGAATGAAGTGCTCTTGATTTGTTGCATTTCTGGTTAAAGCCTGGAGTTCTTGTTTTTGTCCTGCACAGTTTTGCTGTGAATTAAGTGAAGTGTGCTACTTTCACTCTAATGTGCAGTACTTCCTGGAGTTTGCAATTAATTTGACTTTGTGCTGTATTAGTTAAGTATAATTGATTTCCAAATGGTGAAAAAGATGCAGCAGTTATCAGGAACTGAAACAGAAAAAAGCATAAAATACCACACAAGTTGAAGTGAGATAAAGATATACATGTTTCAAAATGAACTGTAAGCAAAATGTCTTGTGACCACAGCAAATGTTTTTCTCAATGTTAAGTTATCAAACAGCCTTTAAAAAATGGTTTTTGCTTCATATTGCAGATAAATAGTTAAATCCTTAGGATGTCCTAAGGCACTTTGCAGAGAGTCTTACTTATTTGAATAGTGTCGTGAGATTTTAGCGACACACTCAAAAACACTGGAGGAACACTGCCCTCAACTGCATCCTTCCATCTCCCTCTGCCTTCCAACTCTGACTCCTCATCTTTTTTTCCTCTGGTCCTGATGAAGGAAGGGTCTCAGCATGAAACATCGACGATACTCGGTTCTGTAGATGCTGTCTGGCTTGCTGAATTCCTCCAGCATTATGTGTGTGCTGCTTAGGTTTCTAGCATCTGCAGATTTCCTCTTGTATGAGATTTTAGCGTATGTTAGCGAGGATCCAGCAATTAAATGATTCATTATGTAATCCAGGGATCTGGATGAACAGCTCAGGCATGCAAAATCCAGCATGATAGCTGTGGAATTGAAAATAAAACAAACTGATTAATGGTAATGATGAACATAACACTAGATTGTTGTAAAAACACATCTGGTTCCCTCACATACTGTCCGTGTGGATCTGGAGTCACATGATGTGGTTGATGCTTGAACATCCTCCACATTAGGCTAGGAGAACAGTCAGTTGTACCAAAAGGGCCATATCAAAGCAAAGAACAAAACCAGATGTGGGCATCAACATAATTGCTCAGTTTAATTGAGGCTAAGTCCTCCTCATAAACATCTGCAGACATATAAAGATGCTATATCTTTATTTAGAGATATAGCATCGAAAAGGCCCTCACAGCCCTTCAAGCCACACCACCCAGCGATACCCAATTTAACCCTAACCCAATCATGAGGCAAATTACAATGACCTATTAACTTACCTGGTATGTCTTTGGATTGTGGGGTGAAACTGGAGCTCCTGGGGAAAACCTACACAATCCATGGGGAGGACTAACAGAGACTCCTTACAGAGGATACCAGGAATGAACTCCAAGCTCCAATGCCCCGAGCTGTAATAGCATCACACTAACTACTACGCTAAATTGTGAAAGATGTTCCACACATTAGCTGAGCAGCAGTCCATTTACATAGAACACTACAGGACAAGAACAGTCCCTTTGGTCCATTTTGTCAACGCCAACCATGAGTTCAGTTAAAATGCCACATCTGCTTAAACATCATCTATATTCCTCAGTTCCTGCCTGTTAATGTGCCTGGCTAAATATCTTTTAAACATTGCTATCATATCTGCTTCCATCGTTTCCCCTGGAAGTAAGGTCTAGGTGTCTACCAGTCTCTATAAATCTCCTTTAAACTTTCTCCCTCACACCTTAAAATTATGCCTTCTAGAACTTGACATTTCTATCATAGGAAAAAGATTGTGACTATTTACCCTGTTGGTACCTCTCATAATTTTATACACTTAATCATGTTGCCCCTCAGCCTTCGATGCTCCAAAGTGAACAATCTAAGTTTGTTCAACCTCTCCTTATAGTTAATGATCTCTAATCTAGGTGAACCTTCTCCAAAGCCTCCATGTCCTTCCTATAAAGTGGTGACTGGAACTGCACACAGTGCTCCAAATGTGAACTAACCAAGGCCTTATACAGCTGCCATGTGACTTCCTGACTTTTCTATTCAGCATCTCAACTGATAACAGCAACAATGCCTTACACCCTCTTTACTGCCCTATCTGCTTTAGTGCCACTTTCAGGGAGCTAAGGTCTTGCAGCCCAAATCCCTCTCTACATCAAATGCGTTCAGTGGGTTGTCATTATAAAATCTGACCAGCTAGCATGCCAGACTTCTCTACAATTCTCTACAATACCACCGTTAGACCAGAGCAGGCAGCACAGCTGAGTACCTCTATCCAGTGTAAGAAGGTGATTGAGGCACTCTAAAGTACCCCCATCTTGAGTACAAATGGTGGTGGTGGTGAGGGCAATTTCATTCTTTGAACGAATTACTTAACACTGTATACAAAAGCAGTTGGAAGGCTGGGTATTCTCTAGCACATGAGCTTTACTCATGTACGTTTCAGGTGCATGACGGGATGTCCTCTGCTTGCCTTGATGAGTGCAGTTCCGGTAGTACTAATGCTGGACTGCATTCCCAGTAAAACACCCCATTTCATTGGCACTCTACCAACCATTCCAAATGTTCATTACTTCCACTAATTATGTAGCATGCCCATCTACAAAATAATCTAACGTTACTTGCCCGGACTACTCCTAAACATGCAGCATGTAATGCCAAGAAGGCCAAGGGCTTCAATTACATGGGAATTCACTGCTTACATACTCCCCCCCTAAATACAGTACACACCATTTTTCAGAAGGTGGCTCATCAGGGCTTCTCATGTGCAATTATGAAGGGCAAGTGATGTTGGCTTTGCAAGTGACGCACTGATCGACAAGATTTAATAACTACAAAAAAAGATGTGGAGTGAGATGGAGTTCTGTTTATAAATCATCTGTAAGTTAGTTGGAATCTTCAACTATGTAGAACTCCTTTATGCACAGTAGAAAGACATAAGCAATGCATTGTTTACATATTTTTGAAGATTTCCAAACATATTTTTGAACATTTCCTTGCCTGGACGGAAATGTTTTGAAAAATGCATTGGGATGTTTTTCTGTTTTTAAAGCAGTTTGTAAGTGAAAGAGCCAACCCTGAAACTTCCCAGTTCTGGATGGTTATTCCACACCAGGCAGTGGATTTATCAAACTATCTAAGGGATTTTGCAAAATTTAACTAAAAGCAGAAGCATTACTAAAGTTAAGAATAGTTATGTTGCACACATTTTGCTCAAAACTATATATAGGTAGCATTGATGGCTAAATTTTTAAATAGCTACAAGAATGTTTCTATTTGTCATATATTAATAATAGATTCTTGTCAGGGGCAAACATGAGAAGGGACAGGGACTAAGCAATAAAGTTGTAAGAACAGTTAATCTTAGTAAAGTTTTATAGTTTGAGACTGCCAATCAGTCCATTCAGTCTGTCATCAAAACTAGAATGGCCATGGATTTCACTGAACACTGGCTGTTGCCCCGCCACTTCCACAACTGTCCGCAATATGTCATTATTTTATAGAGCTTTTCATCTACATTTTGGCCTTCCTTTTTGTCTTCAGATTGTGGTTAAATTCAAGACTAAACTAGTTCTATGTTGTGTGCATTCCTATTTTATTCATTTTCAAGTTGCCCATGTCTGAAAGTATTAACACTAAATCAAAAAGAAGTAGTGAATTGAAATGTGCAATTAGTCATAGAATTGTATAGCAGAAGCTCAGGTCCTTTAGCCTACATGTCCAAGCTGACCTTTTCACTGATCTATACGTACCATGTTTGCCTGCATTAGGAAAATATCCTTATTTGCCTTGCTTATTTATGCATTTGTCCAATTGCCTCTTAAACATAGTAATTGTATATAATTCTATCAGCTCCTCTGGCAGTGAGTTCCAGCTATTAAACACTGTCTGTGTAAAGAAATTTTAATCCTTTAGATGCTCTTTAAAACTTCTTCCTCTGACCTTCAAATTCTGCCCTCATCTTTATAGTACCCTTACCATCGGAAAAAAGATTCTGATTATCTATCCTTTCTACGTGTTGAATAATCTTATATACTTCTATCAGGATGTCTATTAACCACCTCTGTGCTGGGGAAGCTAATCAGGTGGTTCAACTCTCTCTTCGGAACTAAACCAATCCAGGCAAAGTTATAGTGAAACTCTTCTGCAGTCTCTATCCAGCACAGCTGAATCCATCCTAGAGTGCAGTGACCAGAACACCATAAATACTCCAAATGTAGCCTAACATAACATCCTAACTCTTATAATCCCCACCATATGAAGACAAGTATGCCGTATAGCTGCTCTATCACCCTACTGACCTGTGTTATTGTGTTCACAGTATTGTGGGCTTGACCTTTGGTCTCTCTGTTCATCAACATTCCTTTGTGCCCTACTGATTACTGTATATCCTACTCGTATTTGACTTAACAAAATGTACCACCTCGCACTTCCTAAGATTAAATTTTATCTGCCCAACTTTCCATCTGATCTATATCCTCCTGTAGTTTCAGACAACCCTCTATTCTATCCATAACATCCCCAATTTTTTAGCAACTCTTCATAAGTTTTGTGGTGGCTTTAGATTTAAGAAATACTTCATTTGAAAAAGATACTTGAGTGTGATCTGGTGATTATATAATTGTAAAACCTTACAGAGTCTTTCTCTGTACTTGTTCTAATCATTTCCCTACTTTCCCTATATAAATGTGATCACATTTCAACATTGCTTGTAAAGCTTTTAATGTTGAAGCTGAACAGGGTTGTTCTTAAATGCATTTGGACACTAAAGTTCAAAGTAAATTTATTAACCAAGTACATATACGTCACCATATACAACTCTGAGATTCAGTTTCTTGTGGGCATTCACAGTAAATACAACGAAGCACAATAGAATCAATGAAAAACCACAAACAAGATGGACAAACAACTGATGTGCAGAAGCCAACAGACTGTGCAAGTACAAAAGAAAAAAGCAACAAAACAGTAATAATAAATAAATAAGCAAAACCTATCAAGAACAGAAGATGAAGAGTCCTTGAAAGTGAACCCACAGGTTGTGGGAACAGTTAAATTTTTGGATGACTGAAGTTACTCTCTCTGGTTCAAGCACCTGATGGTTGAGGGTTAATAATTGTTCTGAACCTGGTGGTATGGGTCTCAAGGCTCCTGTACCTCCTTCCTGATGGCTGTGGTAGACTGGGTTGTATCCACTACTTTTGTAGGCTTTTCCATTTAAGGGCAATCACGTATCCATACCAGGTCATGAGATAAACTAGTCAGTATACTCTTCACCATACATCTATAGAAGTTTGACAAAGTTATAGATGGCATACTGAATCTTCACAAACTTCAAAGAAAGTTGAGGTGCTGTGGTGCTCTCTTTGTAATGGCACTTACATGCAGGACCCAGGAGATAACCTCTGAAATGATAATGCCAGCTAGTTTAAAGTTGCTGTCCCTCTCCACCTCTGATTCCTTGAAGAGGACAAGCTCCTGGACCTCCAGTTTCATCCTCCTGTATCAGCTCTTTGGTTTTGCTGAAATTGAGTGAGAATGCAGCGCCATTCAATCAGATCTTCAATCTCTCTCTTGTATGCAGATTCATCACCACCTTTGATTTGGCCAATGACTACAATGTTGTCAGCAAACTTAAATACATCATTCTTCCTGTCACGGTGGTGCCTGCGTACGATGTTTCCTCGGTCAACATCTTCTGGGTAGATCATGAAACTGTTTAATTCACCTCTGTTACGTCTGTTTTTCATCTTAAATGTGTTTCTGGAACTGTTAGAGACTGCGATTTGCAGTTTGAAGATTGATTGTGTGACCTAGCACTTTGCTGGCTCCGAGAACATTCCAGGAAGCAAATGCGGGCTTCGAGGCGAAGAAACTACGAGACAAGACTTGAGCTGATGTTCAACTCCAATTCACTGATTAAAGCTTCCATTATTCCCTGATTAAAGTGACGAGGAAGACTGAAACGTTGAAGTGAATGGCAGAAGATGAGCATGGGTTCAGTGCCAGCTATCTGCCTTTAGACCGCTGAAGGAATCGCTCTGCTGCCAAAGAACCAGAGAAGGAACCTTTTGTGGCCGATTGCTGTGGCCCAGAGGGTAGCCCTCTGGGTTTCAGTAGTGTCTCTCTTTTGGTGATGTCGAATGATGTTACTGAGGTTCTACAATTTGGACTATGGACTTTTTCAGTCTTATGGTTTTTATATTTTGTGTTGACGCACAGTCTTTCTCATTTTTTGTGGGGGGAGGGGGGGGGTCAATGTTCTTGTTGAATTTTTGTTTGTTTTTTATGCGGAAGAGGGGGATTTGGGGGCTGATGTTCCTGTCGAGTTACATGTAGGGTGAGGGGGCTTTAGGATCTAATGTTCTTGTTGCATGTGTGCAGGGGAGCGGAGTTGGGGGGCATTGACGATCATTCTGCCATTCTTTTTGTTTGTGTGTGTGGTAGGGGGTGGGTTTGCTGTTTCTCTGTGAGCTGACTTCCATGGTTTTCTTCGTTTCATGGATATCTGGAGAAGAATCTCAGAGAGATATACTGCATACATACTTTGATAATAAATGAACCTTTGAACCTTTGGAGCTGTGCTTAGCCTCACAGTCATAGAGCAAAGGACTAAGCTCACAGCATTGTGGCACACCAGTGCTGCTGGTGATTGTGGAGGAGATGTTTTTGCAATCTGAATTGACTGGGGTCTGCAAGTGAGGAAGTTAGGGAACCAGTTGCACTAAGAGGTATTAAGGCCTAAGCCTTGGAGCTTATTAGTTTTGAGGGGATGATAGTATTAAATGCTGAGCTGTCATCAATGAAGAGCATCCAGATGTATGCACCTTTACTGTCCCGGTGTTTCAGTGTTGAGTGAGGAGCCAGTGAAGCAGTATCCCCCTTTTGACCTGTTGTGATGGTGGACAAAATGCAGTGGATCCAAGTTGTTCCTCAGGCAGGAGTTGATATGTTTCATCACCAACCTCTCAAAGCACTTCGTCACTGTGGATGGAAGTGCTACTGGATTTTCGTCACTGAGGCAGTCTACCATGTTCTTGGGCACTAATATAATTGAAGCCTGTTTGAAGCAGTTAGTTACCTCAGGCTGCTGAAGTGAGATATCAGTGAACATGTGAACCAGTTGATCAGCACAAGTCTTCAGTACTCAGCTGGGTACCCCATCTGGGCTGGGTGCTTTTTCTGGATTCACCCTTCTGAAGGATGCTCCCATGTCAGCTTTAGAAACTGAAATCACATGGTCGTCGGGGACTGTGGGAGTTCGTGAAGGTGTCTCCATGTTTTGTCAGTTGAAGTGAGCATAAAAGGCATTGAACTCACCTGGGAATGAAACCTAGTTGTAACATATATAAGCCACATCTATATAAATTCATGCAGACATTCGAAGCTCTATTAAAAATGTCTGGTATAAGGAGAAAAAGGGAAGCAGAGAAATAGATATGAGGGAAGGAAACGGAGAGCTTATAAAGTCATGCAGCATGGAAACAGGTCCTTCAGCCCAACTGGTCCATTCCAACCAAGCTGCCCCTGTAAGCTGGACTCACTTGCCCACCTTTGACCATATCTTGCTGAACCTCTTCTATCTACTTACTGCCCTAGTGTCTTTTAAATGTTGTTGTTATACCTGCTTCAAATAATCCTACTGACAGCTCATTCCTTATGTGTACCATCCTCAATGTAAGAAACTTGCCCTCAGGTTTCAATTAAATCCTTCACCTCTCACTTTAAACCTATGCCCCCTAGTTCTTAATGCCACAACCTTGGAAACTGTGCATTCACCTTCTCCAAGTCCCTCCATAGGATCGTCCCTCAGTTTCCTATGCTCCAAGCCTGCCTAACTCTTCCTGTAACCCAGGCCCTCATGTCCTGTTAACATCCTTGTAAATTTTTCTGCACTTTTTACAGCTTAATAGTATCTTCTTAAATATTTCCTGGAAGTGTCATCACAGGTAGTCAGGGTGGCCAAGAAGGCTTTTGGCACACTGGCCTCCATTAGTCAGGGCATTGAGAATAGGAATAGGGCTTAATGGCCTAAACAGTACACTATACCAAATGATGAGGGATTAAATTTGCTGATTTTTCACAAGCCCGAATTAATGATAGGGTAATTTAAGAGAGGGTAGTAGGACTGGGAGAGATTACAGAAGTATGTAGGGGAGGAAGTTGAAAATGTTATTAAGAATTTTAATTATGCACTGTAAACCAGAATCTTGTGTACTTTAGTAACATATACAGTATATTTATACCTGAGTAGGATTTTATGAGATAAGACACGGTAGCAGAGTTTTATATTACTTCAAATTTAAGTACAGTTTTTTTTAAAAAAGGCCAACCAGGAGTGTTAGATTGGTAAAATAACAAAATCTTAAATGAAGGTTCCAGTAATTGGTTGGCTGATGTGCAGGTGATTTCTGGAAGTGAGTGGAGGTGGTCTTATTAATGAAAATACTTAGCTTGTTAGCATCTGTGGGAAGAGAAACAGTAATTATCTCATGACATTGATCTTTCATCAGAACTGAATATTTAATGGACAATTTTACAGTTTTTGAGGCATAAGATGAAAAATATGGTGATGGAAACCAATGCTATTTGTTGCTAAGAAACGGCGTTGGAAATACAAAGGTGCTAAGGATAGATCATTCGGGAAAGATTAGAAACCTGTTGCAGGAAGGGAAGATGAAGGTGATTCTCAGCCTGAATAATTAAGAAAGGAAGCCTGGGGTGAAGGCACTGGAGAGATTTTGAAGGAGAAAAGTGACGTCAGTTTTGTCTAAAGCTACTGGTCTGGAGGTTAATATTGAACACAATCACATTGAATGACAGTTATGACTTTAAATAGAGTTAGTTAAAATTGTGCAGGAGAAATGTCACTGGAGGAATTCAAAAGCATTACCAGGAGAAATAGGCACGATTTAGGAAGCTAACTTACTTTTGCGCAAAGTTGGGGATTATGGAGATAGGTCAGTGGTTTGATGGTCAAGGTATTTTTGAGAATAGGGATAATGAGCTCACATGTGAAGGACAGGTGGAATGAAGTTTAATATCGAGTGTGTAGCCAGGAAAGGAGATTGGTAATCAGAAGTTTGGGCGCAGGAGTTGGTGGTTTTATGAAGAAGATGTGTTTTCTTTTAATTTCAAAATGTATTTCAATTATAAAATAATTAAATATAAGTAAGAACCCTCGAGCAAATATTTCATGGAGTTTTAATACAGTTTTCAATTAGTGTGCAGGGAGTGCCCTGAGGTATGCCTCTTTCCCATTGATCTTTTGTAGTGGTTGCTCCCAGCTTCAGCCTATCCCTTAGCAAGTAGTCGTGGGTGTTCAGAGCATTCCAGTTTGCAGCATTCTGTTGTAAACAACACATTCCTCTCCAATATCAGTGAGTTTCGGTATTCAAGAGGATATCTTTCACTGTGCTGATGGTTTCAGCATGCCAGCTCAGGAATAGCGTAACATCATGTGCTAAGCAGCTATGCTGAACAAACTGTGACAAATACCTCTGTATGTCTTCCCAGAACTTCCTGGCAGAAAACATCAACCCCATATCACTTGTGGCCTTTAATAAAGGACAGCACACATTGTGGTAGATATTCTGATTACACAAGAAAGAACTGAAGGGGCGAATCTTTCTCATCACAACTAAGCAAGGTCTTGATGCTTAATTGAAAGCTTTGCTCTTGAGCATTCTGCTAAATGCCTTCAACAATCTACTCAGGGAACCGCTGCATCAAGTTTTTTCCTGCAAGGTTCTGATGATACTTAGTCTACTTGCAAGCATGATGCAACCACACACAATGACAGCTTTCAGACCAATGGCCATATAGAATTTCTCCTCCCATTTTCTGGAGGTATATACATTAAGGTTTTGCAAACTCAATCCATTTTTGAGCTTCAGACGAACTGGGCAAGATCTAATATGATTCACACAGTATAGTTGTGCTGTATAGACCTAATCTCCGGCAAGTGCAACAACAATGAGAGCACCTTACAACTACTGACCGAACTCTTTCCTGTGATTTTGAAAGTTGTCAGTATGGCAGTTTCTTATCTGTAGAAAAGTCTGCAGTTCCCAAATTGGCCTTATTAGCTATCAGAAAAATGGAGTTTCTGGGGGAGCTACCAAGAGGAAGAGGAGTTGAGTTTTTCCTATAATATGAACCTATTACACCAAGGGAATAGGTTCTGCATTCTTTCCTAGGGTTATTGTATCTCTCTCAGACTTTCTCTTCCTTTACGCATGCCATTGAGGATTAAGGCTCTTGCTCCTTGCCTTGACTTGTGTCCACAAGACTGTTGGAGAATTGAAGAGGAGGTTTGCAATTCTCCAACTTGTGTAATCTCTTGACAGTCCTTCAATGCTTTTTAGGGTCAATTGTTTCATGTTGAAGTCTCATATCTCTTTGCAAACCCTCTAACTGTAGGTGATAATCAGCTTGCAAAAGGCAGTGATCAAAGGGCATTAATGTGTGATTCTGGTGCATTTAACAGTGAGCCTTTTGGACACAAGAAGAAAATCTTTTTTGGACTGGACTGGCCAGGCATATTGTCAGTACTCCAACAGCAGGTTTGCTAAGACTATCTTGGAACTTTACACTTTTTACCATACGAATCAGGAATACAGAAGTGGTATGAAATTGCTGTCTCAAAGTCACCCCCAGGCTACTGAGGTATCACCAGCAGGAGTGGGAGTTATTGTAATATTTTTGACCTTCCCAACAGGCTGGGTGTTGGTATGTCCTAGGCAGAGTGTCTCATGGTGAACTTGTTTCTTTACAGTAGAATACTTAGACCAGAGGAATAATTTCCATTGCCACTATCATAGCTATTAGCAATGGCGCCGCAGTGCAGTTCACTGCACTCCAGGAAATGGCACAGCAAATCACATGGTGCTTTATACACTGCTCATGTTATAGATGTAATTTCTAAATCCATTCTAATGCTGAAATACACAATTTAGTCACATCAAAATGTGTTGACACAAACTGTAGCATTTGTTCAGGATAGAAGTACCAGTGTTGATCTGCTCTACCACCTCGTTTCCACTGTGGGTAATCAGGGAGTGTTCTTGGAGGAGGTTGAGCTTGATTAACATTTGAAGTTTTTGCATTGAACTTTGCTTACAAAGTTGCTACTCCCAAATTCTTGTTCTCTACACCACTCCTTGGTTTCTGGATGCTCGTACCTCACCCTTTGTGCTGCTGCTCCTGGATTCCTGGAGCTGGGGTACCAACCTTGGACAAAGTGAACTTGGAAGAAATTGGAGTAGGAGAGAAATTTGGAAGGAAATGGGATTT
The DNA here is from genome assembly GCF_030144855.1 of Hypanus sabinus. Lineage (NCBI taxonomy): Eukaryota > Metazoa > Chordata > Chondrichthyes > Myliobatiformes > Dasyatidae > Hypanus > Hypanus sabinus. The sequence goes on from NC_082732.1 coordinate 28,179,381, forward strand.
GGTGAAGAGGTAGATGCTTTAGAGCAAATGTAATGTACATGAGGAAGGGAAGCAATGGTGATAGATGATTAGATGGTATAAATTAGAGAAAACGAAGTCCATGCAGATTTTGCAGATGATGGACTTAAAAAGACTCCTTGCAATATAGAATGATTTGGATTAATAAACAGTTTTGTCAAATGAAAGCAGGGCCATATTGTTTATTGTGCTCCTGATAAATCTCGCATTTACTGGCTGGTGCACGTCAGCCAATATCTGAAATGAAAAGCTGGTTAAATATTTAGTATGTGTAGCCTTGTACCAAAACAACAAAATGCAAGCTGGTTGGTCTTCCTGTAATATGTGCGGTATGTGTTTTTTGAGAACATTCATTTCACTTTTTATGGAAAGTCCCTTTGATTACAAAAGTAGTAATTTTTTATGCTCGGTTGGTGTGCTAAGTAAAGTATGATAATATATTTTGGCAATGCAGGTAACTTTAGTTAATTTGACTATTTAAGTTTTTCCTTATATTTGTGATTATGCTCTCCTTTATAAACAAACAGAACAGAACAGAGCAGGTTTGGGTAATTAGGAGTAATTTCATTTTGAGCAGATCTGCAAAGTAAAATGCAATGGCGGCCAGAAAGCCCCGAAGATTGCTTTTTTTTCTGTGTTTCAGTTCTCTGTGTGTTAAACCAGGCTATTTCCTGTGAAAGCCCAGTGCACATTTGAGTGACAAGATTATTTCTGGATAGTCTGTTCAATGTCTGAATTCTTAACTCTGCCCACTGAACCGCCCTCTTGCTTTTTAAAGTGGAATTTTCCATCATGCTCACAACAGAGAGAATAGAAGAAGGTCGAGGTCTGACTTGGATGTCAACATTGATGTGGAGGGGATTCACGAGCTGTGGTGTAGGGGCTTGCATAAATTTTGGAAGCTAATATGCATGCTAGGTTTTGATTGGATATTGCTGCAAGTGATATCAGTGGAAAAGTGGGTGCTGATTGCAAGATGCAAATCTACTGAATGATGTCATGGTCTATTTATGCAGGAGCTGCTAAGCCAGGGAGTGATAGGAGAAGTGGTCCACATCCAACATCTGGAACCTGTGAGTATTACTTAGTTCTTCATGAAAGGCTTTTATTTCCGCTTAGTGAGTTTTTTTTCATCAGTTAAAGGGACAGCCAGTCTTACTGAATTTAACAGCTTGCTGAATTTTATCGACAGAAAACTAAAAACTTAAGAGCCTACAAACTGAAAAAAAGACTTTAAGGAACAATACTGAATACTGGCAATTTTTTTTTAATAAAGGCTTACTGCGAGATACATTAATATCTTTGGAGATTTGCAAAACAACTTTAAAAGAAATATCTCACGTTTTTTTTGCTGCGATTTTTCCTTTCTCCCAGCTTCTTCCTACTTCCGTTGTACTATTCACAATACGATCAGTTTTTGCTTTTTTTTAACATTACTCTGTCTGCAGAACTGGATGTGGAGATTATGGCAAGAGCTGAACAGCATAAGTGAAGCATTTGTGAGGTGAAACTGAATGTTGGCTGCACCTGAACATTGGTTGCTAGTGATCTTGTCACAAGGTGTTGAACAGTGGAAAAAGAAACTGGTTGCAAACATCGGTAAGGCTGATATCTTTGTTAGAAGAAACATATGTACAGTGGGGACAGAATATTCTAAATTTTGTATACTCATTTGGGGGTTAATAGTACCATACTACCATTTTAAATGTATTTTAACAATCTTCTGGACAATTGGAACTTGCATTTAGAACCTAGTCTTTGCATTTCATCTAGTACACATTAATTTTAGTAATTGTTTTTAAAAATAGGCAAATTCTGAATTTTCTTTTCTCATTCCCCTAAAACATAAAGGATATTTAAATGTGTTGGTGGGTATTAATCTGTGTTAGAATAATCTATATAGTGACCATGACTGATGACAAGAAACAGTTTATTCTGCAAAATTGCATAAAGAATCAAAATTGTGTTTCTCACCTGATAGTATATTTCATTTTTCTGGAAATCTGAAAAATTTAAAATCAAAAATGTATCTGAATTGTTCAGTAGAGGTAATTCCTGATATATTATTATCTAATCTCTTTGGACGCAGCCCAAATGCTCTTAAATGATTTGTTTCAATATGGATCAATACTGATTAGATTTATTTCTGATCCTGAATACTGTACATGTGTTATTCTAAAATGGTATTTATTACTGCAGTTTGCGACAGGCTCTTTGTACTGGCTAATAATCAGGTTTTTATTTCATTTCACAAATTATTGAAAAAATTTTTGAAAATCAGGTAAAGTATGTCTCATCTGGGTTGGTGCTGGGGTGCATCTACATAGATTTCTTGCTCCTAATTAATTTCCAGCAGAATGTGAGTGTGTGTGTGCTGGTGTGGGATAGTCTCAGATTTGGCTGTGAAAGACTGAGTCTATTCCTGACACTTGAGGCTTGGGCTGATGTGATAACAGTGTGTGTGAGTGGTGTCTCAATATTGGTGTACAGCATTTCAATATTTCCAGTGTTATAGTGTGGGGGGGGCAACACCTTAATTTTGTTAAAATAAAATTGTTCTATTTCCCCTGAAAGTGAAAAAATAATGAGAACATTTGAGTTCTCATTTTAATTTCAAAATACACAGTATTATTAATCTTATTTCAAATCAAATCACTAAATTTACATTATATGAATATACTGTACTTCACATAAAGATTTATGCAAAGTGTTTCAGCAAACTGTTTTACAGGTTTGTATGTGAACAAATAAATACATACTTTAAAAACACTTGTGTAATGTGTAATCTTTCTTGTGTTTATAATGCATAGACTTCTTGTTTCTGTTTATTTGCAAAAACCCACTCATGTACACTCAATAATTGGAAATCAGAGCTAAGAATATGATGGCAAATGTTTAGAGTACTGTTGAAGTTATCATATCCCGATGAGGCTCAATCTGGAATACTGTGTACAGGCCTGCCCTTTCTCCCTACGGAGGGATACTTTTCTGATAATCAGAATGTAACAAAGATTTGCCATATTTGATTCCTGAGATGGGGCCTATACTTTCTGACATTTAGATAGATGAGAGGCTATCTCATGAAAACATAAAAAATTAATAGTTATTAACAGTATATATTTGGGGACGGTGTTTCTTTTGGCTGGGGCATTGAGAACCAAGGTCACATTACTACCATCTTGGACTCTCAGCTATGAAGAGGATTAAGATATATAGTTAGTGCAGAAAAGTGGCACTGTGCTGGTAGATTAGGCCTTGACATTGTTCAGTGGCTTATCCCTGTTTCTTGGGTTCAATTATGCACTTTCACTTATGTCACCAACAACTGGAGGTATTTCAACTCACTCTAACTCTGAGGTAGAATCCAGAACAATCATTTTCATAGAGGAGTGCATCAAGATTTTTGTGTTTGGTTCATTCACTCTATCTTGGTACATGTAATAATAATAAACCAATCAGCAATTGCTTTTTATTTCATTCTGGATCTTTGTATCCATGTTGTGTATGAACAGTTATATATCCCATCTAAGATCATTTATGTTTTAAAATTACCAAGTATTTTTGTAAGTTAAACTAATATGGTAACCATTTAGTTTTAGGTATAAATATCTCTTGATTTTCAATATCGAGCTATTCGTTTGAGAAGATAATCACATCATGCTCAAATTTGTCTGTTAATCAGTTTATATCATCTTCTAGCTATTGTTAAACATCAGAACACTTCAGCAAATATTTTGAAATTCACAACTCTTCCCTTTCTGTCCCACCATACCAACTAAAATGAGTTATTGTAAGCCTTTATTTAAGAAGAATCTTTTTGGATATTTTATGTGTAGTAAAACTCTGATAATCCATTGGCTGGCCATTTGGAAATCCTGACTGTTTGGCATCTGACTCATAAGATAATGTTTTTTCTTCTTTTATTCCATTCCTTAGAACCATATTTCATGCACTTTCCCACTCACCTGAGTCTAATTTTTCTATACTCCCTTTTTTACTCATTTATCATAATACAAGGTAACATCTTAGAGGAAAAAAAGTGTGTTCAAAGTGCATTAGAGTAATAAACAACATTGAATGATTTGGAAAATTTGTTAAGTATGGCACCATCAATGTTCCAAATGTGCTGCATCACTAGAGTCTTACTCTATTACTTGAGGATGTATACTGATCATAAATATCTCAGGTCTCAGGTCCTCTTCTACTGGTCTCCTAAATTTAAACAATCTCCCTTAGAAGAAAGTTGGCAGGTCAGCTTTTGTTTAACAATGCTCCTAAACTATGGAATTCGATACTTAAAACTATAAGGGATACAGTCACAGTTGAATCTCTTAAATGCCAGCTCAAAACCTACTTAATTAACCTTGCTTTTAACTAGCATAATTTTGTCTTTTCTTTTTATGTTTGCACTTTATCCCATTGTAAAGCACAAAGTAAAGATGTCCAGCATCTTCAAAATATGATGCCTCAACAGGTGGCATCCGTGATTAAGAACTCCCATCACCCAGGTCATGCCCTCTTCTCATTGATAGTATCTAGGAGCAGTTACAGGAGCATGAAGACACACACTTTAGGAATAGCTTCTTCCCCACTGCTGTCAGACTTCTGAATGGGCAATGAACCCATGTAACACTACCTCAATTTTTTTCTCTCTTTTTGCACTACTTATTTAATTCAATTTTTAAAATATAGTTCTTATTCTTCTTATGTATAGTTTTTTATTATTATGCATTCAATGTACTGCTGCCACATAACAATACATTTTATGACATATGCCAGTGATATTAAACCTGATTCCGAACTACATCATTTGTACGAAAAGTGCTCTATAAATAAGTTATTATTAAATAGTGTATAGATATTTTTATGAAATTAGTTAAGGGGGAATCAAACATTGGGTGAACTTCAAATAGTACCATGAACTCTGTACCATGTTCTTGTTGCTCTATGAAAGACTGAGCACAGTTTCTTATTTATAGGATGACAATTTTAGGATGCAGTACTCTGCAATTCACTGCTAATGTTGTTTGTGTAACAGTCCCATGCATGGAGTAGAACTCATCCATTGAAGCCCAAGAGTAAGGTCACAAACTCAGCTGCATGGTTTACCTTCAATAGAACTATCACTGCTGTAATGAATTAATGGTGCAGGATAGGGAATTTGTTGGACCAATCAAGAAATCACTGGTCTAAAGATTCGGTTAAGGGGTTGTTGAATTATTTTACAATACTTGAATAGGACAGATTGGAATGAACAACCTCTCTTGACCCTTTTTAAATGCCCCTGTGAAAATCTTTAATTACAAGACAAAATGTTAGTCAATAATCTTTCTTTCCCAGAACTCATTCCTGAGAAGCCTAATTGGCTGATAGTAAATAGCTGAGTGGGAAAGCAAATTATGAGGAGGGTACAAAGAGTCACGTAGATATAGATTAGTGTGTGGGCAAAAATTTAGCAGAGGGAGTACAATATGATGAAATTTGAAGTTATCTGCAAGTATGAGGAATGAAAAAACATAATATTTAAATGGAGAGAGACTATGCAATGCTCTGGATAGAAGGATTTGGGTATTGTACATGAAAACCAGAAGATTACTGTGCAAGTGTAGCAAGTAGCTAGGAAGGCAAATGGAACTTTAGCCTTTATTGCAAAAGTGATACAGTGGGGAAGTAGTGAAGTCTTGCTGACAGGATTTTGCTAAGACCACAACTGAACCAATCTGCACAGTTTTGGTAATTTTGTTCCTGGATGGATTAGAGGGAGTTCAGAAAAGACATATTATGCTGACTCTTGAAAAGTAAACATTATAATCGCTGCCAACTTGCAAGGAAAGATTTGGAAAATTAAGATTAAAGGACTTTTAGAAGAAAGAGGGTTTGTCTGACTGATACAAAAAAAGTAGCCAAATGTTCTTGACAGGGTGGATGCAGAGAGTTGATTCTTATGGGGAAATCTGGAACTAGGGAGCATAAGTTCACAACAAAGGGTTGCTCACTTCAGGCAGATGAGGAAAAATATTTTTGTTCTTGTGAATCTTTAGAAATTTCTATCCCAGAAAACCATGGAAGCTGTGACAGTATAGTTTTTGGACCGCAAAGATCTCAAGGGTAAGGGAAAAGTGAAGCTGCGCCAATATCAAATCAGCCATGAAACATGGTTACTGAGTAGTCTTATTCTCCGTGCTCTCACAAGTTGCTATATTTTCCAATCCGTAGTGGTATTTTATACGTAAGTGCCGTGCAGGGATTTGGTGGTCAAAGCACAGTAAAATGGTCAATTTTAAAAAAGAGTTAATCTTTTCTTTATAAATATAATCCAGAAGATACAAGCTTCTCAGTTATTGGTAGATTTCTGTACTCCACCTGAATGATCATTTTGCATCCAGAAGCCGCAACTCACAACCATACAGCATTGATGAGGAAAGGGGGAGCCAGTTGCATGAAAATTGCATCACTCACTCCTATGTAAAACCTTTTATATAAACCTTTAACTAAGATGTCAAACCCTCTCTTACCTATTTAAATAACAATGTTTTACACTGCAACTGTATATTTTAGAGCTAACCAATATTAAGGTAAAATATAGAAAAATAAGTCAAGGGAATGGCTACTTATCATCATATGAAGTGCCAAATCTTCACAAAGGACATTGTTGCTGATCAACCTACAACCAAACTGCCTTTGTATATAGATGTAAATAAATTAAAAATGTCTATTCATATCTATTCTTATCCAACATAGATGGAAGAAATGCAGTGGGGTTTATGAACTACAATTGAAACCAATTGTAAACATGTGCAAGTGACTAAGACAGGCTACAGTGCAGTAGACCAATGGGAGATAGTGCATGAACACACCACAGCAAATTCAAATTTATGGTTTTAAATAAAATGAAATTGCTTAATGTTCTTCGAAATGTTTAGCCAGTGGCATGAATATTCAGATACTGTGCATAATTACCAGGCAAATGAAAGCTACTGTACTGTATTTAACAAGCCACAGGGAAGGAAGTTATTTTGTTCATATGAAAGTCACATGAAATTATAGCAACATCATTGCTGCACTGGCAAATTAATATAGGCTGAAAATCAAATTTGAAATTTTATGCTCTATCTTGTTCAGTGCCTTTGTTTTCTAGAATTCTTGTGAATAGTTTTCTACACACACTTTCACTTTCTTTATAACCTTTCACTTACTTGCCTTTTACACACCGCACTTCCTTTCCTTTTCATCCTCCATCATTTGGTTATATTTTTATACTGAAGTTGTCTCTTTCTTTAATCTTTGTTGGTTTTCTGTCCTTTTCCTTTTATGGCCAGTGCATTTGTTCGTTAGCACAGAGAGCAATTCCCAATACGCCAATGTACTGGTAGAATTCCCAATACACAAATTCTCGCTTATAGAACATAGAACAGTACAGCACAGTACAGGCCCTTCGGCCCACAATGTTGTGCCGACCCTCAAACCCTGCCTCCCATATAATCCCCTACCTTAAATTCCTCCATATACCTGTCTAGTAGTCTCTTAAACTTCACTAGTGTATCTGCCTCCACCACTGACTCAGGCAGTGCATTCCACACACCAACCACTCTCTAAGTGAAAAATCTTCCTCTAATATCCCCCTTGAACTTCCCTCCCCTTACCTTGAAGCCATGTCCTCTTGTACTGAGCAGTGGTGCCCTAGGGAAGAGGTGCTGGCTGTCCACTCTATCTACTCCTCTTACTATCTTGTACACCTCTATCATGTCTCCTCTCATCCTCCTTTTCTCCCAGGAGTAAAGCCCTAGCTCCCTTAATCTCTGATCATAATCCATACTCTCTAAACCAGGCAGCATCCTGATAAATCTCCTCTGTACCCTTTCCAATGCTTCCACATCCTTATTATATGTACCCATGAATGCTAAGTGTGAACGGAGACCAAATCCATGACTCCATGTGCCTTTTCTTGTCTGATTTCCATAAATTAATACTTCAAAAATTTCCTGCAGCCCTGTTTGTGGAGCACCTCCAGTAAGATTTGTCGAATGGAACTGTACTGTCCTGTAGGAGGTTTTTTGTTTCATGGCAACTTTTGGGAACAGCTAATCAATTAATCCCTATGAGGATGCCTGACTCCAGTAGCTTTTAAAATGCTTTTCAAAATCCAGGGCTTGTTCAGTTTTTAGTTACAATGTTAAACTTGTGCATTATTTTACCTTTCTGTTGACATGAGCTATCTTCTGTTTTGTTCTTAAGTGTGATCAGCAGATCTGATTTGGGTTCCTATTAATCACATAATATTACTTTGTAGTTAGTATAGATCCATTAAGAAACTAAGAACTTACCCTTCATTTAGTACTTCAACAGTGTTTTACTAAAGTGAGAGTGAATGGTTTTATTTCCTGTATTCTAGGTTGGTTTTTATCACTTTGCACACTCATTTGTGCGAGGGAACTGGAGAAATGAGCAGGAGAGCACCTTCTCACTAATGGCTAAATCTTGCCATGACATTGACATCATCAACAGCCTGATCGAGAAAAGGTGAAATATTTGCAAAAGAATGCATTTAAAAACATTTATACTGCTGCACACACTACTTGAAATGAGGGGGAGAAACCCAGTTTCACTTGTTTTACTGAGTTAGCTGAGTCTAGTTTCACCCCTACCTTACCTCCCACCCGATCCTCGGGGAGTGTTCCTCCTGCTGATCATTATTAAAACAAAACAGCTGCGAGAAAAACACATGATTGAACTTTGGTTGGAGAACAAGACCAAGCACAGCAGTGATGTTTTTCATGAAACAACTTGCCAATAGTGAGTAAACGGAATCAGATGTGATGAATGATCAGTTCCTGGGAACATTTATTTCTGGTGGGAAAACGGAAGCTGCCCAAACACAGTATCTGTGGAATAAAGTCATCAAGTACAGAAAGAAAATATTTCTTATTCTTTTAAGCACAGCAACAATCCATTTTACTCCAAGAAAAGTTGTTTAATTTCTGGTTGCAGTATATATAGAATCCAAATCTCAAATACATTATTTGCTGTGAAAACGATTGGACCTTTCTACTTTTCTGTGATTGCTCATTATATTTTTAATATCAATAATTATTTTCAATAATCAAATAAGAAAACTTAGAAAATAAATAATAGCTTTTGTAATAATAGATATTAGGTTTTACACCCTGGTTTGGAGAAACATTGTCTCATTTCTATATACATTGTATGGTTATATACATTATATACATGTATGCAGTTAAATGACAATAAACTTGACTTAATCTGTATTTTCTTTTGAAAGTATGATTTGTTCACTCTACAGAATGTGGGACTCATGGCATTTATTGCCCGTCCCCAATTTCACTTGATCCACCAACTTGAACTTGCAGATCTTCTGGTGAAAGCACTCCCACAGCACTGTTGGCAGGGAAGTTAATAGATTTAGGCCCACTGATGATGAAGGAACAGCAGTATATCGTCAGGGTAATGTGTGCCTTGAAGGGGAAGCTGAGACGGTGATGTTTCCATGTGGCTGTAGCCTTTGATCTTTGTGGATAGAAGATGTGAGTTTGGCAGTTACTGTCAGACTTGCCTAGATGAGGAATGTAGTTCATTTTGGTCGAGATTGCAGCTACAGTAAACCATTGTTAGAGCCAATGAATGGTAAGGGCCACAAATGGGATGCTTATAAGGAGGGCTGGTTTGATTTGGATGGCACTTACTTTCTCGAGTACTGCTGGATCCTGGAGTTCCTGTTGGATCGCCCAGGGCTGTGTCATGAGCCCCCTCCTCTACTCCCTATACACCCATGACCATGTTGCCATGCACAGCTCCAATCTGCTGATCAAATTTGTGGATGACACATCATTGATAGGCCTTATTTCCAACTATGATGAGACAGCCTACAGAGGAAAAGTCATTGTCCTGACACAGTGGTGCCAAGAAAACAACCTCTCCCTCAAAGTCAAAAAAACAAAGGAATTGATCATGGATTACAGGAGGAATGAAGACAGGCTAGCCCCTATTGACATCAATGGGACTGTAGTTGAGAGGGTGAGTAATTCAAGTTCCTCGGTATACATGTCACTGAGGATCTCACCTGATAGAAGTAAGGCTGTTCATGAAGTAGCTGAAGTTTAGGATGCTGCCCTGAGGAACGCATAGTGTGTTTAGATCTGGGATGATTGGCCTTCAACAAAAACAACCATTTTCCTTCATGAAAGATTCAAGCCCATTTATTTAATTTAATTTCGAGATATAATGTGGAACAGATCCTTCCAGCCAAGTAAACTGCTCCACCAGCAACCCATCTATCTAATGACAAGATAAAATACAATGACCAATTAACCTACTAACCGGTACATCTTTGGACTGAGGGAGGAAACCAGAACACCAGAAGGAAACCCACACATCATGGAGAGAACATTACAGACGGCGCTAGAATTAAAACTCCAAATGCTGTGCTACTGTGATGCCCAAAGTGCATGTCCATTAACTTCAATTTAATGCTTAATGCCATGCTCAGCTGAAGGAGCATTTGTTTTATGTTGATGTCTAGGACAGTTACTATCACATCTGACTAGGATACAGTTCTTTGTTTCATGTTTGGCTCAATTCCAGTCACTTTAGTAGTGATTGAGAGTAGAATGATTGGATAGTAATTGGCCAGATTGGATTTGTCCTGCTTTTTGTGAACAGGTCCTGCTTCCTGGACAGATATACACATTGTTGGACAGTGCCATAATAGAACAGCTTGAGCAGACACATTGCTATGGCTTTGATGGTTGGTTCAATTGTCTTTTGCTATATTTGGTGCCCTCAGCCATTTCTTTATATCATGTGGAGTGAATCAAGTTTTTGCAGACTAGTTTCTAGGAGGAAGTCAAGACATTTAACTCATCACTCCTGGGTGAACATATTTATGAATGTTTCAGCCCTGTCTTCAGCACTCATGTGCTAGGCCCATTACCTGGAAGATAAAGATATTCTTGGAGCTTTGTTTTCTCTCTCACTGAATGTTTAGTCATCGAATACTCTGGACTTTGAATACCATTCATTACTGGATGTGATAGGACTGCACTGGTTTGATCTGATCTGCTCATCGTTGTAGGATTGCTCAGTTCCGTCTGTTGTATACTGGTTTTGCTGTTTGACTTGAATGTAGGCTCTCATACATGCCCATCAAGATGTCTTCTCTCTCACAACTCCTCCTTGATTTTTAAGTTCGAAGATTATTTCACAGTAGCCAATCAGCCTACCAGCATGTCTATGGAATGTGGGAGGACATAGAGAGAACATGCGAAAGTTCCCCATTAGCACCTGAGATCAGGTTTGAACCCAAATCCTTGTAGCTGTGAGGCAGCAACAATAACTGCATTTTTATAGGCAAGACAGTAAAATATCCATTTAAGGATATTGGACCTATTGTGTTTTTAATAATAGTTTTATATAAATTTTGACCTGCTACCAGTTCTTCATTATTATCATTTTTAATTAATTAATTTATATTCAGTCAGTCAAGAAATGTTGGCACTGTCAATGATCCCCACATCTTATAAATGAATAATGAAAAATAATTCAAGCTGCCATAGTGGAATTTGAACTCATGTTTACCTGAATTATTGATTTACATCACTGGATTTGGCAGAACACTGAAAATGGGGTGTGTGGAGTGAAAATACAATGCTCCATTTCTTTAATATGCTTAATTACACATCTTATTTTCCTCTTAAGGTGCATCAAGGTTTCATCATTTGGATCTCTCTCACATTTTACCAAAGAAAATAAGGTTAGTAGTAATTTTAAAACTTTTATCAATTAGCACATCAGTTTCTCATACACCTAAGACGTATAGCCTGATAAAAGATGATGAAAGCTTATAGTATGGAAGAAACCATTTGGCATGTATCTATGGTGCAATTCTTTAGGAATCCCATAGCTTCCTATCTTCTTCTGCTTGAAGTGTTCCTGCTATTCATATACACCGTGTGTTGGATAAACTTATCCAATAGAATACAGTGTTAGAGATGGGAAGCTTTCAGTTGGCTGATTTAATGAGGATCAGTAATTAGGGCAGTTCACAAAAACAGTAATTAAATTTGGGTACTCATGTTCATGTAACTTAATCAGTGTAAAACAAGAGTTTCTGCAGATGCTGGAAATCCAGAGTGCAACACTCAAAATGTTTTAAGGGTTCAGCAGGTCAGTCAACATTTATGGAAATTAATAAACAGTTAACATTTTGGGCCAAGAACCTTCATCAGAACTTTGTACTCATGTTTCTGGATGAAAGGAATAGGGCAGCTTGACTGAATTAACTCTGTCTGAATTTATATTATTTGTGAACCAGAATATATAAATATGAATCCGAAAGTATCCAAGCAGGCATTGCATGGCATTTGTGCCTCAATCAAGATCATTTGACTTACTACAAATTGTGGAAGTGTGAATGTGAGGTTTGTACACACATTCTTATCTGTGCTCCTTGTAAGTAAGCTTAACGGTGTCGTCTTTCTTCAAGACGATTGTTGAAATGTTGCTAGCTGCAGGTGAATATACACAAAAGAAGATCAACAGAGGTCGGCTGAGTCAAAGTAGTGAACCCAAGCCAAGTCAGAGGAGGCACCTCTAATAACACTGATCTTTCCATTTTCTTTCATTTGCTGATCTGAATTCCAAGAGTCGCTTTCATTCTGGGCTGAAGGCACACTTGGTTGAATACTCTCTTTCAATTGTAGTTTAGCTCATTGAAGTGATGTGCAATATTGAAAGCTGGATCTATACAGTGACAATATGACAGTTTTTAAAGGGGAGGGAATATACATTATTTAATCTACACATGTTGGAGCTATTTCTTTCATTGAAACATTATAATATTTTAATGTTTCTTCTTTTTGATGTCAAGTCAAATCAAGTTCATTGTCATCTGTACAAGTACATTTATGCACAGGTGCAATGAAAAACTTACTTGCAGTGGCATCACAGACACATTGCATCACTTAAGCAGCATTTGCAAGAAAAACAAATAATACACAATTTTTTATGGGAGATAAACACAATGAGAACTACAAAATAGTCAAATTTAGTACAAAGTAATTATACTGTTGCTGAACTCTAGTTACTAAGGTTTTGCCAGTTGGTTTAAGAACTGAATGGTTGAAGGGAGGCAAGTATTCTTTAACTTGATGTAGGACTTGGGCTTTTCCACGTCCTGCCCAATGGTGGCTATGAGTAGATAGCATGGCCCAGATGGTAGACATCTTTGATAGTAGATGGTGCCTTCTTGGAACAACACCTCCTGTAGATACTGTCAAAGGTGGCGAGTGATGGGCAGAGTCCACTGCTCTCTGCAGCTTCTTACATTCTTGCTGTACCAGAACATGATACAACCAGTTCAGGATACTATCAACAGGACACCGTAATCGTTTGTTAGTGTTTGGTGATAAGCCAAGCCTCCTTAATCTCCTTGGGTAAAGATGTAAGAAAAGTAAGAAAGTAAACATCTCTTTGAATCAATGACAACCTTCTTCCATTCCAGTTATGGTTGTGGAAAATGTTTTTGCATGAATTCTTTTAATGTAACATACCAGCAGCACACAAATTTTTTCAGAGGGATTTCATGGGGTCCACTGGCAGGGAGTCCAGAGACAACTGGAGATTGCACAGATTTAGCAGAAGTGTATGTGTTATGTCTGTGTGCACGTATTGTATGTGCATGCATGAACGCATACCTAGATATCTTGTCCTAACATTTTGTCAGCCCCTCCTCTCTTATAGCTGTTCCTTGATTCTGCCTTTTTAAAATCTTATCTTCCTCAGTCTTCCTGCTTTTGTTCCCCCTTCTCAATATCTTACCTCACCCATAATAGAAGCTACAGATGACTTAATGTAGGGATAAAGTACAACAGATGCCGTGTGGCTAATATATATTGTTTTTAATCTCATCTTTATGTCATTTTACTCTCTATGAAAGCCTTCTACTGCAAATCCCAAATCTCTTTATACTCTATATTCAAAATTAAGTATTTGTTTGTCATGTTCATGCCACAAGTGTGTGTATTGGTTGTTTTTTCTCCCTTATAGGAGGCATCACAGCTGATTCCAGTGTTGTTGACAACCTTCGTCTGCATTTGCACTTATTTGCACTTACAACACAGGAGTAAATCATTCAGACCATTAGGCTCATGACAGCCTACAGCAGAGTAGCTGCATCCGTTTTACACCTCTTTTTTGGTTACCTCTAGTTCTGCAACCCATTGAAACTTTTTACCAATTCCCTGACTTTTCAACAAGTCTCTGATTAACAATAAAAATGCATCTTTTTTTTTGTTTACTTATCCATCAGTGATGGTGCAAGTTACAGTGTGTCTAGAGCTAAGTCAGCAGAGACCTTACATTGCAGTTTGGATCTTTTGCTTCTACACAGATCTGAGAAACTGTGAATTGTTATCAGGTAGACTTGAAAATTAAGGGCAATTTATGAACTACAAATTCCACTGTTCCTAAGGAAGTCGAACGTGTTGTGGTGATAGAACTGACCTTGCACATTTTGTACATTCAAAGCAATTTCCTCTTGAGGATTATGGTCGAGAATAAAGAGACAGGGACTTGGTAGCAGAAAGGAAATCGGGTGGAATGAGGTATCTTGGTAGGACCAGAATAGGGGGCTAGTAAGATCACCTGAAGGGTGATCAGAGGTAAGACTGGAGGTCTGGGGCTGAAGATAATCAGGGATAGATTTTTTTTCCTTTTCTGGAAAAAGTTAAGGGTTAGTTAGATGTGTGCTCATGATTGAGTGAGGGTTAGGTGAGGGATTTGATTGCAGATACAATCTGAGATCCAGTATGCGTGGATTGGTCAGACAAATGAGTGACAGCAGTGGCTGCTGGCTGTGAACACTAACAATTCAAATAATAGAAACTAGAGAGAAGAAAGTGAATGCTTTAGATTTCACAGTAGAAGATCAGTTAAGGTTCCATTGTAACTAATACCAAAACAGCTCTTCTGTTAATGCTTGCTTCCGTGTGAGTTGCCTGTGCCATTTGCAAGCTTATTTGCTTATGCATTTTGCATATTGTTTGACATCATTAGATGTGCCTGTGGGCCTGTGAGTGCAAACAAAATATGCAGGGAAAGCTTGGATTGAAGTTAATCAACTAGCTATGCACAAGCCACGTTATTTTATATAAAATTCACTTATTTGGTGTAAAAAAAATATTGCATTATGCAAGGAAGTATATTTAACCATGTTCTAGTATTGCTGAATTATATACTGTTAACTTGTTATGTAAGTGAAGGTAAAATCATTATAAGCTAACACTTTCTCCTTTTTATCAAGCCTCAGGGTGCTGCTTCCAGATGCTTGAATTGTGCTGTGGAGCAGAACTGTCCATATTCTGCCAAGAAGCTCTACCTGGAAGGTGTCAAGAATGTGAGTAGATCCTCCCATAAGTACATGTGATAATGGAGACACCTCCAGATCATCCAAGCATGTTAATCATTTGAAGGACTTCCTGTGTTATTTCTGCAGGTGTAAAAGAGCTTTCACAATGGAATTGTTCTGGGACTGTACCTTCTCTGATTCTTTAACATTTTCAATAATTACTGATTGGCTAACTGAAAACATGGTTATACATAGCAAATAGTATACATGAAACTAACAGGGGCCACAAGCAGAGGGCACAGAATTTCTGTAAGATCAGCAGGAAGAATGGGGACAATGCACATGAGTCATTGAAGTTCACAGTCTGCATGAGGAAATCACTTTGAAACTTGGATGCCAAACCCTCTTCTTTCCCAGCACTATTCCCCCACCACAGATTCTTACAATCATTCACTTAAAATTGCACAATCCCTGGTTGTTCAGTGTCAATCCATGTCTGCATTCTGCACAAATTAAAAGCTTACTTGCCAAGCATTAACCAAAAATGTGCAAGACCTGAATGCGGAGTCAAAGAATAATATTTATTTGAGTAAAAATAACAGAAACTTAACAATCTAACATTGTACTGTGCATTTAGGCAGTAATATGCATTTTCCGAGAAGTCCTGCATGACTAATCCATGTGGCTACTGCTTAGGTAGAAGCAGTTGCTTCACATTGCTGTGATAGCTGAGATGTTGTTGGCTAATGCACTCTGTATTTTGACCACCATTGTATACGGTGGGAGCATTTTAGTCAGAATCCACACTTCCTTGTCCCTCTATTTTAATGGGATGACTTGTGCAAATAGCTATTCCCTTCATAGATCACAATATCATTCCAAAGATCTCCAACAACATGCCATTCGTACTTGAATTCCGATAGTCTCTCTGGAACTTGTGTGAGGAAGCAGGTTAAACCTGTAGTATAGTTCTTGCTTAAGGCACCTAAATATAACTATCTGAGCCAGTGAGTCCTAGATATGAGTTCTTAGTGTTCTCAGAGTAGGTGACATTTGGGAAGGCAGAGTAGTTATGTTTGTTTTGCGACAGGTCTTTAGCAATGAATTAAAACTGTAAATTTCATATGTTGAACAGAAGGATGGAGAGCATGTAATTGCCTAGGGATGAGGTTACTTGTCAGTAATGACTGAATAGATGAGGATATACATGGACAGGTGGATTAATGTAATTATGAGGCAGGTTGTTTGAGGAGAGATATGTGACAGTAATATTAAGTGGGCAAACTAAAGGGGTCAGAGTGCGTCAGGATGTAGCTGAATGTGTCACTACACACACCTTTGTTAATATGATGAAGTCACTGAATTCTTTTTGCATTGGATCAAGGATCTGAGGAGATCACCTTTCTCCAGTGGTGGTTTCTAATCATGCTTTCTTTGTAAAACTGGTAGATTCTTCTTCCTTTCCGCTGATAGTTTTTTTTAGTGTTAGGAAGTTGAAAGTTGATCTTTGTTTCTCTTGTGCAAAACACAATGGCATCTGCTCTCTGTAAGTTTAACCAGGTATTCCTGGACGAGTCATTTTTGCGCCAAGGATGTAATCTCCATGCCAATATCACAGAGGATTATGCCACTGCAATGCTTCGTCATCTTTAGTTACTTCTGGCACAATCTGATATTCCCAGAGTGTCAGACTAGGGCTTCTATCAGATAAATTCATCCGTAAGACCATAAGACATAGGAGAAAAACTAGGCCACTCAGCCCATCGAGTCTGCTCTGCCATTCCATCATGGCTGATCCTGGATCTCGCTCAACTCCACACACCTGCCTTCTCGTCATATCCTTCGACCGATCAGGAAACGATCAACTTCTGCCTTAAATATAGCCACGGACTTGGCCTCCACCACAGTCTGTGGTAGAGCATTCCACAGATTCACTACTCTGTCTAAAAAAATTCCACCTTATCTCTGTTCTAAAAGGTCGTCATCCCTCAATTTTGAGGCTATGCCCTCTAGTTCTGGATACCCCACTAAAGGAAATATCCTCTCCACATCCACCCTATCTAGTCCTTTCAACATTCGGTAGGTTCCAATGAGATCCCCCTGCATTCTTCAAGTCCTATGAGGACAGGCCCAAAGCTGCCAAACACTCTTCATTTGTTAATCCCTGCGTTCCCAGAATCATCTTCATGAACCTCCTTTGGACTCTTTCCAGTGACAACACATCCTTTCTGATATATGCAGCCCAAAACTGTTGGCAGTACTCCAAGTGCAGCCTGACTAGTATCTGAGCATTATCTGAGCAACACACACAAAATGTTGGAGGAACTCAGCAGGCCAGTTAGTATTTATGGAAAAAATACAGTCAGCCTGAAATGTCAACTGCACTTTTTTCCATAGATGATGCCTGGCCTGCTGAATTCCTCCAGCATTTTGTTTTTGTTGCTCAGATTTCCAGCATCTGCAGACTTTCTCTTGTTCAGCATTATCTGCTTGCTTTTATATTCTATTCTCCTTGAAATAAGTGCCAACAGTGCATTTGTGTTCTTTACCACAAACTCAACCTGTAAATTAACCTACCGGGTGTCTTGCACGCATGAGGACTCTGAAGACCCTCTGCACCTCTGATGTTTGAACCTTCTCCCTATTTAGATAATAGTCCGCAATATTGTTTCTTTTACCAAAATGTATTATTGTACATTTCTCAACACAGTATTCCATCTGCCACTTTTTTTGCCCTTTTTTCCAATTTGTCTAAGTCCTGCTGCAATCGTATTGCTTCTTCAGCACCACCTACTCCTCCACCTAGCTTCATATCATCTGCAAACTTTGCCACAAAGTCATCAATTCCATCATCCAAATCATTTACAAACAATGTGAAAAGTAGTGGTCCCAATACTGACCCCTGAGGAACACCTCTAGTCACCGGTAACCAACCAGAAAAGGCCCCTTTTATTCCTACTTGTTGTTTCTTGCCTGTCAACCATTCTGCTATCCATGCCAGTATCTTAACTGTAATGCCATAGGATTTTATCTTGTTAAGCAACCTCATGTGTGGTGGTTTATAAAATACCTTCTGAAAATCCAAGTAAATGACATCCATTGCCTCTCCTTTGTCCATCCTGCTCGTTACTTCCTTGAAGAACTCTAACAAATTTGTCAGGCAAAATTTCCCTTTACAGAAACCATGCTGACTTTGACTTATTTTATCACTAGACTCCAAGTACCCCAAAATTTCATCCTTAATAATAATAGACTCCAACACTTTCCCAACCACTGAAGTTAGGCCAACTGGCCTATAACTTCCTTTCTTTTGCCTTCCTCCCTTCTTGAAGAGTGGAGTGACATTTGCATTATTTCATTCCTCCGAGACCATGCCAAAATCAAGTGATTCTTGAAAGATCATAAACAATGCATCAGCTATCTCTTCAACAATCTCTCTCAGGACTCTGGGATGTAGTCCATCTGATCCAGGAGACCTATCCACCCTAAGATTTTGCCTAGCACTTTTTCCTTTGTAATAGAAAGTCATTTACGTTGTATTATTTAGCTACAATTCCCCCCCACCATCAAGCTTCTCTGGTCCTGCAAAACCACAATCTACTGAAACACTTAAACACTTTAACTGCCACCCCCCCCCCCCGCCACTGGCCATCAAATTAAAGATGTCTGCCATTCCTCCCCAACTCGCACATCAGAGTAGTCCTGTTGTCTCTTCGCATCCATGAAGCATCATAACATTGGGCTCTTTTTACCTCAGTCCCATACTCAGCCAAATGGTAGTACCCAGATGTAGGTCCTATCTTGCGCCCTTCAGAGTCCTTTAAAACTTATAGGTTATTATGTTTTTGTGATTTCATCACAGCCCCTTAGCCTTACCTTATTTGCACCTCACTTTCTAATGCCAGAATCCAAATACGATGTTTTCAGATCCCTCTAAATTCTGATACAGAAATTGAGTTGCAAGTGCTGTCCATACACCCACTCAGCATAAATAGTCATAGCCTGGAAATAATACAGTGGTTGGATCGAAGAACCACAATGTAAACTTCAAGGTTTACAACCTTACAGTGCTCAGGAGCATAAAGTTAGCCCTATATATTCTGGCTTTGCCTGTCTTGATTTGTTGCAATTCACTTTTTCTTCAGGTGGCCAAGTATGGAAGGAACACTCTTGAAAATAAATTCTTACTTTCCAATCTGAGATCAATTAACTCAGTCCAAGTGAAGGATCAACCTCTGTGATTTATTGATGTATATTATCAGATTTCTGATGGTGCCTCTTCTCTCTCTGAAAGTTGGCCCCCACACGTAGGTGATAGTTGGGCAAAGTGGCAAGTGAACTATAATCATAGTCATGAGGATCAAAAATTATTTTCTTTTAATCTTCATTTTATCTCCCCTCCTGACCTGATGCAACTAACTGACGGGCAGGAACAGATTGTTTCATACTGGCTATCCTACGGCACTTGACCCAAATAGCCATTCTTTGCACGTAATTATTGATGCTAAGTGTCAGCAAACTAATCTATCCCGCTGAGGCCTCACAACTGAGCCTAACCCTGCCCCCTTCTGACTTTCAACTTTCAAGCAGCTACCTGCCTGATTTTCATCTCTCTCTCAACCGTTTAAAGTGCTCTAGTCTATTAGTTACTGTTATCAGCTGGATCAGTGTAGATTGGGAACCAAACCATGAAATCTTCCTTTATGGTCCAGTAATAATTTGCTTTCAGTAAGTTAATATTTCCTGAATGTGGGTATCTAGTTGTCATGAATTAGAATGGTTAAAATGACAGAGGTACAGGTGTCCAAAAGCAGCCTTCAACTTAGATAAAAATATCTTTTTATCAGTATACAATTTTTAACTAGTGCAGCTAGCTATCAGAATCTGAGCTACATGAGTAACTAACAGCAGTGCAACAAAAGCCACAGGAATAAATCTGTAACCAGGGAGAAATGCTTTGCTTTTGTCAGACTGATAATATAAAGGTCATACAATTAAGGACTTCTTTGTTCAAAGTTTTTACAGGCTACACAAATGTGGCCATCTGCTCATTAAAGTTGTGCAGGCCTCTTAATACTGCATGAATGACAAATAGACATTAAAAAGAAAACTAAATGGGAGAGCAAAAGGCCAGGGCTTGAACAGAGTGTAGCACAAAAGCCCGTGCCTTCTGCCAGGAGAGCAAGGAGATGCTCATCATGCAGCTGCTGAGCATGACCGATTTGTCTGTGCCAGTATAAGAGGACATCTGGTAAAGCTCAGCCAGTCGACAGCAAAGTCTGCCTCTTTAGTACTGTATTGTGGCAACCTGGCACTATCTCTACCAGGTGGACTGCAGCTTAAAAAGCAAACCTGATAGGATAGAAAAGCCAAAAAGGAAACTATATGATCCAATTTGCAGGGCTCCAAACTGTTTAAACACAGTTTTGCCTTCTTGTGTCAGATAACATACTGTATTAAATCACTTTCAATGCAGGACCAGTGGGTCGGTCAGCTCTCTTTATCCAGTCTTTTCAAATTTACAACAAATGAAACAATCCCTTGTTTGGTTGGCAGCAGTAAGAGAGTCTGCATCTATTTAAAACTCAGCCCCTAATAGTCAGTGTAAATTCTACACTCCCAGTGAGGTTGTGTTCCTGTGGTGTGTCCACATGAGGAGCGTTTTATTAGTATAGTTAAATCCCTACTTAAGTGGCCGGGATCGGGGCCTGCGCCTGGGTTTATTTATTTGTTTTATCTAAAGCACAAGCCTTATTTATAAAGACTGTAAACTGGAGCTGGTTCTGAAACTCACACAGGTTTCTTATGATGGATGATGAGTTTATTTTAAACATAAGAGATCCTGCTGATGCTAGAAATCTTGAGCAACATGCACAAGATTTTGGAAGAGCTCAGCAAGTCAGGCAGCGTCAAGGGAGAGGGAATTAAACTGTTGATGTTTTGGGCTGAGACCCTTCATCAGGACTGGAAAGGAAGGGAACAGAAACCAGTATAAGGTGGGGGGGAGGGGAAGGAGTACAAGCTGGGAGGTGGTAGTGCAGACCATCTGATTGGGACTGGGGTGATAAAGTAAGAAGCTGCAAGGGGATAGGTGGAAAAGGTACAGGGCTGAAGGGGGAGGGATCTGTTAGAGAGGACATGGACCATGGAAGAAGAGGAACCAGGGGCAAGTGTTTCTAAGGTAAAGAGAAGGGAAGAAAGGGTAGCCAGAATGAGGAATGCAAAAGTGAGTAGGAAGGAGGGGAGGTAGAAATTACTGGAAGTGAGAGAAATCAATGTTCATATCAACAGCACAAACAAGAGAAAATATACAGATGCTGGAAATCCAAGCAACACACACAAAATACTGGAGGAACTCAGCAGACCAAGCAGTTTCTATGGAAAAAAGTACAGTCAATGTTTCAGGCTGAAACTCTTTTTGCAGAACTAGAGAAATAAAAACTGAGGAGTAGATTTGAAGGGTGGGTGGAGGGGAGAGAAAAATGTCAGGCGATAGGTGAAACAGAGGGGGAAGGATGAAGCAAAGATCTAGGAAGTTGATCGGTGAAAGAGACAGAAGGCCATGGAAGAAAGAAGAAGTGGGGGTAGCACCAGAAAGAGGTGATCAGGAGGGGGGCAAGGAGATAGCATGAGAGGGACAAGGGGATGGGAAATGGTGAAGGGGTTGGGGGGAGTGGATTGGAGGCATTGCTGCAAGTTTGAGAAATCGATTGTTCATGCCATCAGGTTGGAAGCTACCCAAACAGAATATAAGGTGTTGTTCCTCCAACTTAAATATGGCCTCATCACAGCAATGGAGGAGGCCATGGATGGACATATCGGAATGGGAATGGGGAGTGGAATTAAAATGGGTGGCCACTGGGAGATCCCGCTTTTTCTGGCAGATGCAGGGTAGATGCTCAGACCAACATACCAACAGGTTGGAGGCTACCTAATTGGAATGAGGTGTTGCTCCTCCAACCTGAGTTTAGCCTCATCACTGCAGTAAGAGAGGTCATGGCCCAATGAATCAGAATGAGAATGGGACGTAGAATTGAAATGGGTGACAACAGAAGATCCGGCCTTTAGTGGTGAATAGAACAAAGGTGCTTGACCAAGCAGTGCCCCAATTTATGTGACATCTTACTGATGTAGAGGAGATCACACCAGGAGCACCCCTTTTAATAGATGACCCTAACAGACTCACAGGTAAAGTGTTGCCTCACCTGGACAGACAGTTAGAGGGCAATTTAAAGAATTGATTATTTCTGTTGTTTTGATTACAGTACTTGAAAGGCCATTCTATTTCTTTGTTGTGCCTTTTTTCATTTTTGGTTACACTTTCTTTCAAGGTAACACCTTCTTAAATAGGTGATGATGGCTTTTCAATAGACAATAGATAGACAATAGACAATAGGTGCAGAAGTAGACCATTCGGCCCCTCGAGTCTGCACCGCCATTCTGAGATCATGGCTGATCATTCACTATCAATACCCAGTCCCTGCCTTGTCCCCATATCCCTTGATTCCCCTATCCATCAGATATCTATCTAGCTCCTTCTTGAAAGCATCCAGAGAATTGGCCTCCACCGTCTTCCGAGGCAGTGCATTCCACACCTCCACAACTCTCTGGGAGAAGAAGTTTTTCCTCAACTCTGTTTTAAATAACTGACCTCTTATTCTCAATCCATGCCCTCTGGTACTGGACTCTCCCAACATCTGGAACATATTTCCTGCCTCAATCCTATCAAATCCTTTAATTATCTTAAACGTTTCAATCAGATCCCCTCTCAATCTCCTCAATTCCAGTGTGTACAAGCCCAATCTCTCCAATCTCTCTGCGTAAGACAGCCCTGCCATCCCAGGAATCAACCTAGTGAATCTACGCTGCATTTCCTCAATTCCCAGAATGTCCTTCCTTAAACCTGGAGACTAAAACTGTACACAATATTCCAGGTGTGGTCTCACCAGGGCCCTGTACAAATGCAAAAGGACATCCTTGCTCTTGTACTCAATTCCCCTTGTAATAAAGGCCAACATTCCATTTGCCCTCTTCACTGCCTGTTGCACTTGCTCAGTCACCTTCATTGACTGATGAACTAGGACTCCTAGGTCTCTTTGCATTTCTCCCTTACCTAACTCTACACCGTTCAGACAATACTCTGCCCTCTTGTTCCTGCTTCCAAAGTGGATAACTTCACATTTATTCACATTGAATGACATCTGCCAAGTATCTGCCCACTCACCCAGCCTATCCAAGTCTCCCTGTATTCTCCTAACGTCCTCCTCGCATGTTACACTGCCAACCAGTTTAGTATCGTCAGCAAACTTGCTGATATAGTTTTCAATGCCCTCATCTAAATCGTTGACATAAATCGTAAAGAGCTGAGGTCCCAATACAGAGCCCTGTGGTACCCCACTAGTCACCTCCAGCCAGTCCGAGAAACACCCATTCACTTTGCTTTCTATCTGCCAACCAGTTTTCTATCCATGTTGAAACCCTGCCCCCAATGCCATGAACTCTGATTTTACTCACCAATCTCCTATGTGGCACCTTATCGAATGCCTTCTGAAAATCTAGGTACACAACATCCACTGGCTTACCCTCGTCTAACATCCTTGTTACACCCTCAAAAAACTCCAACAGATTAGTCAAGCATGATTTGCCATTGGTAAATCCATGCGGGCTCGGCCTAATCCTATTACTGCCATCAAGATATGCCACTATTTCGTCCTTAATAATGGACTCAAGCATCTTCCCCACGACTGACATTAGGCTAACAGGGCGATAGTTCTGCATTTTATCCTTCCCTCCCTTCTTGAAAAGTGGGATAACATTAGCTACTCTCCAATCATCAGGAACTGATCCTGAATCTAAGGAACATTGGAAAATGATTACCAATGCATCCGCAATTTCCTGAGCCACCTCTTTTAGAACCCTCGGATGCAGACCATCTGGACCCGGGGATTTATTAGCCTTCAGTCTACTCATCACAGTTTCTTTCCTAATGTCAATCTGTTTCAATTCCTCTGATATCTTATGACCCTGGCCCATCCATACATCTGGGAGATTGCTTGTGTCCTCCCTGGTGAAGACAGATCTAAAGTACGCATTAAATTCTGTTGCCATTTCCCTGTTTCCCATAACAATTTCTCCCAATTCATTCTTCAAGGGGCCAACATTGTTCTTAACTATCTTCTTTCTCTTCACATAGCTAAAAAAGCTTTTGCTATCCCCTTTTATATTCCTGGCTAGACTGAGCTCATATCTGATTTTTTCTCTCCGTATTGCTTTTTTAGTTAAGATCTGCTGTTCCTTAAAACTTTCCCAATCATCTGTATTCCCACTCATCTTAGCCCTGTCATACTTCTTTTTCTTTAATGCTATACAATCTCTGACTTCCTTTGTCAACCACTGTGGCCCCTTCCCCCTCTTTGAATCCTTCCTTCTCATTGGAATGAACTGCTTTTGCATCTTTTGTATTATCCCCAAGAATATCTGCCACTGCTGATCCACTGTCTTTCCTGCCAGGGCATCCGCCCATTTAACTTTAGCCAGCTCTTCCCTCATGGCTCCGTAGTCTCCTTTATTTAATTGCAACACTGACACCTCTGTTCTGCTCTTACCCCTCTCAAATTGTAGATAAAAACTTATCATGTTATGATCACTACTTCCTAATGGCTCCTTTACTTCAAGATCACTTATCAATTCCTGTTCATTACACATCACCAAGTCCTAAATAGCCTCGTTCCTGGTTGGTTCAAGCACAAGCTGTTCGAAAAATACATCCCTTAGACACTCCACAAACTCCCTATCCTGGGGTCCAGCACCTACCTGATTCTCCCAGTTCACCTGCATTTTGAAATCTCCCATAACGACTGCATTACCTTTAGCACTTGCCAATGTTAACTCCCTAATCAACTTGTACCCAATATCCACGCTACTGTTTGGGGGCCTGTACACAACACCCATTAGGGTCTTTTTACCCTTACTGTTCCTCAGCTCAATCCACACAGACTCAACTTCCCCTATTCCTAAGTCACCCCTTGCTAAGGACTGAATCTCATTCTTCACCAACAGGGCCACCCCACCCCCTCTTCCCATATTTCTGTCTCTCCGATAGCACGTATACCCTGGTACACTCAATTCCCAGGCCTGATCCCCTTGCAGCCATGTCTCCGTTATCCCAACAATATCGTAGTTCCCCATTTTCATCTGAGCTTCAAGCTCATCTGTCTTATTTCTGACACTACGCACATTCAAGTATAGAATTCTTAGCCCATTCCTCCTCTCTTTGCTTAAAACACTATCTATTGTACCCAACCCAGCTCCTTGAACTTCCATCGGGCTAATTGCACCTTGAATTTTAATGACCTTCTCAAGATCACCCAAACCTTCTACACATTTAACCCCATGCTCCTTCTGACCAATCCTCTGTACATGTAACTTTTCCAACACATGTTCTGTCTCACCTTTCTCCTTTACACAATTAATATTTGGGAAATGTGTATTCCCCACCTGTCCCTTATCCTTCATCATATCATCTTCTCTCGTATTCTTGATCCCTGCCCCCTGCACATCTAGTTTAAACCCCCCCGAGCAGCACTGGCTAACATTCCTGCAAGAATGTTAGTACCCCTCCAGTTCAGATGTAGACCGTCCCTTCGAAACAGATCCTAACGTCCCTGGAACAAAGACCAATTATCCAAAAACCTGAACCCTTCCTTCCTGCACCATGCTCTCAGCCTCGTATTAATGTGCATAATCATTCTATTCTTCGCCTCACTCGCACGTGGCACAGGTAGCAATCCCGAGATTGTCACCCTGGAGGTCCTGCTTTTCAGCTTCACTCCTATCTCCCTGAACTCTCTAAGCAGGACCCCCTCACTCACCTTACCTACATCGTTGGTCCCTACATGGACCACTACATCTGGGTTCATGCCCTTGTTCTCCAGAATAGCCAGCACCCGATCTGAGATGTCCAGGACCCTGGCACCAGGGAGGCAACATACCATCCGAGACTCCCGATCTGCCCCACAAAATCTCCTATCTGCCCCCCTGACTATAGAATCCCCTAAAACTATCACTCTCTTCTCTTCCCTCCTCCCCTTCCTAGTTGAGGGTTCAACCTCTGTGCCAGAGGCAGGACCACTACAACTCATTCCTGGTAGGTCATCCCCATCAACAGTATCCAGTACGGTATACTTATTGTTAATGGGAATGGCCGCAGGGGTGCTCTGCTCTCTGCCTGCTCCCCCTGCCTCTCTGGACCGTCACCCATCTGCCTACTTCTTGGTTTTTTGGTGTGACTACCTCCTGATAACTCCTATCTATCTCTGCCTCTGCCTCCCGAATGATCCGTAGTTCATCCAGCTCCCGCTCCAACTCCCTAACTCGGGCTGATAGGAGCTGCAGCTGGACGCACCTTTTGCAGGTGTGGTCATCAGGGACAACTGTGTTGACCCTGACTTCCCACATACTGCATACGGGGCACACCACTGCTCTGACTGTCTCCCCCATACCTGAACTGGATTGATAGAATAAGTCTAAAAAGCACCTAGCGACCTTACCTTCTTCCCCTCAGCGAGCAATCACACAGGCTTACCGAAGTCCCCTTACGCCGAAGCCCACTTAGCCAAAGCCCAGGACTCTGCTTCCACGGACTCCCTTAGGAGTTTCAAATACTGTAAAATAGATTGCAGTTACTCCGTGACTAATTATTAATTAACTGCACTCATCATTGGAATTCTGTATACACATTTGAGTTGTGGGTGCATTGCAACCAGCAAATCATACACAACATTTATTCTTTATCCATGCAATCCCAGCAGTGATCAGGATTGATGTTGAGACTAATGCCAGGAGCATTAATTAAACAAATTGTTCTGTCACAGATGCATCATGCCTCTTGACTGTTGGCACTGCAACCATTTAATCAAATGCTAGTGGTACATCACAGTCCTATCTTAAATCTCACATATAGTGAGGTGTCAAGAGGTGAGCCACTTGTTACAGAGTATCCACTGCTTCTGATCATCTGCATGTTGATGGTGGGAGTCTTGGCAGTTTTAGTGGTTTTGATGATGAGAAAGAAATGGTTATTAAGCATTCTGCTTGTTTTTATTGAGCAGGGTCATAAAGAATGGCCTATCTCAACTATCTGTGAAGGCGCTGATGTTGATATTGAGTCAGTTACTAAGGCACTTCACGAAGGACCATATGGGAGATGTGTGTACGAATGTGACAATGATGTTGTCACCCATCAAGTAAGTGCGTTACTCATTAAATTCCTTGAATTTTGCCATCGAGCAGTACACCAACACATAATAGTACAAGATCTTTGCATGTTTCATATATACACACTCTATAGTGCATTAAAAATTGGAGTTATAGAAACTTCTGAAAAGGATGTACTTCGTTCTATGTCCTTAGAACCAATACTAATGCAATGCTGCTATGCTGGAATTACCAACACCAATCCTATTTATCACCTCTTTATCCTTTAGTGTTTTGCTCATTCAAATATTTATGTAATTTTTTTTTATGGAGAATTGTGATCCATTAACCACAAATTAAAGGCAACAGATTTCACTTGGGAAGTTTTCTTACAGTTCTTGCATAACAGCTACTTTACAACACATCAGTAAACTCATTTAAATAAGGTACAGCATGTTCTTCATAATGTAAGTAAGAAAATATTGTGAAGCACAACTAGAAAGATCTGAAACCAAACTACATTAGTCACTTCAGCAATTTGAAGAACACTGACAAGTGAATCTTTCCACCAGGTTGTGAATATGGAGTTTGAAGGGGGAGTGACAGCAGCTTTCACTATGGTGGCCTTCACTGAAAAACTGTGTAGCAGGATTATAACAGTTTATGGAACTAAGGTAGGAGAAAGGAACTTTTGGTAAACATGATTTTTCGTGCTAAAGACAATTGGAAAATGAACTCATGTCATACTAGGTTCACACAGGAGGGGCTTTGCCCAGGATTTTAAAAAACTTTCTGATGTAGCGTACTGGGTGAGAGAGTAGAAATAATCCTAGATGAATTTTTATTTCAGTGTAGCATGCTAGCTGGACAGAAAGCGTGGAGGCAGAGAGTTGATCATGTCATGTCTAATTTCAATATGACGTTGAACTACAGCCATCAGCATGGCTTTTGATATAGATAATGGTTTTTCAATAAACCAGGACCACTATTGGAATATCTGTATTGCAATCTCTGGTCTTGCCAGTAAATGTTCCTCTTTTGTCATTGTGGCCCTGATCTGTAAAGGATCGAATCCCTAGTCAGTAGTGTCAAATATGCTCCAACATGTGAACCACTGAATTCACTGTAATGAACTTTGGAGACAGAGTACAATGCACCGGCCCTGTTATATATTCAGCATCCAGAAATTAATTGCAAGACTTGACTTAAAACTATCTCAAGAGCAGTCGGTGGCAGGCTTCTGAGAAAGTGTGAGTAGACCCACTTTTGGGCTGCCAATGGCAGGTGTCTGTGAAAGGACTAGTAAGCACACCATAAGAGCTAACAAAGTAACAAGGCTAAAGGTCTGACCCATTAACATTGACTACAATGTCATTCAATGAAAAGAAAGATTCGATTTTGGGAACATGCTAAAAATTTCTTAGGTATTTCATATTTGAAAAAAAATTGTTTTTAAGCAGTGGTGTATCTAAACTAGGATAACTTTCCATTTCAATGTCTGAAGTATTCATTGTGATCAGTCCATACATATATTTCTGTTCTGTCAATAAATAAAATTGTCTAAATAGTGAAAAGCTTTTAAGAAATAATGCTTTTTGAGTTCATGACACTATATAATATGGGATCAGGGCAGAAAATAACTTGTGCTATATTATATTAGTAAATTTGGTCTTTTAACTTCTAACCCATTTCCCTCAGTGTCTTCTAATTAATAATTTTATCCTCAAAATATATCCTTCTATACTAAGAAATTATGTCACGGTTTTGTATGAATGCTTAACCACCCTGTTGTGGCAACCTTTAGTAAAGGAATTAACAGGGGAATATAATGTTAACTGTCATAAACTATGAAATCTATTAAGTATTCTTTTTGCTGAAAGTTTATTATTACATTAGTGTATTCATTTTGATGAAAGCATTTGCTGATTTATTTGAGATCAGTGGGGAACTCCATACTGAATTAGTACAATCACATTTGTTACATATCTAAAATAATCCAGATTTCTGTGTTTGTTCATGCATGAGCCAAACTCAGAGTTTAGGGACTTTTACATTTTTGAATACAAGTGCCAACACTGTTCCCAGTGTTATATTTACTCCTGTGTAAACAAACCAGTTTGCAGATTGCAGATACTTGAAACCATGTGTGATAAAACTATGTATAATCAAGTACCCCTCCCTATGTAAACTAAACATGAATTAAACCTACCTATCTGCATTTTCTGAAACAGTGGGTTAAACATTCTACCTTGAGACTAAAGTCCCATCGCTAGAGCATGCCTAAGACAACTGAGCTGGTAGCCACCCAGGTAGTCATCATTAGACATATTAGAACCTAGCACCAAAATGTGATCCTGTCTGAGAATTTGTAAATAAATATATAAAGAAGACTTATGCCATGAATATCTACACAAGATGGGTTTATAAAATCTGTGTGCTAGAAGGAGCCATGCCATTCCTCAAAGTACAGAGAGTAATTATTTCTTTCTCCTCTTCTAATTTTGTCTATTTGCTTTCTTCCTGCTATACCAGACAGCCCTTTGGCTCACTGCCAATGAAGCAATGGGCAGAAAAAGTTCATTGTTAAATGGATGGGTATCCATTAAAGGGGTAATAGGCACGCATAATGTTAAAATTGATACCCAAGGTCCAATTTCAAGCATTCTAGTTGGGGATTCTGCTGCCTGGATTGCAGCTAATTCTGAACATGTTGAAACCAGAACCAGTTAACAAATCTGAATGAAAGTATTGAACAAAGCCTGCTGATAGAGATCAGGTTAAATGCGGGAACATCAGAAATAAACCACACTAACTTTAACTTTAGAAGGATTGGAATCTTATCACAACTGTGATAGTGTTGCAATTGAATCCAATCCTGGTTCTACATGGGCTCCCTTATTTACAGTATGCAGACAATTAGTAATTGGTCACAGAGCAATTGCAGTCAATTATGCAGTCTTTGAAACTCCTAAAGGAATAGCCATCATCGCCTATTTTCAAAGATGTTACCTCAAAACAAACTATATCCAAAAATGAAAATAAGTCACAAAAAGGAAATGAGCAATGACCTTTCAATTAACTAAAATGACTGAAAGACTAAGTTTTTAAAAAATGACCTCAAACAGTTCTCCTTAGTGAGGCTACACTTCACATGCAAGTCGGTTAGGGTAATCTATTATATGGGGTGCGATCTCTTCTAAATCAGTGAGATTTCACACAGATTGGGGCACTGCTGGGTTGAGCACCTTTGCTCCGTCCACCACAAATGCAGGATCTTCTGGTGTCACACACAAAATGATGGTGGAACACAGCAGGCCAGGCAGCATCTACAGGGAGAAGCTCTGTCAAAGTTTCAGGCCGAGACCCTTCGTCAGGAATAACTGAAAGGAAAGATAGTAAGAGATTTGAAAGTAGGAGGGGGAGAGGAAAATGTGAAATGATAGGAGAAGACTGGAGGGAGTGGAGCTGAGAGCCGGAAAGGTGATTGGCAAAAGGGATACAGAGCTGGAGAATGGAAAGGATCATGGGACAGGAGGCCTAAGGAGAAAGAAAGGGGGAGGGGAACACCAGAGGGAGATGGAGAACAGGCAGAGTGATGGGCAGAAAGAGAGAACAAAGGGACCTGGGTTGTAAATTTTCTCTGCACTCTTTCAATATTATTGACATCTTTCCTGTAAATAAGTGACCTTGACTGTACATAATACTCCAAATTTAAACAGCAACTTCTTGTATAACTTTAACATAACATCCCAACTCTTATACTCAGCTGCCCTGATTTATGAAAGTCAATATGTTTAAAGTTCTCTTTACAACCCTATCTACCTGTCATTACCAACTTCAAGGAATTATAGATCTATATTCTCAGGTCCCTTTGTTCTACAGCACACCTCACACTTGCCTGCTTTAAACTCCATTTGTCATTTTCAGCCTATTTTTCCAACTGGTCCAGATACAGTACAAGCATTTCTTGCTGTCCACTCTGCCCCCATTCTTGCCGTCATCCACAAGTTTGTCGATCCAGTTTACCACATTATCTAAATGATTAGCATTGATGATACAATGGGCTCAGCACCAATCCCTACAGCACTCCAGTAGTCACAGGCCTCCAGTCAGAGACAACCATCCACTACCTCTCAGAGTCATTCTGTGAAGCTTATATTGAAATCAATTAGTTACTTCATCCTGAATACTAAGCAACTTAACCTTCTGGACCAATTTCCCAAGCAGGACTTTGTCAGTGGTCTTGCCAAAGGTCATGTAGATAACAACCATCAACATCCTCACAAAGCACTATAACATTAGTTAGACATGACCTACCACACACAAAACCACGTTGACGATCTGTAATCAGGACCTGTCTATCCAAATACTTACATCTCCTGTCCATAATATTCCTTTGCCCCTCCTGACAGTCTCGCAGTAACCTGCCTCCTGGAACTTCGGTGTGACTACCTCCCTGTAACTCTTGTCCATCAGCACCTCAGTTTCCCAACTAATCCAAAGGTTATCCATCTCCGTTCCCTTCCACAGTCTATAAGGAACTGCAGCTTGATGAACTTCCCATATGTGTACTCAGCAGGAACACTGGATGTCTCCGTGACATTTCACATCATTCAAGAATACACCACTGCCATTCTCACTGCTCTATTTGTGCAATCATAAAGAAAGAAATAGAACATAACAGAGTCTCACCTCAGTTTCCACCACTTCTTACCAAAGCATCTTGAGCCAACGTCTCAGCTCCCCATTCTAACACTATCCACTCAACGCTATAGCTGCTCCTACGATAGTTAACTCCACTTTACTTTTTGCTACTATTGATTAGTTGATTACTCAATCAATTATCAACTAGCAGTTTGCACGTATGCCTCTTTTATTGGAAAAGGAGCAGGGTCCCTAAATTCACTTTCTTATATGGCTCCCACGCCTCACTCCAAGCCACCCACTTCTTGCTCCCAGTCTTGGCTCCTGCTGCATTTAACTCGAGTTTACTTTGAATCTCCTCTAATAAGTTGTTCATGATACAAGTGCAGTAGATAGAGGGGAACAGCTTGATGCTGTATACTTAGATTTCTAGAAGACATTTGTAAAAGTGCCACATAAAAGATTTATCCATAAGATAAGAATGCATGAAGTTGGGGATAGTGTATTAACATAGGCACTAAATTGAGTGGAAAACAAATCATACAAAGGATGCAGAGAGATATAGCTAGGTTAAGTGAGTGGACAAGTGTCTAGCAGACAGAGTACAATGTTCATAAATGTGAGTTTATCAACTTTGGAAAGATAATTAAAGATCAGATTATCATGTAACTGGTGAAAGATTGCAGCACGCTGCTGTGCAGAGGATCTTTGGAGTGCTTGTACATGAATTGCAAAAGATTGCTTTGCAGATGCAACTGTTTATAAAGAAGACAAATAATAATGTTGGCCTTCTTGGCATTGAACTGAAGAACAGAGAGTTTGTGCTACATTTGTATAGAGTATTGGCAAGGCCACACCTGGGGCGCTGCATGCAGTTCTGGTCTCCTTACTTGAGAAAAGATATAGAGCGGATTCAGGTTAATCAGGGCAGCTGCTTATTTGTGACAACTCTTAAAGAGCAAAACCTCATCAAGAAAATAGCTGGGGCTCCCTTCATTTATTTGGGATGCAATGCCACTTAATTGACCAGGAGACTGTTGTCAAACAGTTTCTAATTAGTGCTATTTGTGTACACTTGTGTGGCTGTTAGACAGTACACCTTGCTTAGAGTGACAGTTCTTAAAAAGCATCAGTTGGTGCGTTTGTGTTCAAAAAGCAGTGATTTTTGTTACTGACAGTTGGCAAGAAATAAGCAGTAAGACAATTCTGAACCTTTTTGCTCACTGTGATTTCAAGCATTCAGGTTTGAAGATGCTAGTTATGGCCAGGAGGAAAATGAAACCATTTCACAACTTCAACAAGTTAAGAACTAAGAAGAATTTGACGATATGGACAATAATCTTGAATGTTATAATGAAACTGAAGATTTGGAGGATGTCGAAAACATTGTATGAAGGCAGTGCATTATCTGCACTAGGTGTCTCCACTGATTTTGTTCATTTACAGTCAATCAAAAGAACACAACAGTGTACACTGGATAATTTCCTCCATGAATAATTATTGGGAACTGATACATATTTTCATAGTGCTGTAGTAGAATTGGTAGTATTTATTTCATTTAAATACATAATTTGTTACTCAGTTAAATGGCAGTTTTTATTTTTTTTATACCTTTTTAACTATTTCCATGAAACTTTGGCTAATTGGAGTGACTGCTTAATTGGGCCAAAATGTACTGTTCCCTATATGTCCCATTTAACAGGAATCCCCTGTATTGGCTTTTGAGGAGGTGTAGAGGAGGTCAATTCTGGGATGAATAGTTAGTCTATAAGGAGAGATAGAGTTACCTGAGACTATACTCACTGGACTTCAGAAGAATGAGAGGTGATCTTGTAGAAACCTACAAAATTATGACAAGGATAGATAAGACAAAGGCAGGAAAGTTGTTTCCCCTCATAGGTGAGAATAGAACTAGGGGACATAGCCTCAAGATTCATGAGAGTAGATTTTGAACAGAAAACAGGAGGAACTGCTTTTCCCAGAGAGTAGTGAATCTGTGGAATTCTCTGGCCAGGGAAGTATGTATATAAAGGTTACTTCATTACATATATTTAACAAGAGATAGATTTTTGCATAGTAGGAGAAAAAGTAAGTAGGTGGAACTGAATCCATGGCCAAATCAGCCATGGTCTTATTGAATAGCGAGCAGGCTATATGGGCAGATGGCCTAATCCTGCTCCTATTTCTTATGTTCTTACGTTGTGCCACATAATCGCAATTAAAAGTTGAAAACCACATTAAAGAAATAGATAGCCTGTCATTACAACTTCCTGGTTCCTGCTCCAGCTGTCTGGAATTAAAAACACTTTGAAGGCTCTCACATTTGAAAGTAGAAAGACCTGAATTTACACAACAGCTTTGTACATTTTACAGAAATATTTCAATTTTAGCCACACCTGAGGGACTTGAATACAGTACCCGGAGTGACATTTCATTTAGCAATCTATCTATATTCTTACAAGTTATCCTTTGTATGCAATGTTTAGGCAAGGAGTAACAAGAGATCCCATTGAAGACTTCGGCAGTAACCAGATAAATTATCCAACAATGATTTAATCATTTATTGAATTACTGTGGATCCTACATTTTTGAACCTTTGATAACAAAAAATTTAAAGCCTGTGATTTAGTTCTTTATGTTGTCTTCCCACACATCCATAGGTGGCAGGAAGGCCACAAGGTCATGAGTGATGGCTGGTACACAGAGCCTTTGCACTAGCTGTGTCCTTCAGCATACAATCCTACACCCTGAATTCTGCTAGTCTTTGTTTTTAACCTGGAACTTGTTTGTCCTCTTTTCCATTAAGGGTCAAACGTAGGCATCCTCTGCAGGTGACCTGAATCAGTGTGAAGGTGAACGTTTTTAGTTTTAAAGATCATTGTGTCCCTTATCCTCAATCAATTTGGAAATCCAGATTGCTGGCTAAATTTGTAAAGAATATGTCCAACTTCAAATAGAATGATTACAAAAATGTGTGAGTGAATAATTTTGCACAAATGGAAATCTCTTGACATTATTT
This sequence comes from Hypanus sabinus, assembly GCF_030144855.1. NCBI lineage: Eukaryota > Metazoa > Chordata > Chondrichthyes > Myliobatiformes > Dasyatidae > Hypanus > Hypanus sabinus. Next base: position 28,214,618 of record NC_082732.1, read on the forward strand.
TTTTTGTAATCTTGCCTTTGAAAGACACTACAATATCTTTCTTTAAACCAGTAACACTTAATTTTGTTTCCAGCTACCTATAAACAAATTTTCAGGGACTTTTAAATATTCCAAAAAATTGTGTACCTTCATTGACATATCTGGGCACTATTTAAACTTAATTTAATAAATTTGTTAGTTAACTTTATTAACCAATCAATGGCAACTTCACAGGGGACTGGGTACTGATTGTTGCTTTTTAAAATAAACTGTGATTGGTTCAATGAATTACTCCTAGTTGCTTAGCAACTGACATAAAGGCAATAAAGAGAGTTTGAAGAGCAAAGTGCATGATGAGTATGGGGGGGGGGGGGGGTTGGATTTGCTTCTAAAACCATATGATCAGCTACTCTTGCCTTTCAGTTCTTAAGAATGTGACATTAAAATGCCAAAGACTAACTCTTAGAATTTTCTAAGCTTCCAGAATTCACTTTTTTTAAAAAATGTTCCAGCATTTAATTAGGGTTTTTCATGTTATGAGGACATCCCACAACATTCCACCATTTATGAATTGTACTTCAAATGTAGTTAACAGTAATTTTTAAAAAAACAGCAGCTAGCTGTTCAGTGAGATCCTATAAGCTATGAGATAAACAATGTTGATTGAAGGATTAACAGTGACATTGGAGAGTTTCCTACTTTTCTTTGCGTATTCTACAAAACATTTTATCTCCACCTCTGAAGTCTGCCTTAAGGCAATTGACAAAAGCAAAGTATATTATTCAAATACAAAACAAAGTCTGACAAAAGTTTTGTGAATTATTTTGTCTGAATGCAAAGCAAACATCCTAGATTCCTCCCTATCATTTTAGAAGTTGCTTGTTCAAATTCATCTCTAGAGAAGTTGTAATCTCTTCCGGCTAAACATTGGGAAAATTGAAGCCATCATTTTCAGTGCACACACAAATCTATGCCTTTGCCAGTGACTAAATTCATTTCCCCATCAGAGTCTGCACTAAATTACTTGTAGATTTGACATCTGACTGACCCCAAGTCAAGCTTCTGACTACATACTGTCCAATACGAAGATTGCTGAATTCCCTTGCAATGATATTGACCCTCTTCCCTTTAATCTTTCTGCTTTTGAAAATCTGTGGAATAAAAACAACTATACAATACATTTAACTTAGCTTAAAATCCCATATATTTATATTTAAATTCTTGAAAAAGGATCTAGTTCTTTCTGGTGCATATAAAGAATAAACTCTTCTCAGGCTTCCAGCCGGGTACAGGTATCGATTTTAAACAACGTTTCAATGACAAACTCTGCCATCTTTACCATAGATGATGTCTGGGCATGTCTATTCTGGTGGTATTTATATCTCTGTCAACCAGCCCTCCTGATTGGTTAGTTCACATCCAATCAGGTTTCCACTGTCCCACCTTGTTTATAATCGAACTGGAAACCTAATTGAATGAGGACTAATCAATCAGGACAGACGAACAACAGGGCTAGACGTGCCCAGGCATCATTCCTGATGAAGGTGGACGAGTTTTTCATCAAAATATCGGTTAAAATAGATATCTGTACATGCTAGAAGCCCAAGAAGACTTTTTTCCTTGTTTATCAAATGCTTTCAAAATTAACCTTTCAACATTGACCTTTTGCAAGTCCTTAGCTCTCTGAAAGGGTAACACAAGTGGCTAAGTGGTAAAGAAGCCATACGGTATGCTTGCCCTCATTGAGTACAAAAGTTGGAAGGTCATACTGCAGCTATATAAAACATTGGTCAGGCCACATTTGGAGTACTATCTCTAATTGTGGTTGGTGTTGAGACTGAGCCACACAGAAGGTGTATCTGGGAAATATAAAACACTTTATTTGCACAACAAACCCCCAGGCATGAGAGTCCAAGAAAATCTCACTCTCCTGACATGATATTTTAATCTTCTTCAACACAAAGATAACAATAAATTATTACTATGGTTTCAATCGCTATAATCGCCTACTTTAACATTTAGAATATAATCAGGTAAATTTAAGAATTACATGTTTACAATGGCAACAAAGATACAAAAAAAGTACAAACGTGTATGTATGCAGTATACAACTCTTAGATTTGTCTTCCTACAGGCAGCAATGAAACAAAGAAACACTATGGAACCCATTCAAAGAAAACATCAAACACCCAACACGTGCTAAAAAAGAACAAATCACACAGATGACAAAAACGAGCAAATAACACACAGAATATTAAACATCAAACTGCAGAGTCCTTGAAGCAATTCAATTGAACTCTGTGTTGTTCATTGACTGCATGCAGCAGAGCCAGTTTGTGTTGAAGTGCTCTGATCAAACTTGCACAAAATAGTAATAAAAGAATAACCAGAAATGTACGTAACACGAGCCATAGAGTCTTCTAAAAATGAATCCAATCCAATCAAACCTTGCCCAAGACCTCAGACTCTTGCTAACACATCCCAAATAACAGAACCTCTTTGAATATTTAATACTTGTGTCTGTTTCTAAAGCTGTAGACACCAAAAATATATCTCTTTTATTACAGTGTTGAAGGATGGCTGAACATATTGATAAAAGTAGAGGAGTAGATGTAGTGTATATGGATTTCAGCAAGGCATTTGATAAGCTATCCCATGCAAGGCTTATTGAGAAAGTAAGGAGGCATGGGATCCAAGGGAATATTGCTTTGTGGATCCAGAACTGGCTTGCCCACTGAAGGCAAAGAGTGGTTGTAGATGGGTCATATTCTGCATGGAGGTCCGTGACCAATGGTGTGCCTTAGGGATCTGTTCTGGAACCCCCTACTCTTGGTGATTTTTATAAATGTACTTGATGAGGAAGTGGAGGGATGGGTTAGTAAATTTGCTGATGATACAAAGGTTGGGGTGTTGTGGATAGTGTGGAGGGCTGTCAGAGGTTACAGCGGAACATTGATAGGATGCAAAACTGGGCTGACAAGTGTCAGATGGAGTTCAACCCAGATAAGTGTGAAGTGGTTCATTTTGGTAGGTCAAGTATAATGGCAGAATATATTATTAATGGTAAGACTCTTGGCAGTGTGGAGGATCAGAGGGATCTTGGGGTCCAAATCCATAGGACATTCAAAGTTGCTATGCAGGTTGACTCTGTGGTTAAGAAGGCATTCATCAATCGTGGGATTGAGTTTAGGAGCCGAGAGGTAATGCTGCAGCTGTATAGGACCCTGGTCAGACCCCACGTGGAGTACTGTGCTCAGTTCTGGTCGCCTCACTACAAGAAGAATGTAGTAACCATAGAAAAGGTGCAGAGGAGATTTGCAAGGGTGTTTCCTGGTTTGGGGAGCATGCCTTATGAGAATAGGTTGAGTGAATTCAGCCTTTTCTCCTTGTAACAATGGAGGATGAGAGGTGACCTTATAGAGGTGTATAAGGTGATGAGAGGCATTGATTGTGTGGATAGTCAAAGGCTTTTTGCCAGGGCTGAAATGGCTAGCACGAGAGGGTACAGTTTTATGGTGCTTGGAAGTAGGTGCAGAGAAGATGTCAGGGGTAAGTTTTTTATGCAGAGAGGAGTGAGTACGTGGAATGGGCTGCCGGCAACGGTGGTGGAGGTGGATACAATAGGGTCTTTTAAGAGACTCTTGGATAGGTACATGGAGCTTAGAAAAATAGAGGGCTATGGGTAACCCTAGGTAATTTCTAAGATAAGGGCATGTTTGGCACAGCATTGTGGGCTGAAGGGCCTGTATTGAGCTGTAGGTTTTCTGTGTTTCTATGGCTTTATCAATATGCAACTAACCAGAAGGTTTAGTGACAAAATCAATTTGTTGCAAACTGTGCTTGAAGTTGCAACAACACACACAAAATGCTGGTGGAACACAGCAGGCCATGCAGCATCTATAGGAAGAAGTACAGTTGTTGTTTCGGGCTGAGAGCCTTCATTTCGCTGAACACCTACGCTCTGTCCACCAGAGAAAGCAGGATCTCCCAGTGATCACACATTTTAATTACACATCCCATTCCCATTCTGATATGTCTATCCATGGCCTCTTCTACTGTCAAGATGAAGCCACTCTCAGGTTGGAGGAACAACACCTTATATTCCATCTGGGTAGCCTCCAACCTGATGGCATGAACATTGATTTCTCTAACTTCCGTTAATGCCCCTCCTCTCCTTCTTACCCCATCTCTGATTTATTTATTTATTTATTATTCTCTCTTCCTTCCCCCCCCCCTCTTTTTTCTCTCTCTGTCCCTCTCACAATCACTCCTTGCCTGTTCTTCATCTCCCTCTGGTGCTCCCCTCCCACTTTCTTTCTCCCTAGGCCTCCCATCCCATGATCCTTCCCCTTCTCCAGCTCTGTATCCATTTTTCCAATCACCTTTCCAGCTCTTAGCCTCCCCCCTCCCCCCCAGTCTTCCCCTATCATTTTGGATTTCCCCCTCCCCCCCACTTTCAAATCTCTTACTATCTTTTCTTTCTGTTAGTCCTGATGAAGGGTCTCGGCCCAAAATGTTGACTGTAATTCTCCCTATAGATGCTGCCTGACCTACTGCGTTCCACCAGCATTTTGTGTGTGTTGTTTGAATTTCCAGCATCTGCAGATTTCCTTGTGGTTGAAGTTGCAACAATTCACATTTAACAATGCAGGAACATCTGTTGTCTTTCCCTATGAAGTTTCAATGGGACAGAATCAGAATGATTGATTTCACCACCAAAAAGTATTAATCGGGGCATAAATTATTTACAGGTTATATTTCCTGAAGTCTTGTTTTCATTTTATTTAATCCATAATTATGTTATCCATAATTTCATAATTCCAGAATGATCTTGAACAGTTGCCCCATAATGGGAACAATGTGGATGCTTTCGAGAGGGTGAACAAAAAGTTCACCTTTGGTCCTGCTGAAGGGTCTTGGCCTGAAAAATCACTTGTACTGTTCTCCATAGATGCTGCCTGACCTACTGTGTTCCTCCAGCGTTTTGTGTGTGTCAGTAGGATGTTGTTGGGATTAGAATGTATTAGCTGCGAGGAGAAGCTGGACAAACTTAGGCTGCTAATTATCCTTTAGTATTTGATATTTCCACTTTGGGAAAAATACTCTACCCTATCTATGCCTTTAATAATTTTGTAAGCTTCTGTCAAGTCTCCCCTGAGCTTCTGATGCTCCAGAGACTGCAGGCCAGAGTGATTAAAGTCTCAAATGACAGTTCATAATCTTTTTTGTAGTTTACAGTATATAACCAACTGTATTGTAGCAAATTGTGCATAGACACCACCAATATTATGTTTGTTAAATTGTCAAACAGTATAAGTTAAAGACTGATGAACAGACCAAATATCTGGTTTCATTTCAATAATCAGAAACTTAAGTTGCTTTGTATTATGGACAATTTGAACTTGAGTTTGCAAAATGAGACCAAGCTGAGGGATTCTATAAATTAAGTTCAAATCATTGTAAATTTGGAAAATGTTTCATTATCTTAACAGTTTCATCTTCCACTAAACATAGCAAGAAATAAATTGAGTGCACTGAACTTTGGCATAATTATTGTTTTAAAGCCCTTCTATAATCTTCAGAAATTTGGTCATTTTGAGATTTACATGTAAGTTATAGTAGGGCAAAAGGTAAAATATGATTTAGTTGTAAAATGGAGCAAGACAGTCTCCTCATTAATGAGTTGATAAGTGATACAGGTTTTGTAGAATTAAATCAGGAAAACATTACATACAATTTTCACAGTGGGGGGGGGTGGTGCGGGGAGCTGGGTGGATGGCTACTGCACAAAATCAAAGTAAGCTGCAGAGAGTTGTAAAGTTCGCCAACTCCATCATGGACACCAGCCTCTGTAGTGTCTAGGTATCATCTTTAAAACAAGTAGTGCCTCAGAAAGGATGGTATCCATTATTAAGGACCTACACCACCCATGACATGCCCTCTTCTCATTGCTACCATCAGGAAGGAGGTATAGAAGTACACACTCAATGATTCAGGAACAGCTTCTTCCGCTCTACCATCCAATTTCTGAATGGACATTGAATCCATGAACACTACCTCACTAATTTTTATTTCCTTTTTGTTGCACTACTTATTTAACTTAACTATTAAATACACACACATTTACTGTCATTCACAGTTTTCTTATTCTCTCTATTATTGCATTGTACTGTTGCCACAAAGTTAACAAATTTCACCGCATATAAAATCCAGTGATATTAAACCTGATTCTGATTCTTACAGTTTCTAGGTTGAGCAGAATTACTGGATTCTTAAGCACTGCAACTGAAGTTAGGCTTAAGAAAAAAATAGGCAGTGATATTTCATCCTGATTAATGGCTTGTTAACAACTTCTATGAGTATGTCCTCATAGGACTGGGTTTACCTTTTAGACACTGTCATCAGACACCTCATAATCACTTTATCACAATATAATTGAAGATTGACCAGCTCAGAAAGCTACTGGAGCACTGGTGTCATTCGTGAAGGAGCTCTACCTTTGTGAGAAATCCGTTAACGTTCTTAAGAAGTTTGAAATGCCCTTCCTTGATCTCTGTTTCAAGTCTGTTAAACTCTTTTAAAAATCTCTACATTCATTTCTTTGAAAGTTCCTCCCTAGATTTCTCAATATCAAAACGTAAAATGTTGGAAATTCACAGCAGTTTTTGGAAGTGAAGATTACAGAAGTGACCCTTCTTCAATCATGCTCATATGATGAACCACACTAAACATCAGTCTGTATTCCTTTCAAATGAAGGTGGAACTGCTGTGCATTCTCAGTATTTTTATATGATTTTGCAGTTTTCCAGGACTTTTGGGAAAGCAATTAACAAGGTATGATATACAGTTTGCATAACATCTCCAACTTTATTGCACTGCTTCAAGTGGTTTCTTAGAATTAAACATGAAAAATACTTTATTTTGATTAAAAACTCAATTGATCTTGAGCCAAGGAAATGATTTTGTTTAACCAGTCCTATAAGTTTAACAGATTGGGGTTCTGTGGGGAGATCTTTTTCATTAAGCTGAACCAAATGTCAAGAGTTTTTGAAATTGAGGTGCATTGCTTTACATCTAGTAGACATATTTGCAGTTAATTAATTCATCATGCAAAGTGCTGGAGATTTGAAACTAAAGCTGAAAACTCAGCCGGTCAAAAACAGTGGGTTTCTCACAAAGGTAGAGCTCCTTCACGAATGACACCAGTGCTCCAGTAGCTTTCTGAGCTGGTCAATCTTCAATTATATTGTGATAAAGTGATTATGAGGTGTCTGATGACAAAAGAAACAGTTGGTGTTTCAGAATGCAGACCCTTTATCAGGATTGGAGAAGAGATAAAACAAGTTAATTTAAGTTATAGGGAGGGCTTGAAGGGGACAGATAGACTTAGGGACTATCGCTAAGGGAGGGAGAATAAAATGGATTAGAATAAACTTGATTTCAAAATAGATGGTCAGTGCTGAATCAGTGGACCAAAGTTTCTGTTTCTGTGCTATATCTGTCTGTGACTTTGATAGGGTAAGGCCAGGCATACAGTAGTAAAACCTTGTTGTAAAGTTATTGTTGATTTTACTTCCAAAGAGAAAATGCAAACAAAATAAAATGAAAGAGCATCAAAATGAAGAGCTGTAGAGAATAGAAACATAGAAAATAGGTGCAGGAGTAGGCCATTCGGCCCTTCGAGCCTGCACTGCCATTCAGTATGATCATGGCTGATCATCCAACTCAGAACCCTGTACCTGCTTTCTCTCCATACTCACTGATCCCTTTAGCCACTAGGGCCATATCTAACTTCCTCTTAAATATAGCCAATGAACCGGCCTCAACTGTTTCCTGTGGCAGAGAAGTCCACAGATTCACCACTCTCTGTGTGAAGAAGTTTTTCCTCATCTCGGTCCTAAAAGGCTTCCCCTTTATCCTTAAACTGTGACCCTTCATTCTAGACTTCCCCAACATCAGAAACAATCTTCCTGCATCTAGCCTGTCCAATCCCTTTAGAATTTTATACATTTCAATAAGATCCCCCCTCAATCTTCTAAATTCCGGTGAGTATAAACCTAGTCGATCCAGTCTTTCTTCATATGAAAGTCCTGCCATCCCAGGAATCAATCTAGTGAACCTTCTTTGTACTCCCTCTATGGCAAGAATGTCTTTCCTCAGATTAGGGGACCAAAACTGCACACAATACTCTAGGTGCGGTCTCACCAAGGCCTTGTACAACTACAATAGAACCTCTCTTCTCCTGTACTCAAATCCTTTTGCTATGAATGCCAACATACCATTTGCCTTTTTTACCGCCTGCTGTACCTGCATGCCCACCTTCAATGACTGGTGTACAATGATACCCAGGTCTCGTTGCACCTCCCCTTTTCCTAATCAGCCGCCATTCAGATAATAATCTGTTTTCCTGTTCTTGCAACCAAAGTGGATAACTTCACATTTATCCACATTAAATTGCATCTGCCATGAATTTTCCCACTCACCTAACCTATCCAAGTCACCCTGCATCCTCTTAGCATCCTCCTCACAGCTAACACCGCCGCCCAGTTTCGTGTCATCCGCAAACTTGGAGATGCTGCATTTAATTCCCTCGTCTAAATCATTAATATATATTGTAAACAACTGGGGTCCCAGCACTGAGCCTTGCGGTACCCCACTAGTCGCTGCCTGCCATTCTGAAAAGGTCCCATTTACTCCCACTCTTTGCTTCCTGTCTGCCAACCAATTCTCTATCCACATCAATACCATACCCCCCAATACTGTGTGCTTTAAATTTGCACACTAATCTCCTGTGTGGGACCTTGGCAAAAGCCTTTTGAAAATCTAAATATACCACATCCACTGGCTCTTCCCTATCCACTCTACTAGTTGCATCTTCAAAAAATTCTATAAGATTTGTCAGACATGATTTTCCTTTCACAAATCCATGCTGACTTTGTCCGATGATTTCACCTCTTTCCAAATGTGCTGTTATCACATCTTTGACAACCAACTGTAACATTTTCCCCACCACCAATGTCAGACTAACCAGTCTATAATTCCCCGGTTTTTCTCTCCCTCCTTTTTTAAAAAGTGGGGTTACATTAGCCACCCTCCAATCCTCAGGAACTAATCCAGAATCTAAGGAGTTTTGAAAAATTATCACTAATGCATCCACTATTTCTTGGGCTACTTCCTTAAGCACTCTGGGATGCAGACCATCTGGCCCTGTGGATTTATCTGCCTTTAATCCCTTCAATTTACCTAACACCACTTCCCTACTAACATGTATTTCCCTCAGTTCCGCCATCTCACTAGACCCTTGGTCCCCTACTATTTCCAGAAGATTACTTATGTCCTCCTTAGTGAAGACAGAACCAAAGTAGTTATTCAATTGGTCAGCCATGACCTTGTTCCCTATGATCAATTCACCTGTTTCTGACTGTAAGGGACCTGCATTTGTCTTGACCAATCTTTTTCTTTTCACAGATCTATAAAAGCTTTTACAGTCAGTTTTTATGTTCCCTGCCAGCTTTCTCTCATAATCTTTTTTCCCTTTCCTAATTAAGCCCTTTGTCCTCCTCTGCTGGTCTCTGAATTTCTCCTGGTCCTCACTCAGGTGTGCCGCTTTTTTTTTGCTAATTTATATGTTTCTTCTTTGGACTTGATACTATCCCTAATTTCCCTTGTCAGCCACAGGTGCACTACCTTCCCTGGTTTATTCTTTTGCCAAACTGTGATGAATAATTGTTGTAGTTCATCCATGCAATCTTTAAATGCTTGCCATTGCATATCCACCGTCAACCCTTTAAGACTCATTTGCCAGTCTATCTTAGCTAATTCACGTCTCGTATCTTCAAAATTACCCTTCTTTAAGTTCAGAACCTTTGTTTCTGAATTAACTATGTCATTCTCCATCTTAATGAAGAATTCCACCATATTATGGTCACTCTTACCCAAGTGACCTCGCACGACATGATTGCTAACTAACCCTTCCTCATTGCTCAATACCCAATCTAGAATGGCCTGCTCTCTAGTTGGTTCCTCGAATATCCGGCAGAAAAAAGAGAGAGAAAACTGAGCTGACATAAGAACCAAATGACTCAGAGACCAGTCAGAACAGAAAGTGAGACTTTGGAGGTTTTTGAAATCGATATGAATCTGGATGGCTGCAGCATGACCAGATGAAAGATGCTATGCTGTTTTCCAACGTTACATTATGTTTTGTTACAACAATGCAATAGACCAAAGATAAATGGAAAATTAGGGTGGCAGGCTACTGAACAGTCAAAACTTCACCTGCAAACTGAATGCAATTGCTCCATAAGACAAGCTCCAAATCTGTGCTTGGTTTCTCCACTGTAGAAGTGACCACCTTGTGAGCACTGAAAACACATGTGAATCACTGCTTCACTGGGAAGCTGAGTTCCTGATGGTGGATCTCCTACAGTTATATGGAAAAGTGCTATGATAAGGGAAGTCGTTAATGGATGTGATGAATAGACTAGGGAATCCTGAAAGAGACAGTCCCTTTAGAAGACTGAAAGGGTAGGAGTAAGTGTGCCTGGCCACAGAATCTCAGAGGAGATGGGTGGATAATCTGTTGATTGCAGAGGCTGGAAATATGGGAAGTATGGGCCAAGAGAGCTCTACCCTTCATAAAACTCAGCAAGTCAAACAACAGTTGTTGAAAGTGAAACTTCTCACAGAACTGAGAAAATTGTTGGCCTAAGTGTAGAAAATACTATGGCAGGAATGGGCAGAAGAAAGGGAATGTCTCTTAAAAGAGTGAAAATATCTATCCCTGCTCTGTTCAAGAGAGAGTTGAGAGCAGAGGTACAGTAAACAGTTAAGATTAAAATAATTGCTATGCCAACTACGGTAGAGATGCTTCAATTGAAGAAGAAGGAAGGCACTCAGACACACCTGTGTGTACAGTGTCATCATCAAAGCAGATATGATGGAGATGGAGACATTGGGAGAATAGAATGAGGTCCTAGCAGGAAGTAGGGTGTAAGAAATTATAGTCGTGAAAACTGTGTGTATCTGTGGGCTTGCTATAAATATAAATGAAATGTTGGAGATGAACAATTTGAAAGTGAGAAGAAATAGAAATTGGCCAGTCAGGCCCGAAGTTCTCCAGAGTCTGATATAATTCTTTAAGGAGGTAGCAAGCAGGTTAGACAAAGGAGGGTTCAGAAAGATTTTGACAAAGTGCTATTACACATGAGGCTGTAAACAATATAAGAACTAATGGCCTTAGCAGCAAGCTACCTGCATAAATGGTAGATTGGTTGACTGATGGAAGGCGGGGAATGGGAATAAAGAAGTCCTTTTCAGGACAGCTTCTGGTGACTAATGGAGTTATACAGGGATCAGTGTGGGACCATAAATTTTCACTTTACACATTAATGATATGGATGAAGGAGCTGCTGGCATTGTAGCCAAGTTTGCAAGCGTTACAAAGCTAAGTAGTCGTGTCACAGATCCAAAGTGTATGCAGAAGGACTTGGTTGGTTTAGGAGAGTGAGTAAAGAAGTGGCACATGGAATACAGCACAAGGAATTGTAAGGTTATGCACTTTGGTGGGAAGAATAAAGGTGTAAAATATTTTCTAAATAGAGAAAGAATTCCAAAATTTGGAGACGTAATGGGACATGGGAGTCTCAGTTCAGGATTCCTTTAAGATTAACTTGCAGGTTGAGGCGGTGATAAGGAAGGCAAGTGCAATGTTAGTGTTCCTTTTGAGAAGATTAAAATATAAAGCCAAGTATGTACCACTGAGGCTTTATAAGCTGTTCGTCAGAACACATTTGGATTATTGTGATTAATTTTGGGTCTGCTATCTTAAGGAAAGATGTGCTGGCCCTGGAGAGAGTCCAGAGGAAGCTCATGAGAATGATCCACGTTTGAGGAGCATCTGACAGTTCTTGGGGCCTGTATTCAATGGAGTTCAGTAGGAAGAGGAATCATCTCAAATAAACCTACTGAATACTAAAAGGTTTGGGTAGAATACATATGGAGGGGATGTTTCCATTAGTAGGAGAGTTTAGGATCCAAGGACACAACCTCAGAATAAAGGGTTATTCCCTTAGAACTGAGATAAAGAGGAATGAAGTCAGCCAGAGGGTGATGAATATGTGGAATTTGTTGCTATGTAGGGCTGTGAAAGCCATGTAATTGAGTGTATTTAAGATTGCGATTGATGATCTCTTGATAGTAAAGTAATTAGGGATTATGGGGAGAAGGAAAAATGGGCTTGAGAAAAGAGAAAAATCTGCCATGGTTGAATAGCAGGGCAGACTTGAAGGCAGAATGACCTATTTCTGTTCCTGTATCTTTGTAAGTTTCACTGTGACTTTTAAGGCCCCATTTGGAATGAGCTTTGGCTTTGTTATAGCATTCCTGGCTCCAAGTCATGTTGCAGCCTCGTCATCATGACCTGAAGCCTAATGTGGTGCACCATGAGCTAGAAGAACCAAGCACAACTACTTGGGACCAAGCACAACTACTTGGGAAATATGCCATAGAAGACCAGTGACTGTAGAATCACACACTGACATGTCAGCACCATTAGTAGATACAGGAGGGGAGAGAATCAGGAAGGAAATAAAACAGGAAAAGTGACTTGGGCTTGAATCCAAAATTGTTAATTGGGCAAGTGACAGCATGCCAAGAGAATCCCAAGTAACAAGATCTTTGCTCCAACAACTGCTCAGTTGCTTAACTCAATAAGCAGTTGAACCATGCAGACGAGTATGGTCCCATATTTTAACCCTGCTAAACAAGTCTCAGTCAAATTTTCCATTAACACAGTCTGAACAACTAGACCATTGTTATCTGTGCTGACTGGTTCCTTGAGAACTGAATGAACAAGCATAAGAAACCCACAAGGCCATAACTCAAAGTACCTTCAGTAGAAGATGAAGAGAAAGTTGGTGGAAAAGGAGGGAATTAAGTTTCAATGTGAGTTTTTACTTGTTTACCAAGTTTATTCATGAATACAGTGCTCCCCTATGCTTCATTTGCAGTGGTATGATCTAAAGACATGGATTCCACCTCAGGGAATTCAATGCAAAGGCTTTTTTTTAATGCGCACTCTACCACGCTGCTTAATTATGTGGTTAGCATAGTGCTATGAAACAGAGAGCTTGCCTGAGAACAATTATGTTTACATGAAATAACAGAGCACAGCACCACCAAATGGCAAACAGTAGAATTGTTGCTGGAGACAATAGAGTGAAGGCTCAATTTAGAAGTCTTCAGTGTTTTATTGTGGCCTGTGTGATATAGATCCTCATTTAGACCATAATAATATCTACTAATAATACCAGGGTTTTGACATGAAATCTTTAACTTTTCCCTCTGATGAAACAGCATTTCAGTTATGATAAGATTGTATTCTAAGCCTCCTGTGAGGAAAAGAGCTTTGCTAGCCTTGCCTTGCTGAATATGTGAGAGATTGACTTTATCTATAGCATCTCCAAGACAAGAATCCTGCACCAAATTGTCTGATGTAACTGTCGCTTTATTTTCCATTTTAGAGTGTTATGACAAGATAATACCATGTCTATACAACACTGAAGATTTTGAGACCGAGCTCTGTTTTAGGGTTTAGTGTCCTTCCCTTCCCATCTCTCATGAAGATACTGAACTTAGCACATGTGCCAGTACATAGCGTGATCATTTTTCGTTGCAAGTGTAGTCAATAATTGTTGAGGCTGTATTGCTCATGTGACGCTTGGGGGAGGGTGGTGGGTGCACAGAACTTGCACATTCCACTTAGTCATAAAACAATATAGTACGGATACAGGCCCTTCAGCCCAACTAGTCCATGCCAGCCACAGTGTCCACCTTGTCCACTTCCATCAGGAATTGCTGGTCAGGCTGTAGACCCACTCCATGTTCGAAGACCAGCGACGGAATGTGGGATATCCATGGTCAGATGTAAGATGTCAAATCTTCAGAGAGTAATTGAGGGCCGCCCAGATTTGAAGTTGTTGGCAGGTTCTGGAGTCGTAGTTCCATGCGGGCAGGAGGAGCAAGTTCTGATGACCATAAGATCATAAGATGTAGGAACCAAATTAGGTATTTGCCAATTTGAGGTTTGAGGCGAAGTGTTCAAGGTCCCACCATTGACAAGTCTGGAGTTCGAGGCCTGTTGTTCGGTAATCAGCTTGCCCTGGGATTGATGCTGGGGATCAAGACTAGAGGACAAATCGGATGTCTGGAAGTCGAGGCCCATTGGCTGGAGCCGAGTCCGTGAATCTCTGTGAGTCTGCTGGGGAGGTCGATGCCTGGTGCCTGCGAGTCTGAGTTCATTGGAAGATGGAGGGCTATTCTGGGGTTAAAGGACTGGGTATGTTCATGAGTGGGAGGGAGAAATGGGGCTTGTTTCTGCTGTTCTTTGCTGCTAGCTGTGTTCTGTGTTGTTCCACCAAGCACTATGGGCACACTATGTTGGCACCAGAATCTGTGGCAACATTTGTGTACTGCCCACGGTACACCCTTGGGTGCGTTGGTTGCTAATGCAAACGACACATTTCACTGTATGTTTCGATGTACACATGACAAATAAACATGGGTCCTGAATCTTGAGTCATAATGAATAGTGCTGATTCCTCTCTTAAAAGAGGAACTGTAATTGGTCTTAAAAGAGACCTGAGAGGCAATTCCTTTACACAGAGCAGTGAGTACCTGTTTAGAGCTGCCAGTGGGAGTAGTTGAGGCTGGTACAATTGAAACATTTAAGAGGAATTTGGTTAGGTACATAGGAGGAGAAGGCTTGGAGGGTTATGGGCTGAACACAAGCAACTGAGATTAACCAGGAGGATACTGTGATCAGCATTGACCAGTTGGGCTGAAGGGCCAGTTTCTGTGCTGTATAACTCGATGACTGTGTGATTAATTGAGAATAACTTAGCAAGTCAAATGGTGGAACCGTGCTTGAATCTTGATGGCTTTGGGGACTTAGCTATTCAATGGACAAACTGGCTGGGTTATTGCAATATCTCATAAAATGCAGTCATTATGAATTTACTTTTTGGTTCATGCCTTGCACAATGATATTTTGAATACAGTATATGTTATACAAGTGTTTTCCATACTTGTATCATACATTTAATAAAGGCGACTATTTGGACAGCATGGTCTGATTAACAGGCTCAGATTAGCAAAATTGCATGGATGAAAATTAGATTCAAAAGTACTTAGACTGTGTTGCCTTGGCAGCAAGGGATAAAGGAGTTTAATTAGAGTTCATGTTAGTCTCTAATGCTGTCTGTCTAAAAGTACCATCACACCTGTTAACCAGCAAGGATATTGGAACTGAAAGTTTTATTTGACATGAACTAAAATGCAATTGTATGCTAAAGCTTTGCGATTAGGATTTGCCCTCTGAGAACTGTTTTGTGTGAAAGCTACTACTGCATGTTCCTTGGCTGGGGCATTTCTGTAGATCCTTTAAAGAGATTTCTTCATGAAGACAGCTTAGTTATATCATCTTGGAAGGATCTTTATATGTCATTTAATAAAATGTGCTTCCTATGTATAGAAGATGTTGATTTTAGAAGAAATTGAACTTTCCCAAGTGTCCTTCAAATTGATCCCAAGCAGTGTAGATTTTGTGGGTGAACACGAGGAAATCTGCAGATGCTGGAAATTCAAACAACAACACACAAAATGCTGGTGGAACACAGCAGGTCAGGCAGCATCTATAAGGAGAAGCACTGTCGACGTTTCGGGCTGAGACCCTTCGTGCGTCATGACTAAGGGTCTCGGCTTGAAACGTCGACTTTGCTTCTCCCTATAGATGCTGCCTGACCTGCTGTGTTCCACCAGCATTTTGTGTGTGTTGTTAGATTTTGTGGGTTCCCATTTAATCCTGCAATATTCCTTTGCTGAGCCATTCCAGATCCTTTGTATAATGAATTTGCTTCAATTGGTAGCACTGATACTGAAGATATTTCTGGGTCCTAGGGTACCCTAATAGACCAAGCTGATGTCACATTAGTTTTTAAGAGAATGCTTCACTATCTAAAATGCTGTACTTTGATGTATCACAAATCCATTCATCTACCAGTTAGATATCCTTGTTTACTACTTCAAGTTTTCAGGCCACAAACTTGAAAAAGTAATCTTAATATTTTTGTGAAGTTGGTTGGGGGAATAATGTTAAGTGAAATATCCAGCTCTTCAGAGAATGTTTTGGGGGTACTAACTTTCACCTGAATCAGTGGAGCAGGCAACTGGAACCATAATTTTTAGCCAAGGGACAGAAACTTGAACAACACAGAATGTTAGCCTTAATTGTGTGCAAAAACAGACAAGCTTTATACTCATGGGAGAGAAACTCATCTGTGCTTTCCAGTGTGAACCTTTTGCGAGTATCAGCTGCTTGTTTTTTATCTCTGCATACTTGGCTTCAAGGATTCTGGAGGTAGTGGACAATTTTTCTGGGTATGCAACTAAAGAGAAATTTCCCTCCGTGAGTTTTTCCTGCCCCTATGAAAAACAATATTGATAGAAAGGAGCTATTTTTGTTGGTTGAGGATATGTATTCTGTAACTTTATTGTATATGTACTCTAGGCCTTTCAAGGTACACTTCGACAAATAAAATTGGTTAAAAAGTTCAAAGTTTCTTCTGCAAAGGGCATTGGATGCAATCTCAATTATGAATATTAAAACTATGATTGATAGTTTTTGTTGACTGAAGTCATTAAGGTATTAGTTCAGTTTGGCTATAATTTCATGACTGACGTTAGAGGCTCTTGTCTCTTTGTTCTATTGGATACATACATTGACTCCATTCTGCATTTCCTATACTCTATATTTGTTAAGTAGTAAGCATTTGTAAGTAGCAAATGATCTGTTCATGGATGACTAGTTTTAATTGATCCAAATCTGTATTACCCTCTATGTCCGTTAACTTGTGATATGATCCCAACTTTGCTTTCACATCATTGATATTGTTATGAACAACTGCTCTGAAACTTCTGTTTAACTTGCATCAGAGCAAGCTCAGGAATAGTAGGTTATTCATGGATTATCTCTGGCAATATTTAACAGCAAAAGAAGAATTGTCAGATAAGCTCTGTTCACACATGAAGTTAGGGCTTGAGGAGTGATTTGTGCCTTTTGTGATAACCACAGTACTTCTCTTTCATTCGTCCCCTTCCTGTCCATATGTAATTTTGCTGTTCTGTCCTTTTCTTTTGGTCTGTTTGTCCCTTCCCCTCATTCTTTTTTGCCTCTACCTTTTCCTAACTTCTTTCCTGATTCCCTCATTTAAGGGATTATAAACTCTGACTTTGGGAGAAATTGTGCATAAAGTGCTGCAGTTTAAATATTGAAGGTGCTGTCTGTTTTTAGTTTGAATTGGCTACCTTTATGTTCCGAATTCAACAGAACTTACATCACAGAAAAAGGCACTGCTGGAGTTATATCCCTCTTGAGTCTAACCTAAGCTCTTTATTTAACCTTGCTAAAAACGTACCCTCCCTTTTCACTAATGCATTTTATACCCCCATGAATATATAATGTGATTGCCTTAGCTACTCTGCAGTAGAAAGAACCTATGTTAGCTTTGCTTCTGTGAGTGGGAGTTGATGCAATTCTAGAGAACATGCTCTGTTTGTTTAAAATAACATTTGGCAAGACGTCTCTCCATTGCACATCACTATATTGGTATACTTCCTTGACTAGTGTTTCTGTTCTCCTAATTCCCTTGCCTGAGTTTAATGTCATGATCACAAGGGAGCAAGGCTTCACAACAGGGTAGCAACACTAAGAACAGATAGATTTCTGGTTACCAAAATCCAAAGAGCCCAATGCTGTAATGACATCAGCGTAAAACATTACAAAACACTGAGATGGAGCTTACTGTGGGAAGAGTCCCCAGCGTTCATGCAGCAGCTATTGTGAATTTGCTTCATGTCAGCTACAGGCATTCATGAAAAAGACTAAGTGCCTTTTTCAGAGATTCTTAGACCTTGAAGCTACTAAATATGTATCTTGCTATAAATAAAACACATTGCTTCCCTAAATGTATGATAAAACATGTTGATGCTGCTTTGAAAGTTCTTTGGATACTGGTTTGATTGCACAAGGTCATGCTCACTTTCTCCAGCTTCAGCAACTGAATCTTGTATCTAGATCTAACATTGCGCCAGCAGGATGAGAGAGTGGAATTTTGGTAACGTGATGGCGGATGGTTTCTTCACAATCTCACCTAAGCAAGTTCCAGGATGAAAGGAGCAGTTTGGAAGCTTTTTAATACCCCAAATTACCAAATTAAAGAAATATTTTTTTACTGCTGGAGTTGTTTTGAATCTCCACCTCTGATCAGGATTCCATCGAGCTGCAATATCTGATGAGGTTGTGGCTTAGAATTGGTTGTTTTTTAGGTTTGTAGAGATTTTTTTTTGGGATAGCACCTGGAGTTAGGGGTTCAGTTTAGGGTCTAGTGACAGGGAGGAGGGGAAGTTAGAGGTCGGGGTAGTCAATGAGGAGTCAGGGGCAGGTGCCGTTGGTGGAGTTCAGGTCGGAGTGCTCCACCATCAAAGGCCAGTGATCCCCGTGGATTCAGGTTAGCAGGTGCTGTGGACAAAAACAGTGGTCCCCATAGTCAGTGACTGAAGTTGGCGAGCTGCATGGAGAAGGGCTGGT
Organism: Hypanus sabinus; assembly: GCF_030144855.1. Taxonomy (NCBI): domain Eukaryota; kingdom Metazoa; phylum Chordata; class Chondrichthyes; order Myliobatiformes; family Dasyatidae; genus Hypanus; species Hypanus sabinus. The sequence goes on from NC_082732.1 coordinate 28,233,243, forward strand.
GACTGCCCAGGTCAGTGTGTCCCAGGATTGGAGGTCTGTGCGTGTCTAGAATTCAAAGTCTGTGATTGTTGAGTCTCGGGGTTGATACCAAAGAGCGAGACCTGAAGGTCAAAGATCAAAGTTGGTGACCCCAGAGTCAAGGTCTGATAGTCAAAGCCCCCGAGTTGGCTTATTGGAAGTTGGAGGCCTGATGTCTGCATGTTCACTGAGGGCTGGAGGCCCTGCGGAGGCCTGTCCTGGGGTGGGTGGGGGGAGGGTGGAGGAAATGAGCTTGTTTTGTTGTTTTGTTTTCTTGCTATTGTTGTGTTGTTGTTGCATGTGTTGTTCTGCAAAATGTTGTAGACGTTCTGTGTTAGTTCCTGAATGTGTGGTGTCACTGGGAACATCCCTCAGCACATCCTTTGGTCATTAACACAAACGACACATTTCACTGCATGTTTTTACATACACGTGATAAGCAAATGAATTTGAATCTGAATCTCTAGATCAATGCAGCTGCCTCAGTGAGAAAAATGTGGCAACCTAAATCTGAAGTGAAATAGTTTCATTAAGACATCTGTCTTTTGGGGTCAGAGCTGAATGTTGCAGGTAATTGGAGACTGAAGGGTTTACTACAGAAAATTTGCTTAACTCTCAAATATAATTAGTTTTTTTTCCCTTTTGTGACCCAGCCCTTTTCTCTAGAATCAATGAAATGCAGCAATTTCATATCAGTTTTTTGAAACAAGCTAACACATGTTTTTTGGTACATGTTCCTATCACTGTTAACACAGATTTTCATCCATTGTATGGCAAAAAGTGCAAGCCTTACTTTTCATTTCTTTATTTACTTTTTATGGCAAAATTGTTGAATCTTGGGACTTTTTCCTTCATTGTTTTGCTTCTAATGAAGTAGTACCACTTGTTACTTCAGAAATTAGTACATTAGTACCTAGTCTGATATATTGTCAGAAAATATCATGTCTGCAACTGGAGCAGGAACGCTATCTGATCCTCACCCATCTATAATTTGGAGCTGTTGAGTACAGTTGGTGTAACCTCCAGCTATTCCTGTTCAGACAATGGAGTCAGACCTGGGACATCACAATCCGTGTTGTTCACAATCATAGTAAGCAATGCACTTATTCACATCTCTATGTACAGATGTCTTAATTTCTAAAATATTTTCTTCATAGAAATCATAGAATCATATAGTCCAAAATTAGCACACCTCACTGTTGCTAATTGTGATGCCAATCCCATTTGCCTTCCTCCAGGTTCCTATTCAAATTGATAAATTGGTTTTCTATTGTCACATGTACCATTGTTTTGCATGTCATTCATACAGGTAATTTCATTGCAGCAGTGCACTGAGGTAGAATAGTACAAGGGAAAACAATAACAGAATTCAGAGAAAGTGCAGTGCAGGCAGTAAGTAAGGTGTAAAGCCATAACAAGGTAGATTATGAGGTCAAGAGTACATCCTATCATATTGTTCAATGCCTTGTAAACTTTGTTATTGTATCTGCTTCTACCATTTCTTTTTTCATGCATCTCCATATATCACATGGGGAGCCATCCGAAAAATACATATTTACTCTATTTACATTCTACCTGGAGTATGAATGGGTGATCTCTACAGAATAAGCTTCTACATGGCAACCTGGACAGTGTGGGAAGTTTCATATTAAGAGACCCACTGATAGTAGATAGAAAATTTCTCATATCATTAGCTGCATCCCTGAGAGCACAACATTGTTTTTCAAACTCAACATGGTTCTATAACAATTCCTAGGCCAAATACTCTTCTGCAAGTTTGACACGGGAGGACTCAAATTCTGGATCATTGTATGGCTGTAGAAATGCTTTATCTTGCATGGCTTTTAAGGCTTTCAGTTCAGAAATGAAATTAAAACTAAAAGAGTTAGTGTTTACATGGCTTCCTGATGTGCATTTCCTGTCATTCAGGAGTGCACTTATTTCTGTCACCATTTTTAAGTGAAGGATGCTAGCTGTTACCGGCTCCCACACAGCAGAGCAAACAGTTTTGCTGGACTCTTTTGTTCTATTTGCAAAACAAATAGGATTTCAAGCTACTTAATCCCTAGTATTTCATTCACCACTGCAAAATGAAATGGGAATATGTCAGACATCTTAGATTTTTCAATAGGGCTGGTTGCCATTAAGAAGACTAAAATTGACTCCAGTTCTGAAAAACAAAGAAAGAAAGGCAATGTTAGTACAAATCTTGTCATTAGACTATCCTAAAGCACTATGTAAGCAATTAAATTATGTTGAACTGTAGTCATTGTTTAAAGTTGGTTAACATCCGGTTGGCACAGTAAAGTTTCAGTAAAATAATGACAGGAACTAAACATTGGCTAGGAAACTGGGCTATTCTCCCCAGCTCATCTCTGAAGTAAAGTTATAGAACCTTTTACATCCATTTGAAACAGTAGATGGAGCTTCACTTAATGTGCAAACCAAAACAGTGACAATAGTACAGTAGCTTATGACTATACTGGCAGTTTTATGTGACTTCTGATTTCAAGTCTGTGGAATGGGGATGATAATCAGGGATCTCAGAGATAAGAATGTTACCCACTGTACATTGAATGACTTGGCTATAACACTTTTCCACAGTGCGGCCAGCCACTCCTCATTATTGTCCATCTGTTTCTGACAAAATATTTTTGTCTATTGATATCAAATAAGGGCAGTGAACCTAATCAAGGAAAGTAGCCTAATTGTACTTCGTCAAGGCCCAATCATGAAATCCACGACTGCATCCCACAGCTATTGATTTGGTCATTATTGATCGACAATCCATATCCCAATTTTAAAACACAGTAACAATAACAAGGTCTCAGGAGCAGACAGCATCCCTGCTGAAGATGTAAAATTCAGCAGTGAAGAGCTTCAGTTATGAATCCACATTCGCATTTCCACATTAGTCTCATCAGCCAGGAAAGGCCAAGAAAGCTGGCCAGCACCTCTATTTCTTCAGAAGTTTATTTCATATGCCCCCTTTGATCCTCACCAATTTATATTGATGCACCGTATGAAGCATCTTATCCAGATTCATCACAGGTTGGCTTGACAACTACTCTGCTCGTGACCACAAGAAACTGCAGAGGATTGTGGACATTTCTCACTGCCTCGATAAAGAAGCCAGCATAATCAGAGATCTCACCCACTCCGTCCCATCAGACAGAAATTACAAATCTGGAAAGCATGTACCATCAGGCTTGAGGATCACTTCTATCCCACTGCTCTGACTATTGAATGATTCCCTAGTATGATAAAGTGGACTCTTGACCTCACAATCTACCTTGTTATGACCTTGCACCTTATTGTCTACCTACATTGCATTTTCACTGTAATTGTAACAGTATTTTCTGCATTCTGTTGTAGTATTACACTCAAATCAGTGCTGTAATGAACTGTACGCAGGATAAATTTTTCACTGTACTTCGGTACATGTGGCATTAATAAAACCAAATTACCAATCACCTCAGAACCCACAAGTGAAGTGGAAAGGAAATAAGTCATAAACACAAGAAGATCTGCAGATGCTGGAAATCCAAAGCAACACACACACAAAATGCTGGAGAAACTCAGCAGGCCAGGCGGCATCTGTGGAAAAGAGTGAACAGTCGATGTTTCAGGCTGAGACCCTTCATTATAACTGGAAGGGAAGGGGGAAGGAGTCGAACTAAAAAGGTAGGGGGAGGGGAGGAAGAAACACAAGGTGGCAAGTGATAGGTAAAACTGGGAGAAGAGAAAATTATTTTTTATCCTAAGGAACAGTGAAAATATCAAATCTAATTATTTGGGTATACAGCTGAACCGTATTCCATAAAGAATTGGTTTTTCAGAAGAGAAAAGAATATAACATGTAGTTTTTCTTTCAAGTAGGCAAATATTTTAAACATCTTAAAAGAGGAGCAGTGGACTCCATTGTTAGGTATCTGAAAGCATGGTAAGAAAGTCATGCTTTAGAAGGACTGAAAAAAGTGGAAGCATTGCAGTGGAAAATAGGTGTAGGCTTCATAGTGCCAACTGTAAACTCTGCCAGCAATGACTGAGTGAAGGATAGAATTGGAGATGAAGGAGAAAAAGTACAAGTTTAGAGGGTAGGATGGCATCAGAGGGGTGTGAGATTTGAAGTCAAAAACTAAGCTTCTGAGGTTGATTCCCCAGAGGTTAGGGCAAGAGGCGAACACTATGAATAGATACATTAATTTTTTTGGGGAATATGAAATAAATATAGTGAAATATGTTAGCTAATTATCCTGAGTCTTGAACTATGCTAATTAACTGATACTATCAACCCGTTGATTTGATTGATTATTAGTGTTTAGTAACTTAATCCAGCACAGTATGTGATGCAGTAATGTGATTACTTTGGTTGATAAACTGCAAAGCAAAAGCTTTTAAAAACTGTCAGTGTTTGCGAGAATATCTGTGGTGCAAATGCACCTGCTCGGCATCCTTAGCAGAATCTGATCACTAACCGTTAAACCAGAAAACGCAGCAAACGGAAACCTCCGGTTCCTGTTTAGAAACAGAAATGGGTTTTTGAAAAAATGCTTGTTTCTTCTAAAAAGGCAGGTTGTTAGTTGGCAGCTGCTTTAGTATCATTTCACAATTCATGTCAAGTGTCATGTCTGCCTTGTGGACCGTGTGGAGCTGTTGCCTTTGCATTAATCTTTCGCTTTTGGCAAAAACTGTTTAACTAAGGCATTGACTCATAGATCAGAACAAAGAACACAGTTAAAGACAGCAAGCTTTATACACCTCAGTTTCAGGAAATGGTCACTGGCATTAATATGTAACTTTCAAGGACAATGAAAACTTCCTCTTTGAGTTATCTTTACTTGATCCTCTTTTATGAGTGACTTTTGTTCTTAATGATCCCAACCCACACTGAATAGCCTCTAGATACACTACTGTTCCCTTTATGACAACACGAGTGAATCTGCAGATGCTGGAAATAAATGAAAACACAAAATGCTGGCAGAACTCAGCAGGCCAGATAGCATCTATGGGAGGAGGTAGTGACAACGTTTTGGGCCGAAACCCTTCATTAGGAGGCCTCCCATCCAATGATCCTTTCCCCTCTCTAGCTCTGTATCCCTTTTGCCAGCACCTCTCTGGCTCTCAGCTTCACCCCACCCCTTCCGGTTTTCTCCTATCGTTTTGCATTTTCCCCTCCCCCCTCTTACTTTCAAATCTCTTACTGTCTTTCCTTTCAGTTAGTCCTGATGAAGGGTCTTGGCCCAAAACTTCGACAGCGCTTCTCCCTATAGATGCTGGCAGACCTGCTGCGTTCCACCAGCATTTTGTGTCTGTTGTTCGTCAACCGGTTTAACTGTTTCCTTACCACTGGAGGTTGGTCAAGAAGGTTCAGTCGCTTGGCATTATGAGATTGGATTAGACATTGGCTTTGTATGAGAAGCCAGGTAGTGGTAGTAGAAAGTTGCCCCTCTGACTGGAGGGCTGTGGAGTGCCACAGGGATTGGTGCTGGGTCTGTTGTTGTTTATCATCTATATTATCAATGATCTGGATGATAACATGGTTAACTGGATCAGTAAATTTGTGGATGACACCAAAATTGAGAGTGTAGAGTACAGCAAAGAAGGCTATCATGGCTTGCAATGGGATCTGGGCCAGCTGGAAAAATGGGCTGAGAAATGGCAGATGGAATTTAATGCAGACTAGTGTAATGTGTTGCACTTCAGTGGGACCAACCAGAGTAGGTCTTGCATTAGTGAATGTTTAGGGTAATGAGGAATACGGTAGAACAAAGGGATCTAGGAAGACAGGTCCATAATGCATTGAAAATGGTGTCACAGGTTGATAGGGTCAAAAAGAAAGTTTTTGGTATATTGGCCTTCATAAATCAATGTATTGAGTACAGGAGATGGGACATTACGTTGAAGTTGTAGAAGACATTGGTGAAGCCTAATTTGAAGTATTGTGTGCAGTTTTGGTCACCTGCCTACAGGAAAGATATAAATACGATTGAAAGAGCATGGAGAAAATTTACAAGGACATTGCCGGGTCTGGAGGACCTGGGTTATATGGAAAGATTGATTAGGTTAGGACTTTATTACTTTGAACATAGAAGAGATTTGATAGAGGAATACTAAATTATGAAAGGTATAGAAAGGGTAAATGTAAGCAGGCTTTTTCCACTGAGATTGGGTGGGTCTACAAATAGAGGTCATGGGTTAAGGGTGAAAGAAGAAAAGTTTAAGGGAACATGAGGAGAAACTTCTTCACTCAGGGGTGGGGGGGGTTCATGAGAGTATGGAACAAGCTGCCAGTGCAAGTGGTGCAAGCAAGCTCAATTTCAACATTTAAGAGAAGTTTGGATAACTACATGGATGGTAGGAGTATGGGGGGGGGGGGGAGCTATGGTCCTGGTGCAGGTTGACAAGAGTAGGCAGTTTAAATGGTTCAACACAGACTAGAAGGGCCGAAGGGCCTGTTTCTGTTCTGTACTTTTCTATGACCCTATGACCACTGTATTTGAAGTGCTCATTTCTATATTCAGTTTTTCCACTGGATCATATTTTTTTCCCGTGACTAATAATCCCCTGAAGTTTCTTTGCCCCATCTTCTCCACTACTACCCTCACCACTAATCATCATTTTCTTTATTTCTATAATTGCGAATGTCTATGTAGCTGACTCGTTTATTGGACTCTGCCACTTTTCCCATTTTCTCTGTGACCCTTTCCAGGACTCCGTCAGCAATATTTCAACAGTTAAGAGTGTCAGGGGTAGTCTCTAGAGCTGAACAATAGAAGAGAGGGAGTAAGATTGACTTACATATTCCACAGAGAATTTTAAGGTTGATAAAGAGAAATAATGGACTATTGTCATTATTGATCATTGTTGTGACTCTTGTTTAATTGCAATCTCTTTCCAATAATCTCTGACTTCCCCCAATACTTTTCTATTTAATCTCTAATTCATTCCATGTCCACCCATTATAGCATTACCGTAAACTCACAACTTGCTCTTTTGGCATAGCACACAAAAGCTTTTGGCACTCAGGATAGTTGCTGCTATCAATAGCTAGCTTTCTAGCATTACCAAACTATCCCTTTCAAAACCATGATCATCGTTTCTTTTCTTCTCAAGCAACACAATGTATGGTCACCAGCTATCACCCCATCTATAGTGTCCTGATGAAAGATCTCGGCCTGAAACATCCACCGTTCATTCCTTTCCGTAAATGCTGCCCGACCAGTTGAGTTCCTTCAGCTTTTTTGTGTGTTTGCCTATCTATACCCTTTTCTTTCTGGGATCCGGAAATACATTGTTTTTATATACGTAGTTTCATGTCCATCTCTCAAAGAGTTTGACTTCTAACATTTGCATAGTTAAGATGTGGCTTTGGTTGCTCATTAATTTCATCATTTCTGATGGTAGCCCAGTGAAACATTATCTCACAGCATTCACTTTGATCTTTCTGTGGTGTTTGATAGGGTTCAAATTGCCCCTCCCCTTCATTATGTCTTTTGTTAACCAACTGTCTGGAACTGCCCTTGTATGCAGTAATTCATTTCCCACCGATCTGAAAATAATCAGTGAATCTTCAGGCTCTTGCACCATCACCTCCAAAGTTTCCCAAAGATTTATCCTCTGTTTCTCTTATCACTCATATAATATTTTTGTTAAGAGTTCACAAGCAAGGAATCAGTTGTTGTATAAATACCAATTACATTTTATATGCTCTGTTAGACCTCTAACCATCTCTTATGTTCCATATGTCACTTTTTTTTGCATTATGTTAGGGAAAGTGATGAATATCTGACAGTGAACGTTCAAAACACTGAAGCTGTCAATGAAGGGGTTAACATATGAGGAGCATTTGGCAGCTTTGAGCCCGTGCTATTATCAGCAGTCGCCTTTATTCCATTTTAAGTCCATCCAGTAGCTAGCAACATTTCCTGCTCTTCCTCCCTGGAGTATTTCTCTTGAATCTTTCACTCCTGTCTCAATTATTCTGACCCATCAAGAACTAATACTGAGAAGGACAAGGCTTCAAGCATGGAAGAACATTAGCACACTGTGCTCTTGTTGAAGTCACACACCATCCTGACTTGTAAATAATTGTTGCCATTCTTCAGCAGGGCTGTTCTGAAGCCTGGAGCCACTTCCTCAGGCAGGTCTCCTTTAAGCTACGATGTAACAGATTTTACATCTTACAAAGGTCTGATTTAGTATGTGGACCCTGGGAGAATGAGTGAAATTACTAAAAGTGTGTCCAGGTACATGTGTTGCATGCTGTTGAGTTTATCTGCTTGCATTATCTGCTTACACCAAGTGCACAGAAGGCTCTCATAGGCAGTTCCAGTCTCCCAGTTATGGGAAGGATGTCATTAAGCTGGAAAGAGTACAGAAAATCTCTCGAGAATCCTCCTGGGATTGGAGGGCTTGAGTTATAGGCTGGTGCAATTTTGCTTGAAACATAAGAGGCTAAGAAGTGACCACATAGAGGTATATAAAATCATGTGGGGTGTAGATAAAATGGACACCATTGTCTTTTTCTCAGGGTGGGGAGTCTTAAGACGAGAAGACATGGATTTAATGTGAAAGGGGAAAGATTTAAAAGGGATCTGAAGGACAACTTTTCACACAGGGAGTGGTGGGTATTTAGAACAAACAGAAGAATTTGTGGAAGTCGGTACAATTGCAAAGTTTAAAAGACATTTGGAAAGGTACTTAAATATGAAAGGTTTTAAAGGAATATGGTCCTTTATAGGCAAATTGGATTTAGGTCAGTTAGACATCATGGTTGGTGTGGATGAGTTGGGCTGAACGGTCTTTTTCTGTGGTATATAGCCATGACTTGTGTAACTTGTATAATTCATGAATAAGTGCTGCATCATACTTCAGCATGACTTCTGACTAAGTGTATTGATGGAAATTTATTAAGAATTTGTGGACTATTCTCTTGTATTAGCCAAGTCCATTTTGGGATATACATTTTATTGACAGCATACTAAAGAAGTAACTTATTGTGTGGAAAAGAGAAAGGCAGTTGGATAATCTAATCCCCTAAAGAAGACTGGAGTGTGTTTCCTGCAGTACTGATAACTGTTCTTGCATTGCAGATAAACTCTTAGCTTTGCTGGGAAATGTTGTAGTCATTGCTAGAATGATAAAGTCATTTGTTTTTCTTTCTTGAACTAGGAAGCCGTTTAAGAAGTTAGTACTACCAACATGTCCAAACAGATAATCTGCGTTCAAAACCTGAAGCTCTGATCCAGGTTTTGCATGGAACATAATATCTCTGTTGTTCAGTGGTGAGGGACATAGTGTAAATTAATTTGTTTCAAAGACTGTCAATAACATAAATTCTACTATTTCTCTTTTATCCTTTGATAGTTGTTTTATATGATGATTTGCAATATCTCATGCAAATTACCTAAATGAATAACAGATTATCTGACAGCTTTGAGCATCATAGCTCAGGTTCTATCTTGTCAACATATAATACCTACACACAGAACTTTGTTGCAGTGTTCATTGAAAGTCAATGAGAAGCAGGATCTTACCATTTCCAGTCTTATAGCTACCTTGATTGAGGTTAGTTAACCATTATTTACTTTTTGGTGTCTGAGCATTTGGTGGCAAGACCAGTATTAATTGCCTGTCTGTGATTTGGCCTGAATACAATGTTGGTGAACAGCTTCCTGGCATGCTGCAGTCCTTCTGGTGAAGGCCCTCCACCTGCGTACTGTTGGGCAAATAATTATAGGATTTTGATTCAACAGCCCTTCCCCCCCCCCCTTAAAAGCAAGGCTGTGTAGTTCGAATAAAGTTATCTTTGACTGCAGTTTAACCACTCCGTGTCGTTATTTTAGCGCTGCGTGTTGCACACCGCTACAACATGTTTTTATCGCTATTAATATACGTCACCACTGCCAATGCCAGTGCGCGATTTCTTTTAATTTTTCGATCCAAGGTAGGCTAACGATGTAGTAACCTTCAACCCAACGTCTTTTTTTCGGAGTTCAAAATGTTTTTGTTGCATGCAGAAATGTAATTTCATTTGCTCTGCAGGAGTTCATCGATTTCATAAATGCAACACATTATAGTTTGTTTATACATAGCATAAAGGCAAAAAAAAACGTATGCAGTGTTATTTCATTTTAAATGTCAAACGGGTTTTGTGGCTCCCAGTGTTTTCTTTTCTGTGGGAAGCGGGTCCATATGGCTCTTTCAGTGGTAAAGGTTGCCGACCCCTGGTTTTGGTTATCAGAAGGTGAGTCACTTGCTGGAAGATACTCAACTTCTGACCTGTTCTTTAGCAGCATTTTGAGTTTCTGGACAGTGGGGATCACCATCCCCTCTGTTACGTACCCCGTAACTGGGTCACTTACCAGCAAAGATAGAGAGGTCCGTTGAAGTCTGATGGTACTATTTTTAACAGTATTTATTGATGAAATACACAAAAAATAAGATCATTGCAAACATACAGATAATATACGTCGTCAATACTAAATCTAAAAGAGCAGGTATAATAATAATTAATAAGAAATAGCTCTATCGTTGTCTAGGGGATAATGTATTGTCCGATGGAAATATAAAAGTCACTCAAGTTCATTCAAGTTGCAGCTTTTGGTTGAGGGAGAGACAGAGGTTTAGAACTTGCCCGGTTTTCCGTTTTATGATGTTGATCCTTCGAAATGGCGTCGGTGGTGATCTCTTCCTTAGCTAAGTCGCCTTCCGTGGTAGGGCCTCAATCCTGGGGCAGTGGGAAAGGACACACGTGGGCCCTCCTCCGGCTATCGCTATTAAACACTGTCACGGAACTTCTAGCGTTTCTCCTGGTGCGTGTCAAGGGCTGTTCCCCAGACCCTCTTTTATCCTGACTCACAGGGTCTCAGATGTCAATCAGGGTGGAATGATGCCATCCCCCAACCAGCCCACGTTGCCTGAGGGCTTCCATGAAGTACAGTATTCAATACACAATTCCGTCTCCAAGAGACAATGACCTGTTCCGTGGCTTGTATCGCTGGGGCCAGGACATTCCAAACGTCTCTCCCTCATTTCCTGGGTCTCCTGACCTGACTTAATAGCGATCTTGTGATTCTCAAAAAGGAGTGGGGGGGCACAGGCGTAACACCTCCCACCATCCCTCTTGGGATATTGATGTTAAAGTTGGGGAAGGAGTGGGGTTGTTGGAGACGATCAATGCCCGAGCACTTCATAGTGTGATTGTGTTTACCATTTATTGCTCATGCCTGAGTGTTGTCAATGCAAACATGGACTGCTTTATTTTCTGAAGAATTGCAAAAGTAATGGAATGTTGTGAATTTCCTCAAGAGTTTGAATTTAATTTGCGTTTAGATTGCTGAATATGATAGTCTCTATGTTGCAAAAGTATGGAAGAGTAAGAGAATCATTCTGTAATTTTTGTATTACTATATGGACATATCATATGGAACATTTAAAAAGGTGCCTCAGATAAAACTTAAACTGTAGGAAAGAGAAATGCAAATATGGAGCTGTTCATTTTGGTAAGGTTTGCCCGGTGTGAAATGAAGCGTGTAGATCATCAAGTTCCCAGACTGACTGATTCCATGCTTAGTTGGTCTAAGCAGAGTCAGCGCTTAGATAACCTCAGTTAACCTCAGTGTTCAAGAGCCATGGGGATGCTCATGACTGTTATCCAGTAACTCCACTGCCTCTATAAATGAGGTTCCTAGTCAGAGATGCCCTTCATCAAAAAATATCTTGCTGGCACTGTTGGAACTATATATAAAAAAGGCAATTTTGATACCCTAAATATGCCAAAAATTCTGAAAAAAAGTTGCAATAAAGTATATAAATTTACCTTGGTCTATTTTAAGTTAAATGTAGAAGCTTAGAAAATTATGATTGCCATGCAACACAGACTGCTCAATGAACAAGTCATATACTCTAACACAGATAAAATACAGGCACATACAGTCAAGCTCACAGAGACAAACACACACACACACAAAGTTAACATTTATTAAAGTTTGCTGCCACCTTTAACACTTACTGTTTATAAACAGGCATTTCAAGGTAAAAATTCAATCAAATGCTGGCATTCCTGCCTTCCAAGTTCGTTCTAAGTTGGCTAGAATTTCATGAAGCAGACGTATAAATAGTGATATTTGATTTACATTCTTTTAGTGGCTTGAGGAAACCCACGGCACATGTAGCAAGCTGATAATACTTCGGTGTCTTTAACATTAACGGAATTAGGGGAAGTGGAATAAAGGATGAGGGCAGAAGTGAGTATTAGTGCAGAGTTATCACATTCATTTTAGATCTGTTTGACCAGAACTAAGTGTGATCTTGCAATTTAAAATGGTTAACAGGCTTTGGGAGAATGTATTCAGTAGAATAGATTAGAATCATTACTCCAGTATGACCTAATAATCTGCTAGTATTAAAAATATCTGCAGTCCTTTAGATACCATATTATACCTACTGGAGTCTCTCAGTTTAGTTTACTGCTTGCGTTTAATATCTCTCAATTTAGTTTGCTACTTTTGTTTAATAATATCTAGAAATGATTAACAGAAGCATCTAGGACTATGTATGTGCACTGAGTTCACGAAGTTCTACTGCATTAACAAAATACTGAGAGAAGCTGAACTTATTCTGATCACACCAGTGATATTGTGCACTGATACCCAACACTGAATGCTTAAAAAATGGTAGGAACTTATCTTTAGTCTTTAGCACTAATCTGATGCTAGATTGTCAAACACCTATTGTATTTTCCTTCCAACACTTAGTTCCATAAAGTCAATATATAATGAGTACTGATAATTTAACATTCATTTAGTATGAACGATCAAAGAGAAAAAATCTAACCAAACTTCATGCTCAACCTAACTCAGAACAGCAACTCTTGAATGGACTGAGTTTTATTGCAATATTTTTCAATGAGTGCCTGCATTCCACCTCTACATGCCCCAGTTGATGTGTAAGAGAGTGACTGTTGGTTGGATATTTACACTCAATGGGCACTTTATTAAGAGCACCTGTACACCGGCTTGTTAATGGCGCGTGGCCAAGTGGTTAAAGCATTTGTCTAGTGATCTGAAGGTCGCTAGTACGAGCCTTGGCTGCGGCTGCGTGTGCGTCCTTGAGCAAGGCACTTAACCATACATTGCTCTGCGACGACACTGGTGCCAAGCTGTGTGTGTCCTAATGCCCTTCCCTTGGACAACATCGGTGTTGTGGAGAGGGGAGACTTGCAGCTTGGGCAACTGCCGGTCTTCCATTTAAAAAAAGCCTTGCCCAGGAAACTTTCCAAGGCGCAAATCCGTGGTTTATCGAGAGTAACGGAGGCCCACACATTCAATGCAAATATCAGAATGGAAAAGAAATGTGATCTAAGTGACTTTGACTGTGGAATGGTTGTTGGTGCCAGACAGGCTGGTTTGAGTATCTCAGAAACTGCTGATCTCCTGGGATTTTCACACACAACAGTCTGTAGGGTTTACAGGGAATGGTGTGATAAACCAAAAAAAATCCACTGAGTGGCAGTTCTGTGGACAAAAGCGCCTTGTTAATGAGAGAAGTCAGAAGAGAATGGCCAGACTGGTTCAAGCTGACTCAAATAACCACGTGTTGCGACAATGGTGTACAGAAGAACATCTCTAAATGCACAACGTGTCAAACCTTGAAGTGCATGCAGCAGACCATGAACATTCACTCAGTGGCCACTTTATTAGGTACAAGAGACACCTAACATGGTGGTCTACTATACATAGAGGATCACAACAAAAGGAAATTCTGCTGTTATATGGTTGACGTCAGTGGATTATGATCTATAGGAATAACATATATTTATGATAGCTCTTCAGTACATCTCTATGAGTATTCCAAAGTCATACCTGTATGGTGGTTGTTTCAAAGGTACTCTGAACAGTAAATTGAATAAATGATCAAGAATGCAAGTTTCATCAATTTCCTAAGATCTTCAGTTTTACTGGCCAAGATAAATGCTGTGCTATTTTTAAAATATTGTTGGTTAATGAGTCCAAACAATGAGTATCAGTGATGTACAGATTAAAATATCCTTACTTCTACTTCTCGCGTTATATTGTTGGCTTGTTAGGAACCACAGAGAAGAGTTGCTCTTTGCAGAGTTCCCTGTGGTAACTCAAGTTCTGAATGTTTTAAGGGTCATAGAGTAATTATCTTCTCTTTAGCAGATGACAGAGACAGCAGATGAACTACATTGTGCCGTTGGGAATAAATTATCAAGGTTAACCTGATATAAAATTAAAATTTCAAAATAGGAATTGAGGAATCATAGAGAGATACAGCATGAAAAAAGGCTGTTTTGCTTGCTGAATCCATGCCAATCATCCAGCACCCATTTTTACACTAATTCTATCCTAACTCATTTTATTGCCCACACATCCACAGCATCCCTAGAACATAGAAGACTGAGAGGAGATTTGATAGAGATATACAGAATTATGAGGGGTATGGATAAGGTAAATGCAAGCAGGCTTTTTCCACTGAGGTTGGGTGGGAGTACAACTAGAGGTCATGGGTTAAGGGTGGAAGGTGAATTGTTTACTGGGAACATGAGGGGAAACTTCTTCACTCAGGGAGTGGTGAGAGTCTGGAACGAGCTGCCAGCACAAGTGGCAGTTGCGATTTCAACAATCAAGAGAAGTTTGGGTACATGGATGGGAGGGGTATGGAGGACTATGGTTCAAGTGCAGATTGGTGGGACAAGGCAGGTTAAACAATTCAGCATGGATTTGATAGACCAAAGGGCCTGTTGTGCTGTAGTTTACTATGGATCTATGATTCTAAATCTACTCCATCAAAATGTATCATTCATTTACATACAAGGGAAAAATTAAAGCAGTGAATTAATTTTTTATCAACCCGCACGTTGAGATGGGGGGAGGAAACCAAGGCAGCTGGAGAAAATCCATACAAAGACAAGGCGAATGTCCAAACTCCACAAATTGCACAGGAGGTCAGTCAGAGCTGTGGGTTGTTAGAGCTGTGAAACAGTAGTTCTACTAACTGTACTATTACATTCGGTGATCAGAAAACAGTCATTGAATTATACATTTCTGGAAGATTTCCTTCTAATTGTTCATTTTCCTAAAGGCCATTAATAAGCCACAAGATTATGAAATTTTACATATTGTATGGCATGAGTTCAATTGCCATATTTTTCTGTTATTTAAAAGGGATTGTGTTATGAAACTAATTTATGGAGGTGGTTCTCCAGTATGCCACAAGAAGATTTGTAGGAGCTTGTGTCTGTCCATGTTTCATTTTGTGTAATATACCAATTGGATGTTTCATATTTTTCTGCCATACCTGGGGATATTTAAACAATGGATGTTATATTTTTTCATAAAGGCACGCAACTTTGTAGACGGTGGCACTTCTGTACAGCATATTCACAAAGCAGTGTTTAAGTAAACATTTATTCTAAATAGGAACATATTGTCCATTGAAAATGGCAAAGGGAATTTTAAAAATTCATCATTCCAAAACCATTGTTACTGGTGATCTTCTTTGCTCTCAAGTTGTATTTTTTATATGCTCTGTGTCAAAAGAGAATCAGCAACGAGCAGATTTCACAACCACTGTTCCATTTCCTAAATAAATTCTTGTACTGTCATGTTGGAGCAAACAGCTTGACCCTGTTAGTTAGCTGTGCTGCTGCCAGGGGTGCGGCTGTACAACCATGATTAATGCCAATTGGCTGAAACAAGTTCTTTAGTAACCCAATGGGGGCTGCACTTCTGCTATTGCCATGGCAATTGAAGGAGGGGAAATGAGGAATGAGATTACATTTAGATTAAACCTCAGTCTGCTGCCATGGTAACATTCAGAAAAGAAAAAGGACTCCAACAAGCCTCAGGGCCTCACTGCACTGATCAATCTGAAGAAGGGTGTCAAATTTCAAACCTATAGCTTCAAAATGTAAGAAATGCTAGGCTAGCTTTTAGAAATGTTTTTTTTATCAAATACAGCTGGTGTATTTCATGACTGCAATCCGTGTTTCAGGCGACTGCAAAAGTAGTTTCAGAAAATGTATGTGGTGCTTTTCTGTAGCCTCCATTGTTCAAGGCAGTTTGTGGCTGAGCAGAACCCGGAAAGCCACAAGTTAAATACCTTCAGTAGGCTACTCTAGTTGGGGGCGTGCTGAGAGTTATGGACATACTGTTCTCCCACAGTAAGGAACTTGCTAATGTGAGGAAGGTGGAGTTCCATTCTGTGGCAGACTCAAATTTATGTGGTTTAAAAAAAATCAAAAAGTGCTGGAACACCCAGTAGGTTATAGGGAAACAGAATTAAAAGTTTCAGTTGATGATCTCTTAACAGAGCCTGATGTTTGTGATCTGTCGTAAGCTTCTGAGAGTTTGAAAAAATAGCAGTTGATCCTGCCATGCAGTTGGTTCTGTGCCTCAGTTCCACTTTTCTAACTGATCTCCTGATCATCTGCTGATTGCTTTGGTGTCTAGAAACATGTTCAGTGTTAAGCACACACAGGTTCCCGAGTAAAGAATTCCAAATTCCACTCATCCAGATGAAGAAATTCCTGCTCAACCCTAAAGAGTTCACCACTTACTCTTAAATTTTCCCCAAATCCTACATGCTTCAACTCTTCTGAGTTTATCCTGTCAACCCTTCTCAGAATATGTTATACAGTATCATAATGAAGTTACTCTCATTTTCTTCTCTTTGGACACCTTTCTGAAACATTTTATTATTATGGTTGTCATAATGGTCCAAACATATGATCCAAAAATATATAGGAACACAGTTTCTATATATGTTTCTATATTGGACAGCTCGTTAACATAGTGGTTAGCACTGTCAAGTGTGGTTAGACTAGGATTAAATTAGGGTATTGTTGGAGGGCATGGCTTGAAGGGCTGGAAGGGCTTATTCTGTAAAACCATAAGATATAGGAGCAGAATTAGGCCATTTGGTCCATCAAGTCTGCTCTGCCATTTCATTATGCCTGATCCAATTTTCCTCTCAGCCCCAACCTCCTGTGTTCTCCCTGTATCCCTTCATGCCCTGTCCAATCAAAAATCTATCAACCTCTGCCTTAAGTATACGTAAAGACTTGGCCTGCACAGCTGCCTCTGGCAAAGAATTACATAGATTCACCACTTCCTGGCTAAAGAAATTCCTCCTCATCTCTGTGTTCTAAAAAGATGTCCTCTGTTCTGAGGCTGTGTCCTCTGGTCTTAGACTCTCCCACCATAGGAAACAGCTTCTCGCCTCCACTCTATCAGGGCCTTTCACAATTTGATAGGTTTCAATGAGGTCTTTAAGAAATAAGAGCAGAATTAGTCTATTCAGTCCATTGATTCTGCTGTGCTATTCCAACATGGCTGATTTCAGATCCCACTCAACCCCATATCCTTTGGTGCCCTGACCAATCAGGAAACTATCAACTTCTGTCCTAGATATACCCACGGACTTGGACTCCACTGTGGCAGAGCATTCCACAGATTCACTGCATTCTAGCTAAAAAAGTTCCTCCTTACCTCTGTTCTAAAAGGTCGTCCTTCAATTTTGAGGCTGCGTTCTCTAGTTCTGGATACCCCCATCATAGGAAACATCCCCCCTACATCCATCCTATCTAGTCCTTTCAACATTCAGTAGGTTTCAATGAAATCTCCGCACATTCTTCTAAATTCCAGTGAGTACAAGCCCAAAGATGCCAGACACTGCTCAAATGTTAACCTCTTCATTTCCAGAATCATCTTCGTGAACCTTCTTGGACCCTCTCCAATAACAACACATTCTTTCTGGGGCCCAAAACTGTTGTTAATACTCCAAGTGCGGCCTCACTAGTGTCTTATAAAGCCTAGGTATTATCTCCTTGCTTTTATATTCTATTCCCTTGAAATAGATGGTAACGTTGCATTTACCTTTACAACAGACTCAACCTGAAAATTAACCTTCTGGGAATCTTGCACAAGGATTCATAAGTCCCTCTGGACCGCTGATGTTTGAACCTTCTTCCCATTTAGAAAATAGTCCGCAGTATTGTTCCTTTTACGAAAGTGCACTGTTGCACATTTCCCATCACTGTATTCCATCTGCCACTTTTTTGTCCCTTTTTCCAATTTGTCTAATTCCTGCTGCAATTGCTTTGGTTACTCAACACTACCTACCCCTCCACCTATCTTCGTATCATCCGCAAACTTTGTCACAAAGCTATTAATTCCATTATCCAAATCATTGACAAACAATGAGAAAAGTAGCGGTCCCAATACTGCAGAGAAACACCATTAGTCATTGGCAGCCAACCAGAAAAGGCCCCCTTTATTCCCACTCACTGCCTCTTGGGTGTCCACTATTACTCAATCCATTCCAGTATCTTTCTTGTAATGCCATACAATTTTATCTTCTCAATCAGCCTCATGTCTGGCACCTTATCAAAAACCTTCAGAAAATCCAAGTAAATGACATCCACTGCCTCTCCTTTGTCCACCTTGCTTGTTACTTCCTTGAAGAACTCTAACAGATTTGTCAGGCAAGATTTCCCTTTACAGAAATTATGCTGACTTTGAAATATTTTATCATTAGTCTCCCAGTACCCTGAAACCTCATCCTCAATAATAGACTCCAATACTTTCCCAACCACTGAAGTCAGGTTAACTGGCCTATACTTTCCTTTCTTTTGCCTTCCTCCATTCTTAAAGATTGGAGTAACATTTGCAATCTCTAGTCCTCCAGGACCATGCCAGAATCAAATGATTCTTGAAAGATCATGACCAATGCCTCTATTATCTTTTCAGTAACCTCTCTCAGGACTTCGGAATGTATTCTATTTGGTCCAGATGACTTATCCACCTTAAGACCTTTGAGTTTATTTAGCACTTTTTCCTTTGGAATAGCAATGGCACTCTCTCCTGCTCCCTGACACTCATAGACCTCTGGCATACTGCTACTGTCTTCCAGACTGATGCAAAATACCCATTGTTCACCTGCCATTTCTTTGTCCTCCTTTGCTACCTCACCAGCATCATTTTCCAGTGGTCCAATATCAACTCTCACTTCCCTTCTTCCCTTTTACTCTTTGTTTAACTGAAAAGACCTTTGGTATCTTGCTTTATAATATTGGCTAGTTTGCCCTTCATATTTCATCTTTTCCCTTCTTATAGCTTTTTTAGTTGCTTTTGTTGGATTTTAAAAGCTTTCCAATCATCCAGCTTCCCACTCACTTTTGCTACCTTAGGTGCCCTTTCCTTGGCTTTTATACAGTCCTTAACATCCCTTGTCAGTCACTGTTTCCTACCTCTGCCATTTGAGGACTTCTTTTTCCATGGGATGTATCTATCCTGCACCTTGTGAACTATTCCCAGAAACCTCAGCTATCTCTGCTCTGCCATCATCCCTGCCAGTATCCTCCTCCAATCCACCTGGGCAAGCTCCTCTTTCATGCCTCAGTAATCCCCTTTATTCCTTTGCAATACTGATACATGTGACTTGTGCTTCTCCCTCTCAAATTGCAGTATAAATTCAGTCATATTATTATCACTGTCTCATAAAGGCTCCTTTACATAACACCTGTTCTAAGATAGACTTTCTTCATTCTTCTGAATTCCAATAAATATAGGCCCAGAGCCATCAAGCACTCTTTATATGTCAAGCCAGTCAATCCTGGAATCATTTTCATAAACTGAACTTTTTCCAGTTTCAGCCGGCCCAAAATTGCATGTAATACTCCAAATGAGGCCTCTCCAGTGCTTTATAAAGTCTCAACATTACATCCTTGCTTTTGTATTCTAGTCCTCTCGAAATGAATGCTAAGATTGCATTTATCTTACTTACCACAGACTCAACCTACAAATTGATCCTTAGGGAATCCTGCACTAGGACTCCCAAGTCCCTTTGGACCTTTAATTTCTGAAGTTGCTCTCCAGCTAGAAAATAATCTACATCTTTATTCTTTCTACCGAAGTGCATGACCATACACTTCCCTTCACTATATCCATCTCCCATGTCTTTGCCCATTCTCCTAACCTGTTTAAGTCTTTCTGTAGCCTCTCTACTTCCTCAAAATTACCTGCCCTTCCACCTGTCTTCATATCATCCGCAAGCTTTGCAACAAGGCCATCAATTCCATCATCCAAATCATTAACGTATAACATAAAAAGAATTGGTCCCAACACAAACACCCTGTGGAACACCACTAGTCACTGGCAGCCAGAAAAGGCTCCCTTTATTCCTAGTCTTTGCCTCCTGCCATTCTGCCACTGCTTTGTCCATGATAGAATATTTCCTGTAATAGCAGGGGCTCATAGCTTGTTAAGCAGCCTCATATATGGCACCTTGTCAAAAGCCTTCCAAAAATCCAAGTACAAAACATCAAACAATTCCTCCATTGTTTGTCCTGCTTGTTATTTCTTCAAAGATTCCAACAGATTTGTCAGGCAAGATTTTCTCTTGAGGAAGTCATACTGACCATGGCCTATTTTATCCTGTGTCTCCAAGTACCCTAATAAGACCTCATCCCTAATAATCGACTCCAACATTTTCCCAACCACTGAGGTCAGACTAACTGGCCTATAGTTTCCTTTCTTCAGCCCCTCTTCCTTCTTGAAGAGTGGAGTGGCATTTGCAATTTTCTTGTCTTCTGGAACCATTCCAGAATCTAATGATTCTTGAAAGATCATTACTAATGTCTCCATGATCTCTTCAGCCACCTGTTTCAGAACTCTTGGGGTGTACACCATCTGGTCCAGGTGACTTATTTACTTTCAGACCTTTCAGTTTCCAAGAACTTTTGTTTAGTTATGGTAACTTCACGCACTTCATGCCCCCTGACACCTGGAACTTGCACCATACTGCTAGTGTCATCACAGTGAAGACTGATGTAAGGTACTTGTTCAATTCGTCCGCCATTTCGTTGTCCCTCATTACTACCACTCCAGCATTGTTTTGCGGTGGTCTGATATCCGCTCCCACCTCTCTTTTACGCTTAAAGTATCTGAAGAAATTTTGGTATCTTCTTTAATATTACTGGTTAGCTTACTTTCATATTTCCCCCTTTACCTTCTAAATGACTTTTTAGTTGCCCTCTGTTGGTTTTTAAAAGCTTCCCAATCCGCTAATTTCCCACTAATTTTTGCTCTATTATATGCCCTCTCTTTGTCTTTTCTGTTGCCTTTGACTTCTCTTGTTAGCCACAGTTGTCTCACCTTTCCTTTAGAATACTTCTTTCTCTTTGGAATGTATATATCTTGTACCTACCAAATTGCTTCCAGAAATTCCATCCATTGCTGCTCTGCTGTCATCCCTGCGAGTGTTTTTTTCCGATCAATTCTGGCCAACTCCACTGTGATACCGATACATCAGACTTTAGCTTTTCCTTCTCAAATTTCAAGGTGAATTCAATCATTTTATGATCACTTTCCCCTAAGGGTTTTTTTTTAACCTTAAGCTCTCTAAACGATTCTGGTTCATTGCTCAATGCCCAACCACGTTGGTTCAACCACGAGCAGCTCTAAAAAGCCATCTGGTTGGCACTCTAGAAATTCCTCCTCCAGGAATCCAGCACAAACCTGATTTTCCCAATCTACCATGACTACTGTAACATGCCCTTTTGGCATGCAGTATCTATCTTCTGTTATAATGTGTAGGCCACATACTTACTACTGTTTGGGGGTCTGTATACAACTGCTATCAAGGTTTTTTTTACCCTTGCAGTTCCATAATGATTCAACAACTTCCGACCCCATGTCACCTCTTTCTAATGATTTGATTCCATTTTTTGCCAACAAAGCAACGCCGCCCCCTCTGACCTACTGTCTGTTCTTTTGATACAATGTGTAACTTTGGACATTAAGCTCCCATCTGTAATCTTATTTCAGCCATGATTCAGCGATGCCTACAAGATGATACCTGCCAATCTGCAACTGTTCATCTACTTTATTCTGTATACTGTGTGCATTCAAATGCAATACCTTCAGTCCTATACTCACCCTTTTCAATTTTGTTCACCTTTTACATTGCAGCTCATCCAGTTGACAGCAATTTTGCCCCTACCAACAGAAACTGCTCACTATTCTGCACTGTATCTCAATAAATTTTTAAAAAAACATAAAGTTCTCATTCTTCATGAGGTGGTCCAACATTTGCATTACTCATGGCCACCAACAAAAATTACTTTGCCCTTTATGACAGTTACAAATTTAGTTTATATTGAAACCATCTTGTTGACAATGGTGGAGCTCAGATTGTGATGGAATGTCACTAGTAGCTGAGAACATTGCATCTTAAGGTGTTTCCTTTGTTAAGAGCAAAAAATGGTGTGGAAACTTCTGGTCCCAGTCTGACCTGATAACCAGCAATCCATAATCCCATTAATACTTCAGCATAGCACCATCATCTGGACAAACTACAGATGTAACTGATCCAGTGCAATTGATGAATATGGTAATTAATGCATCATTGTGTGTTACACATACAAGGTCACTGAAATAATGGTTGTGGCATTATGTTGTTACTCTTGCTTTGTTTGTTTAAATACCAAGTAATCATGATCATTGTTGCCCTTCATGTCTAAGGCTACATCCACACTAGACCAGATAATTTTGAAAATGCCGGTTTTGCGTAAAAACGATAGGCGTCCACACTATCTGTTTTTGAAAATATCTCTATCCACATTGAAATGGAGATTTCGGCGAATCTCCTCCTACTGCGCCACGTGCAGGACACATCCACTGAAAACAAGCTACATGTTTGGTATCGAATCTCGCCGTAAAAGTGTAGTTACAGACTAGAAAAACTTAAACCGACAGACAGCCGTTAGCTCTCGCGCAGGAGAACTTAAAAGTAAAAAAAAACAAATACTGGAGCATATGGAGGCAACCGACAGGGAGTTCACGGACAGATTGACCCGGCTGATGACAAACATTGAAAAGCTGACTAACTCTGTTGCATTAATAAAGCACCTTGTTAAATGAATAAAACATGTCTGCATCAGTGTTATCTTGTATTTCCATACAATGTTACATTAGGCTGTTACACATCTATTGTCAGGGAAGTATTTGCATAAATAGGTAAACCACCTTCATACAAGCAAGGAGAGAAAACAGGGCAAAGTGAGTTTACTTATTTATTCAGTAAATTATAGGTCTGTAGCGGTGTGCTACACGCAGCGCTAAAATTACGACACGGAGTCCGTAACTGCAGTCGAAGGAAAAAAACTTTATTCGAAATCCTCAGCCTCACTTTTAAGCCTCCCTCAACCTGCCCCCCGTGGCGCAGAGGCTCCAAAGCTCTGTGCTCGCAAACCCCCGTAGGCTATCTAATTGTGAGCCACAGGTCTAAGTATTTGGTGAGTACATTTCTAACTCTTCTGGCTTCAGTCTCGTTGCCGTCTGTTCTGAAACTGTTAGGTTGCGTTCAAGAAAACAATGAAATAGCACGCTGCCATCTGATAGCGTTTTCAGATTTCTCCGGTTACCCAGTCCACACTGCTCCGGCCAATCCGGTGTTTTCAAAATTACACACCCTGGAGAGCATTTCTAAAAAGCTCTGTTTTCAGGGGATGAAAACTCCACTTTAGTGTGGAGGGAGGGTAAAAACTAAGAGAAAAAGCTTCGGTTATGGATTTATCCAGTGTAGTGTGGACGTAGCCTAAACCAGCACTTCAACAAAACTTCCAGAAAAGAAAAATAAAACATCCAAATGTTCAAATTCTGAAATAAAAACAGAAAATGTTGGAAACATTCAGCAGGTCAGGAGCATCTGTTGAAAGAAAAGTAGTTAATATTTCAGGTCCATATGTCAACATGTACAACCCTGAGATTAAATTTTTGTGCCAGCATTTACAGTAAGTAGAAGGAAACCCATAGAATTGATTTTAAAAAATGCATACAAGATGGAAACCAACCAATGTGCAAAAGATAACATACTCTGCAAACATGAGGAAATCTTCAGATGCTGGAAATTCAAATAACACACACAAAATGCTGGTGGAACGCAGCAGGCCAGGCAGCATCTATAAGGAGAAGCACTGCTGACGTTTCGGGGCGAGACCCTTCGTCAGGACTAACTGAAGAGAAAGATACTAAGAGATCTGAAAGTAGTGGGGGGGAGGGGGAAATGCGAAATGATAGGAGAAGACCGTAGGGGGACGGATGGAGCTAAGAGCTGGAAAGGTGATTGACAAAAGTGATACAGATCTGGAGAAGGGAAAGGATCATGGGACGGGAGGCCTCGGGAGAAAGAAAGGGGGAGGGGGGAGCACCAGAGGGAGATGGAGAACAGGCAAGGAGTGATTGTGAGAGGGGCAGAGAGAAAAAAAGAGAGAAAGGGGGGGGGGGAGAGAGAGAGAGAGAAATAAATAAATCAGGGATGGGGTAAGAAGGGAAGGAGGAGCATTAACGGAAGCTAGAGAAGTCAATGTTCATGCCATCAGGTTGGAGGCTACCCAGCCGGTATATAAGGTGTTGTTCCTACAACCTGAGTGTGGTTTCATCTTGACAGTAGAGGAGGCCATGGATAGACATAGCAGAATGGGAATGGGACGTGGAATCAAAATGAGTGGCCACTGGGAGATCCTGCTTTCTCTGGCAGACCAAGCTTAGGTGTTCAGCGAAACGGTCTCCCAGTTTGCATCGGGTCTCACCAATATATAAAAGACCACACTGGGGGCACCAGACGCAGTATACCACACCAGCCGACTCACAGGTGAAGTGTCGCCTCACCTGGAAGGACTGTCTGGGGCCCTGAATGGTGGTGAGGGAGGAAGTGTAAGGGGAGGTGTAGCACTTGTTCCACTTACAAGGATAAGTGCCAGGAGGGAGATCAGTGGGAAGGGATTGGGGGGGGGGGAAACAAGTGGACAAGGGAGTCACATAGGGAGCGATCCCTGCGGAAAGCAGAAAGAGTGGGGGAGGGAAAGATGTGCTTGGTAGTGGGATCCCGTTGGAATTTACTCTGCAAGTACAAAACAATAACAATAGATAAGTAAGAACATTGGATGAAGATTCTTTGAAAGTGAGTTCATTGGTTATGGGTACAGTTCAATGTTAGGATGGGTGAAGTTGAGAAATGTTATCACCTCTGGTTCAAGAGCCTGATGGTTGAGGGTAATAACTTCCTGAAACTGGTGGTGTGGGTCCTGAGGCTCCTGTGCCTTCTTGATGACAGCAGTGAGAAGAGAGCATAAAGTGGATAGTGGGGAGTCCTTGATGATGGATGCTGCTTCCTAAAACACTGCTCCATGTTGATGGCTCCTCAGTAGGGAGGGTTTTACCCTCAATGGATTAGGCTGTATCCGCTACATTTGGAGGCTTTATTCATTCATTCAAGGGTATTAGTGTTTTCCTACCGTGTCATAAAGCAACCAGTCAGTATATTCTCCATTGCACATCAACAGACATTCATCAAAGTTTTAAATAACATGCCGAATCTTCACAACCTTCAAAGGAAGTAGAGGCACTGCCATGTTTTCTTTGTAATGGCATTTATGTGCTGGGCCCAAGACTGATCCTCTGAAATGATAACGTCGAGGAATTTATTGTAATGTTGCTAACTCTCCATATTTGGTCCCCCGATAAGGACTGCCTCATGGACCTCCAGTTTCCTCCTCCTGTAGTCAATAATCAGTTCCTTGTTGACATTGATTGAGAGGTTGTTGTGCCACCAATCTGCCAGATTTTCAATCTCCCACTAAAATGCTGATTAGTCACCACCTTTGATTCAGCCAGTAACAGTGGTGTCATCATCAAACTTAAATGTAGCATTGGAGTTGTGCTTAGCTTCACTGTCTTTAGTAAAAAACCAGTAGAGCAGGGGACTAAGTACACAGCCTTCAGGTGCAGTTGTGCTGATGGTGATTGTGGAGG
Organism: Hypanus sabinus; assembly: GCF_030144855.1. NCBI lineage: Eukaryota > Metazoa > Chordata > Chondrichthyes > Myliobatiformes > Dasyatidae > Hypanus > Hypanus sabinus. Next base: position 28,259,105 of record NC_082732.1, read on the forward strand.
AGATGTTGTTGCCAATCCAAACTGACTGAGGTCTGCAAGTGAAGAAATCAAGCATTCAGTTCCACGAGGAGGTATTAAGGCCTTGATCTTGGAGCTTATTTATTGGTTTTGAAGGGATAATGTTACTGAATGCTAAGCTGTAGTCAATGAGGAGCCCTCTGATGTATGCATCATCACTATACAGATGTTCCAGTGCTGAGCGAAGAGCCAATGAAATGGCATCTGCTGTTGATCTACTGTGACTTTAGGCAAAATGGAGTGGATCCAAGTCACTCTTCAGGCAGGAGTTCATCTCCAACCTCTCAAAGCACTTCATCACAGCTCTATTGTGGTCAACTGCAGATTTCAGTTAGAATCAGGGGTCTCGAGCTGCTGGGAGAGAGGCATTGGAACCAGTGCGCTCCACCAGGCATTGGTGGTGCAGCTTCCGGGCTGGAATCCGTGCTGCCCCCACCCCCCCCCCGCTCCCAGGAGTTTGCTCAGCAGCAGACAAGCTCTGTTGTGGATGTCTGCAGATTTCAACAGTGTTGGATGGCTTGAGTTTGGACTCTTTTGTTAAGTGGTTGTATCTTTCTATCTCATAAGTGCTCTGTGTGCTTTGCACCCTGACGCCAAGTAACACTGTCTCATTTGGCTGTATTCATGTGTATTCACATATGATTGAATGACAAATAAACTTGAAATAAATTGAATGTACAGTCGTCCCTTGGTATCCGCGGGGGTTTGGTTCCAGGACCCCTCACGGATACCAAAATCCGCAGATGCTCAAGTCCCTTATATAAAATGGCATAGTATTTGCTTATACCCTATGCACATCCTCCCATATACTTCAAATCATTTCTCAATTACTTGTAATACCTAATACAATGTAAATGCTATGTAAATAGTTGTTATACTCTATTGTTTAGGGAATAATGACAAGAAAAAAGTCTGTACGTATTCAGTATAGACACAACCATCATAGCTCTTCTGGGAATGCCGATGCTGCCTCTGCACCATGCCAATGCCGATTCTCCCATAATCTTTAAGTTCTTGAGGCTGTAGTGCTTTACATAGCTAGCTAGCCAGCCATCCCTTACTAGCCTTAAACTCCTTCCTCTCGCTCACAACACAAGTAGTGAACGAACGAGACGCAAGATGAACAATGCTCAAACAACGAGTGCTGGAGAGAGACTGAGGATCTGTGAAATGGCAGGAGGCTACAGCAGGGTATGCCTACACATCACTTCATTCATGTGGATTCAGCATAGTGCTCAGCGCACGGCAAATTCAAGTTTTGCTTTTTGGAACTTCCTGGAATTTTTTTTATCGAATGTTTTCAATCCACGGTTGGTTGAATCCATGGATGTGGAACTCACGGATACAGAGAGCTGACTGTAAGTGCTACGGGATGATTGTAATTGAGGCAGTTACCACGTTCTTCTTGGGCACCAGTATAACTGAAGCCTGCTTGAAGTAGGTGGGAACTTCAGATGGCTAGAGTGACAATCAGAATCAGAGTCAGGTTTATTATAACCTGCATGTGATGTGAAATTGGTTAACTTAACAGCAGCAGTTCAATGCAATATATAATCTAGTAGAGAGAAAAAAAAATAGACAAGTAGATTAATTACGTATATTGAACAGATTTAAAAAAGTGCAAAAACAGAAATACTGTATATTTAAATAAAGCGAGGTAGTGTCCAAAGATTCAGTGTCCATTTAGGTATCAGATGGCAGAGGGGAAGAAGTTGTTCCTGAATCGCTGAGTGTGTGCCTTCAGGCTTCTGTACTTCCTTCCTGATGGTAGCAGTGAGAAAAGGGCATGCTCTCGGTGCTGGAGGTCCTTAATAATGGACACTGCCTTTCTGAGACTCCGCTCCCTGAAGATGTCCTGGGTACTTTGTAGGCTAGTACCCAAGATGGAGCTGACTAGATTTACAACCTTCGGTAGCTTCTTTCAGTCATGAGATTAAACATATCAGTGAACATTCCAGCCAGTTGATCAGCCCAGGTCTTCAGTACTCAGTCAGGTACCCTGTCTTGGCCAGATGCTTTCTCTGGGTTCACTCTCCTGAGGAGTTGGGGACTATAGGAGTTCGTGATGGTGTCTGCATGTTTTGTTGGTCAGAGTGAACACGAACGTCTTTGAGCTCATCTGGGAGGGGAACCTTGTCAGCACATATGCCACACCACCACAAGTTTCCGCATTTAAAGAGTATCTTTTTATAATTTCGGCCAGCTCTAACAAAATCCCATGACCAAATACTTAAACCCCTGGTCTTCCAATTCAGCATTGTTTAGGGATTATTCCCTGTTCCACACTGCCATCCCCATAACTACTTACCATCTTACGGCACTTTTCCATACGATTGCAGGAGATGTGACAACTTGTCCCTTCCCAATATCTCATCTTCCGGTAATATAGCGGCACGCATTGTCACAGTGGCTACTCTGGGTCCAACCAAAGTTGCAATTTTTCATCCTTTGTCTTTCTTACGATCGCAAGACACTGCTGGTTATCAAGAACATTAAGTACTGCAGGTCTACTCCATTAGTGAGTGGCCTGGTAGCGATGGAGCTGGATTTCTTGAATGCTGCTTGGCCACCTGCCACAGGAAGGCATTGGAGTCAGTGCGTGAAGGTGGTGTGCAGTCTAACAAATGGAGCAAATGGTTATCTTGAACATTTTTCTTGCGGTCGCAAGGCCTTGTTGGAGATTGGTAATGTAGAATACTGCAAGTCAGGTTCACTGGTACATTGTTGAGACCCGTGGTGTGGCAGCTGCATGACCTCAGTTGTAGCACGGACTAGACCTCAAGCTGTGAGTTGAGGGGGGAGAAATGCTGAAGTCAGTATGGGAGAGAGCAGGGGTCTGGTAGGTGCTAAAGTTTGTGCTGTTTGGGTCTGGCCCCTCCTGTTGGTGCTACCCTCCAGTGTTTGCCCTGTGGAAGACAAATGGTTTGCCTTTGTTTGCAGACTGCTGCGGGCATGTTCTTACTGACAACATCCAGGCACCAGCACTCTGCAGGACACTCATGGACTAGGGATGTATTATATTTGACTATATGTTTACTGCTATCTGCTGTGTATAGCTTTTGGTACTCTGTTTTGCACCTTGGCTTCGGAGTAGCACTGTTTCAATTGGCTCTATTTGTAGGTATTCATGTATGAATGAAGGACAATTAAACTTGAACTTGATCTTGAACATTCATAGGTCCAACCAATCTTTCCACATGAAACATAGTTCGCTTGTGCTTCGTACAATCTAGTGAATGTATTTAATGTCTACAGTGTAATCTCCTTTATATTAGAGAACCTAAATGCAGATTGGGTAATCTGTTTGGTGTGCACCTGTGTCCTGGCTACAGACAATACCTTGTTCTTCCAGTTACTTGCCACTTAAATTCTCTGTTCCATTATCACTCTGATTTATTTGCCTGTATCCTCCCACACTTTAACAACAAGGCCCAACTGAAACTTAGGGAGTCAACACCATCTGGTCACATTGCAGTCTTCTAGACTCAATAATGAATTATAAAACTTTAGGTAACTCACTCTGTCTGTATTGGAACTGGTGGTTTCGCCTGTCATCCATCTGTGATCTTTGGGTTTTTTTTTGTTCTTACTAACATGGGTTTGTAGGTCATGGCAAACAGCCCTGCTGTTAGCAACACTTAACACTACAGTCGGTCAGAGATATTATGCTGAAATAACAAAAAATGAGGTGGGGAGCCTTGTAGATCATGAAACTTGTACAGTTCCTGCCATACAAAACCTGGAACTTCTTCATTCTTGGCAGTCACAAAGACGTATTTGTCTAGTTATGAGTTATGTTGTTTTCCTTTGGAAGGAGACTTTGATGAAAAAATAACAATCATTTGTCTTCATTGCTCTCTGTGTGTTGCAACTATACCAGTGTTATTAGGCAATGGATGCGCCACATAACAGCAGCAACAGCTTCACTGGATCATAACGAACAAGAAACTATAAACTCACAAGCACTACTTCAACTGTGGGAACATAGCTTCTTGTTTCTTTGTCAACTTCCACTTTGTATTATGATTCATTAACTCAGGCTAAGGTCCTATGCAGTATTTAAAGATAATAGGAAGCATCCTCAGAAAGCGAGGAGGCCTTCAACTCTGTTAAATTAGTTTGACTAGGTCTTTGCCCTAAGCTGGGGGAGAATTAACCATTCATTTTGTAGCTAAGATGACTGCTGCTGAGGCAGTCCTCCCTCAACTATGCTCTTGCATCTTAAAATATTCTAGGTTCTTCTGATGTGTCTTTCCAGTTGCAGGGAAGGTACTGTATATCATGAAATTATCCATTAGTATCTGCAGCTGATACTGTCTCAAATAGAAACCTGTAACAATGGAACACTCCATGATGAATTTATCATGTACAGATATATCCGAACCTTTGTCCGACTTGGTCTGAATGTGTCAATTGTTGTAGAGATCTGTCCTCCTCCTGGTTCCGCCTATAAATTATTGATCAAGGTAGGGGATATCTGTCGACTTTTGTTTCTCTGTTTATTATTCAGAGCCTAATAGTACCATCTGCCTTTACTACAGGATTAATTAGAGCCCTCCAGTCAGAAAATTTAACTCAGTGAAACCTGCTTCCTCTAATCTCTTCAGATCTTCCCAAACCTTTGCCTTTGTGCTATAAGATGTAGGTTACACTCTCAAGAGGTAAAGCATCCTTCAGGTGAATCTTGTCTCCTTTATCGTGAACAATTCCAAATTAATCAAGTACAGCTGTTTCAGACAGCTCCCTTGAGCTCATGATTTCACACCCTGGTCTGCCCAGATCTTTGATAGCCATTAGGAGCTTTTGAAATTGTATCCTTGTCCGGAACTTTCAGAAGAGAGTGTTTTGTTTAAGTCCTTCTGCTGCTCACTCTAACCACATATATCTCTGTCCCTTTGATACTTTTCCCATTGTGGGTAAGAGAAATGTCCAATGAACTTTGCTGTGCAACCTAACTGATGTTGTTTGAATTCCTGATTGTGCTTCATGCTCTCTTTCCTTCAATTTACTTATGTATTGAAAGGATCAATATTCTTATGATTTAACATAAAAATGCACATGGTCCATTTCTGCCACCACCTTGTCCACCTAATATATGCTTATAATATCAAATACATTTTTATCAATAGGTTTGGGGCTGCATGAATTTGTCGTGGTCTTGTTTTGTTTTCAAGCAATCAGTTGGCAGATGTCCCTTGATTATAAAGTTATCTTTGTATCTGCTGTCATTAGCCAAAATCTTTCCATTAGGTATTTGTATTTTTAAAGAAGATGGTGTGGAGATTGTCAACAACTTTCTCACACTGAGCCTTCACTCCACATTTTTGCAGGTCTGGTGTTTGCCTGATTGTTATCTCCATTGTCTACATACTATTGAATGCCTGATGGAAATTCTTTTTTTATATCACTGAGCACCCTCCCTTGAGTATGACTTCACAAGCTATGGGATCTTGCAGTATCTCTTGCAAACCTGTGCCATTCTTGCAATGTTCAGGTATACTTCTCAGAATCCGCAGGAGTTTCCCTTAGATCCTGAATTCTGCTGTTAGACACATACTATCAAACTGTGGGTCTGGAATTAGGACACGCTTACTGTTCAATCACTCTAGCCAACTGTGTAAATATCTTGTCTCCTTGTTTGTCTGCGGCTAACGAGACTGGTATTACTGGCTCAAAATGAGAGCAAATTGGCCAACTTCCAGTTTGGAATTTTATAATGTCTTCCTAGCCCCTTTTACAATTGGATGATGAAGGAATCGAAAATGCCACTTGATTCCTGTACCAGTATGGATATTTTCATTTATCTCAACACTGAGCTGATCACTGAACTCAACCTATGGACTCACTTTCAAGGACTCCGCAATCATGTTGTCAGTATTAATTATTTACTTATTTTTTATTATTTGTTTATTTTTCTATTTGCAGAATTAGTCTTTTTTTGCACATTGGTTGCTTCTCAATCTTTGTATGTAGTTTTTCATTGATTCTATTGTATTTCTTTGTTCTACTATGAATTCCTGTAAGAAAATTAATCTCAGGGTAGTATACGGTGACATATGCGTACTTTGATGATAAAATTAATTTAGATTTTGATTTATTTACATATGAAAAGAAAATGTTCTTCAACCATTGGGCATAATTTCAGATCGCAAATTTACTTGTTTGCTCTAACACCTCGACTTGAACTCAGCTTTATCAACAGCCCTGACAAGGACATGAATTCTTTTAAAACCTCCAGAACGTTAAAGAAGATACACTCCTAAGAAAAATAACCTGCTTAATTTTTTGTTACCAGTTATCAAACAGCATTATACGGTTCACCCGAGTATGCTTAAAAAATACTAAATTCCCTGATTCACCATGCGGTGGTCCAACAAGTACAGATTATTTGAGTAGCCATTACTAAGCAGACTTATATACTCAAAAATTCAGAATACATACTAAAGGGTATTCAGTCTCACAAAATACAACACGATCCAAGAGTCCTGAGGTTATATAGTAGTGCAAATTTTTCTTCTGCAGAGCGCGACACTTTTAGTTCTAAACACAAGAGAGTCTGCTGATACTGGAAATCTTGAGCAACACACACAAAATGCTGATGGTACTCTGTAAGAGAGGCAATATCTGTGGAGGGGAATTAACAGTTAACGTTTATTTCTATAACTTCCGGTGATTGCTCCTTCCTCCTTCCTTGAAAGCTGCTCCTTTCCCCATTTTGGTTACTCTTATCACCCTTCACATATCTCACATATTACCAGCTGGATTGAACTCCTTCCCCTCCCCCCACGTTCTTATATTGGCTTCACTTCCTTTACTTTCCAGTCCTGATTAAGGGTCTCAGCCCAAAACATTTACTGTTAATTATCCTCCACAGATAACTGCTGACTTGCTGAGCTCTCCAGCATTTTGTCTGTGTTGCTCACAGTTTTGGCTCTTTTGCTTCCTTTTAATATAAAACATTTGTACCTTTTAGAACAGAACCAGTAAGGAGAGTGAGGCTACGTCCACACTAGACAGGGTAATTTTAAAAATGCTGGTTTTGCGTTAAAATGATAGGCGTCCATACCGAGCGTTTCTGAAAATACCTCCGTCCACATTAAAGCTCGTATTTGGGCAAATCTCCTCCTACTGGGCATGCGCAGGACACATCTACAGAAAACAAGCGACATTTTGGTGTCGAATCTTGCTGTGAAAGTGCGCGTTTGTGCAGTTACAGACTAGAAAAACTTAAAAGGAAATTGCCAAATGACGGACAGCTGTTGGCTCTCCCGCAGGAGGATTTAAAACTAAAAAAAACAAATATTGGAGTGTATGGAGGCAACCAACAAGGAGTTCACGGACAGTATGACCCAGCTGATGACGAACATTGAAAACTGACTAACTCTGTTGCATTAATAAAGCTACTTGTTAAATGTATAAAACATGTCTGCATCAGTGTTACCTTGTACTTCCATACAAAGTTACATTAGGCTGTTATTGTCTATTGTCAGAGAAGTACTTGCATAAATATGTAAATCACCTTCATACAAGCAAGGACAGAAAACAGGCCAAAGTGAGCATAATTCAGTAAATTATGGGTCAGAGTATTTGGTGAGTACATTTCTAACTCTTCTGGCTTCTGGCTCACGTCTGTTCTGAAATTGTTAGGTTGTGTGGGGTGTTGCATTCAAGAAAACAATGAAATGCTGCGTTGCCGCCACCATCTGTTCCAGCACGTCATGACAGGGTTTCTAGAAATCTCCAGTTACCCCATCCACACTACTCTGCTCAAGCAGCGCTTTCAAATTTACACACTCTGGAGGACGTTTTAGAAAAGCTCCATTTTTGGGGGAGGAAAATGCTGTTTCAGTGTGGACAGAGGGTCAAAACGAAGAGAAAAAGCTTCGGTTATGGATTTATCCAGTCTAGTGTGGACGTAGCCTTAGGTTGTCAGCAACTTGGGATTAGATTGGTGGACATAGGTCTTGTGAACATGGTGAGCACTGAGTGCTATAAGGGGAATAGGAATTTTGTTAAAAGGTAGAAGGAAAAAATGATAATTTTTTTCTAATCATTTAACTGCAGCAGACAAATGGATAGATTTGTGGGCTGGAAGGCAGTTTACCTAATTGTAATCTATTAACATGAACAGGCAGGCTGTTCCTTCCACGTACAATCATTCCAAAGAAGTTGGAAGTTACATTTCAGTTTATTAAGTTGCTGTAAATTATAAATCACAATGCCAAGACAAATGCCAGTTTACAGAACACTTGTTGAAGAGGTGTGGCTAACGTAACTGTAGCTTACAGCTTACTTTGGTTTAATTTCCCTCCACCTTTCCTCCAGGTGAAGCAGATTTCTTAGTACAGCTATTCACAGAGTCTAGATGACCACTCATTCGCCATCTTCCAGCCTAAAGGTGCAGGGTTCAGGAGTGTTTGCCACCTTAACACACTCAAACTTTTACAGATATACCATGAGAGCATTCTGACAGGCTGCATCACCATCTGGTATGGGAGGACTACTGCACAGGATCAAAAGAAGCTACAGAAAGTTGTACAATTAGTCAGCTCCATTTTGGGTACTAGCCTCCCTAGTATCCAAGACACCTTCAAGAAGCGGTGCCTCAAAGAGGCAGCCTCCATTATTAAGGACCCCTATCACCCAGGGCATACTCTGTTCTCATTGTTACTGTCAGGAAGGAGGTATAGAAACCTGAAGGCATACACTCAGCAATTCAGAAAAAGTTTCTTCTCCTCTGCCATCTGATTCCTAAATGGACATTGAACCCATGAACACTACCTCACTTTGTTTATATTACTCCTATTTTTGTACTATTTTAATATACATACATAATTACTGTAACTGGTTTATTTTTTTTCTGTATTATCATGTATCGCATTGCATTGCTGCCGCTAACTTAAACTTCACAACATTCTGGTGATGCTAAACCTAATTGTGATGCACCATCTCAAGTTGGCAACTATAGCAGCACAAAAATAAGAAAATGGGAATTGCAATCCCTTAAAGGAAAAGCTATTTGGGCAAGTTATGAAACTGCTTCTGATTTATTATCATTTGCTTTATACTAATGTCTTTTCACCTGGACTTATTTTGGAATTTTGCTGGTTAGCATTATACAGTACCTCAAAAAAGCTATAGATTTAAGAATAAATAGCTGGAGTGTAGACACACATTATTTCATCCGGTAGATAGATAATAGTCACTCAGAGGTGATTCCGGAGAACAACTGGTTCCAAGAGTTAATTATGTTACCAGAATAAAATGTTTGAAACTGCAGCTATTTTTTTACCTGATAACTTAACTCCACTATTACCATTATTTTTAAAGCCATTAAATACGCAAAGGCAATCTCAAATTGACAATACATTTAAACTTGTGCTGCACGAGACACATGTATATCACAATTCCAAAGTGTGTAAAGTACAAGCTTAATTTTTATTTGTAGTATGGATGTTTAATTGATTTCTAGAGATGAACCTGTGGACAAAGCAAGTGTTTTAATCATGTTTATCTTTAATTAGGCAGAGTGGTGATAAGAAAGGGAAATTTAAAAATCACAATGCACTATTTCAACAAGGTAGAACAATGTTCACTACCAGCAAGTGTAAACAATTCAAGGAAAGAGCAGAAAAATATTTTGAAAATATTACAATTCCTATATTTTATATAGGAACTTGGAGAGGTAAAAGAGGGAACTGTTAATGTTCTTCAAAAGAAAGAATATCAATAAGTTGAAAAGAGGAACTAATTGTATAATTTGGAGAAAGGATCCTTGGATAAGCAATGGTAAGGTTTATGTAATACATACTTTCAATATTCCAATATGAATCAAAACCAATTAAGTACTTCTGAAATGAGATCGTCCACAGCGGGTTCAATAAACAGCATGAGAAATGACCAAAACATCTATTTTGTTTGGTGGTGTTGTGATGTCCTGGATGATTTGGGTCCTTAATGATGGATGCCACCTATATGAAGATATATGAACATGGAATTACGACTCCAGCCTTGATTGTTCCAGACAGATCTGGCAAATCAAGCATATCAAATTGTCTTCAGTAAATGCTTGTGAATCCCAGTCTTACCACTTGGTGGCAGAGTGCATTAGCACCATTTTTAGGGCTGGGTTTAACAGAAAATTTCAAAACAATAAGCTTCACATATTAAAAAAACTTTCTTTGAAAGATTATCCAAGATCTACTTTTCTGTTAGAGCAGCAGAGGAGAAAGTAAATTTCGATATAACAACTTCTTGAAAACCACAGTTACCAACCCTCAAAATTGTTTGTATCTTATTTCCTCTGATCGGTACTTAATGCTGATACAATGAGAGAATGAAGAAGTCGTTCAACTTCCCCAGTATGGAGAAGTAAAGGAAAAATCAGAAAACTTTCTACACAACAACTGTTTAATGTGTCATTTTTCTTGCTATAGAATTGATCTTGTTTAAATAGGAAACACAAAAAATCTAAATAGCTAGAAACGAGCATTGTGGGACAATATATCTTGAATTATGATGTGTAAGAAAGATCACCTGCTAATGACAGTGTGAAGTTATCAACTGATTCAACGAACAATAAGCATCTGGAAGATCTAACTTCTAGATCTGCTCCTGTAAGGATGACTGACGTCAGCATAAATGACAGTTCAGTTTATCTGACCTCATTGCCCTGGACTACGGAGTCAGGCAGCCGTTTCCTTCTAATTAAGCACAGTATTGCCAGATGGCAGTGTGTGTGTAAAGATTTCAATCGTTTTCAGCTACAATGTACTCCATAGTGGAAAAGCCAAACAGCACCTCACTATTGAAGCTTTTTGAGCAGCATACTGAAGATTATACTTTGAAATAGTTACATAATGAGGAAAAATTGGGTATTAACATCCATATCTGTATTTCTATGGTGAACTTCCCTGCCCTGGGCAGTATTCCCTTTTAATCCTCCACATGTAACAGAACTGCTGACTGGAGTTAGCAGCACAACTTCCTGTTCCTGCAGTTACTGTTGCTTGTTGGATATGCTAACTGGAAGGCTGAGGGTATAGTATGGTGTTGCTGGCTTCTGTCAGCAGGTACAGAGAAGGATGTAGTAGTTGTCTCCATACGCTTCTCCATGTTCTTTCCAGTCTTCCTACCTTTATGATGCTCAGAATGTGCTTGCCTGTTATTGTCAGAACTCTGTTTAAAGTTCTTTGCTTCTTTCACATGTGCAGCAGTGGCAGCTGTGTGGCAGTATTTACTTGATTACCAGTTCTATTGTTCATTGCCTGATGATGGTAATTCTACTGAGAGCAAGATATGAATGATCCAACCCAGGAAAAAGTGCCAGGTCTAGTGCTGGGCCGAGTGAAGGTTCTGCCTTGGTGTTACAGAAAATGAGTGCATCGAGAATCACGTTATTTGAGAGTTACGAGAGGTGGGAAGAAAGTCCTACTCTAATACACTATCACCAAATGAAGAAATAACGGTCCAGGAGTGAAGGGCTGCTCACACATTGTCAAGAAAAATAAAATCAAAATAATAAGAGCAAAATATGAAAACTCATGAAGACCCAACTACTTCTCTCCTGTCAGAAACAAGATTGTTTGTAATGAATGTTTCTGCTATTGAAGTAACAAAGGAAAAGCATTTATGGTTCAGCCATCTGAACCTTTTAGCGGGCGTGCTTTCCTGACAGCACAATTGTTTGTCAAAGTTTCGTTTCTAAACACAAAGTACTATGAATAGATCAGACAGCTGAGTGGTCTCAATATAATACTTGTCTATCTCTGTCGCTAAAATAGTTCAGATATTGTGCCCTTGGGATAATTAATAGCTTTATGTGCATCTTTGCCATTTACTGTTTTTGCCTAACACAAATTTAGCTATTTATTCCTCTTTTCCTTTGCTCGAAATGCTACTACTTGCTGGGATTTGATCCACAAATGTTGATCAGCCTTCATTGTCTCGAGGTTATCATTTTTCAAATGTGGATGCAAGCTGTGAAAGTTGATCTGAGATTGTGAAGGGTGTTAGGAAATACATGGCTTTCCTCCTCCTTTCAATCAAACACAATCCAAACATCAGCTCAGATCCATGTTTATACATTTCTGAGCAGGAGCCACAGGGTACGTTTCTGGAACTCTTGTCTATTTATTCCACTGCTGGTCAGAGCTGTTGCAGGAATATTAGCAGTAAGAGAAGGCCATTCAGCCCCTCTACTTTGCTCAACCATTTCAAGTTCAGGTTTATTGTCATCTGACTGTACATGCTTACAACTATACGAAACAATGTTCCTCTGGATCACAAAACACATGTCACACACAGCACATAAAACAAAATATTACCACATAAAAGTTAATAAAATATAGTTAAAAGTGCATGTAGCGCACAGCACAGGTAAAATAGTAAACAATACAGTAAATAGTTCGCTGTGCTAATGGTGAGACGTTGGTGGTGGTCAATGCAATTTAATACATTCATGGCTTATCTAATATTTATTGTTCAATTGATCTGACTGAGATCATTCCACTTGAGGTAATCTAAAAATTGAAAACACTTTCCAGTGATTTTGGGTGCAATCAATTCTATATAGCTATATCCTGTAGTTTAGCAACATTATCAAAGTGCTCTATTTCTAGTTCCTAGTGGAGGATCATCACAGCAAAATTGATCTGAGAATACAGACCTGCAGATAGCTCAAAATTATAAGGTGATGTGTAATTGCCTTTGTATGAAGCTATGTTCTTACGAGAGAGAGAGAGAGAGAGGGAGGGAGGGAGCGAGAGAGAGAGAGGGAGAGGGAGAGAGAGAGATTGTGCATGTTTCGATACCGCTCAGGGGTATGCTGAGAAGGATTTATGCTAATGGTACTGATGACATGATCAGTTTATATGGCAAATTTATTATTCTCTCAAATAAAGAGCCTGCATGTATGCTTCCTGCCTTAGCCTACTGGATGTCTGAGTCATTTTCACAAAGCATCATGACTCTAACATGAATTTATTTTGTATCTTGATGCACTGTTCAGAATTGGGTTGTCCTAAATGTTATGAACTGAATTATTTGTATAATATACAAAAGATAGTTATTTATTTCTCTCCCCCTTTCTCTGGAACTGCTAATCCCAGCGCCTTCCAAGATGCCACACTTACTGTGTCATTCTTCATCCTGGTCTTTGCCAGAATCATGATGTAAATTACATCATTGGAGATGCTCCTGGGATTCTGTCATGATGTGCCTAAAGCAGCCAGTGGCTTGAAGGGAATTAAGTGCCTCAATATCATTTTCCTAATTTGAAATCAATGTGGATGGATCCCATGAGGGAAAGATGAGGCACTTGTTATTGTGATATGGAGACGGCTTGGAACAGATGGTGCTTTGGGGTGTTGGTCTGTTTGTGCAGGAAACTGACTAAATGCAAATTAGCTATTTGCACAAGAAATAACCAAGAGAATAGAAAAATATGGGACCATCAGAAAGACCAAGGTAGAACAGGAGATATTGTACAGTCCGAACTAATTTTAGAAGTACAATTATTTCCTAAATTATAATCATTTTCAAGTTTAACAGCATAATTCAGATAATTGTGTTACATGTAAATCTTGCCCTTTGAGGCTTTTATACTGCATTTCCCATTTCAGGCAACCAGTTAGAGTATGAGGATATACAGGGGCAGTTACAGCACTGTATATAGCAAAATTCCCTGCAATAGGTATTTGGGTCCCCTTGAAAAGTGCAAAGGATTTCAGAAGTAATTATTTTAAAAATAGCTAATGTTGATCCCTGTGGGGTTCATTTTCCAAATAAATACAGAAGGTACCCAGTAAAGTGGCCACTGTGTGTATGTCAGTGATATTAAATCTGATTCCAATTCTGAATGCTTCTGGATATGGAATTGAAGGATATGATGAAAGCACAGCGACATATTCGTAAATCAGGATGAAATGCAACATGTTGCCCATGACCCTTCTTGGTCATGGAGGCCATTTGTTTAGAAATATGATTGATTTTTATCTTTGCGGCAGAGGGGCTTGGCAGCTGACTATGCTGATGGAGTGTGTCTGTTTGTGGTCTTCTGCAGCTGTAGCCCATCCACTTCAAGTGGCAGGAAGGAGATTAGTGGGGAGGGATGAGTGGACAAGTGAGTGACATGCCAGTCCATGGCTTCCTTTACAGTCATTATGAGGCCAATTGCAGGCTAGATATGCAACATCTCATATTCCATCTGGGTAACTGATGCACCATCAATAACTCTCGGAGACGTGAGTTAAGGTAGGCTTTTATTGGCTGGAAGAAAGCACAAGCAGCAAGAGACCACCACACAACATCCTGGAGACTGAGGAAGGAGCAGTGCCTCCAATTGCCTTTATACAGGGGTCTGTGGGAGGAGCCACAGGAGCCGTCAGCAGGGGGGGTGTGTCCAGACAGGTATATGTAGTTCACCACAGTAGCCTCCAACCTAATGGTATGAACATCAATTTCTCTAACTTCTGGTAATTTCTCCCCTCCCCTCCTTTCTTTTCCCGGTCCTCATTCTGGTTACCCTCTCTTTCTTTTCCTGTCTTGTCCATCACCTCCCTCTGGTTCCCTTCCTCCTTCCCTTTCTTCCATGGTGCACTGCCCTCTCGTTTTAGATTCCTTCTTCAGCCCCTTTCCTTTTACACCTATCCCCTCCCAGCTTCATGCCTCTCCCGCACCCATGCACCTTACCCTTAACCTCATCGCACCCCTCTCCTGCCAACTAGTTTTCCTTCCTCTCCTCCTACCTTCTTATTCTGTCTTCTGTCTCTTTCCTTTCCTGTCGTAATGAAGGGTCTCAGCCCAAAATGTTGACTATTCATCCCATAGCTGCTTCTTGACTTGCTGAGTTCCTCCAACATTTTATGTGTGTTCATCAAGATTTCCAGTATCTGTAGAATCTCTTGTGTTAATAACAAGGTAGTATTTATGAGTTTAAGTCTCGGAGCTTGAACAGCAGCTAATCAGACCTTGGGATTCATTAGCAAGGTCAAATAAAAATAAGGCGGGGGCAAGCACAGTGGCCATTGTTGGAGCACGGAGACTTTTGGCTTTGGCTCAACAGTCTTGGGCGGTAACAGGCATGGGCGACTCAAGTATCTAGTAAGCTTTTTCTTGCTCGTTCTTCATCTAAGTGTATAGTTAGGGCAATAAAAATGGTTCTAGAGGCTGTGTTTTGTTTTTTTTTGATGAGAGATTTCTGGGAGACATCCAGCCTCCCAGATAATCACATCTACACCAGGTGTACTGAGCTACAGCTCCTCAGAGAACATGTGAAGGAACTGAAGCTGTAACTTCGACTGTGGCCCCTGTGAAGAACAATGACCTTCGACTCATAAGGGAAACTGAGACAGGAGCTACAGGGAGGTAGTTACCCCTAGGTTGTAGGAGCCAGGTGAAAGGGTGACTGTCAGGTGAAGGAAGGGAAATAGGCAGCTGGTATGGAGTACCCCTGAGTTTGCTGTTCCCCTCAATAATGAGTATATCATTTGGATACTGTTGGGGAGACAAGCTACCAGGGGAGCTGAACGATTGGTTCTATGACATTGTGGCTCAGAAGGGAAGGGGGGCAGAGGAGGAATGCAGTGGTGATAGGAGATTTCAAAGTTAGAGGAATAGATAGGAGAGTCTGTGGACACGATAGAGAGACCCTGATGGTATGTTTCCTCCCAGGTGCCAGGGTCAGGGACCTCTTGGATCATGTCTGCAACATTTTAAAGGGAGAGGGTGAATAGTCAGACATCTTGGAATATATTGGTACCAAAGATATAGGAAAGGAAAGAGAGGAGGTCCTAATGAGAGAATTTAGAGAGCTAGGTAGAAAGCTGAAAAGCAGGACCTCCTAGGTAACAATCTCTGTTAAGGGGGCACACGCCAGTGAGGGTAAGAATAGGATGATTAGGCAGATGAATGGCTGAGGATCTGTTTCAGGGGGCAGGGTTTCAGATTTATGGATCATTGGGATCTCTTCTGGGGAAGGTATGACCTCACTCACTCAGTAACTCAGGAACAGCGTCTTTCCCTCTGCCATCCAATCTCTAAGTGGACATTGAACTCTGAACACTATCTAACTACTTTTTATTTCTGTTATTTTGCATTACTTATTTTAACTTATCTGTTTACTAGACATGTAACTCAGTTTTTTTCCCTATATTAGTTTATCATGTATTTCATTTTACCGCTGCCCTAAAGTTAACAAATTTCATGACATATGCCTGTGATATTAAATCTGAAACTGAGTGGGACTAATATCCTTGCAGGCAGGTTTGCTAGAGCTGTTGGGGAGGGTTTAAACTAATTTGGCAGGATGGTGGGAACCAAAGTGATAGGGGTGTTGGTTTACAAGCAGAGAGAGTGCATAGTGAGATTGTCAGGAAGGACAGCCAGATAATAAGGCAAAATTGCAGTCAATAGGTTGGGTTGCAGTGTAAAAGGGACAAAATTGAAAAGGGTGACAAATACAGGACTGAAGGTGTTATATTTGAATGAAGGTAGACAATCTTGTACTGCAGTTCGAGATTGGCAGGTATGACATTTTGGGTATTGTGGAGTCAGACTACTGTAATTTGGAGCTTAATATCCAAGGATACAAATACAAATTCTTTATTGTCACCAAACAATTGATACTAAAGCGTACAATCATCGCAGTGATATTTGTTTCTGTGCTTCGTGCTCCCTGAAGTACAAATCGAAGTAAATATAATAAAAATTTAAATTATAAATCATAATTAGAAAATAGAAAAGGGAAAGTACAGTAGTGCAAGTCAGGTCCAGATATTTGGAAGGTTCGGCCCAGATCCGGGTCAGGATCTGTTCAGCAGACTTATCACAGTTGGAAAGAAGCTGTTACCAAATCTGACATGATCTTTCGAAAAGATTGACAGGTAGGCCGAAAAGGAGGAGGAGTGGCTCTGCTAGTAAAGAATTAAATCAAATTTTTCGGAAGACGTGACAAAGGATTGGAAGATGTAGAATCCTTGTGGGTAGAGTTAAGAAACTGCAAGGGTAAAAAGATCCTGATGGGAGTTATTTACAGGCCTCCAAACAATAGCAAGGATGTGGTCTACAAATTATAGCAAGAGATAGAAAAAATTTGTCAAAAGGGCAATGTTACATTAGTTGTGGGGAACCCCGATATACAGATAGATTGGGAAAATCAAGTTGAATGCCTCTGAGATGGCTTTTTGGAGCAGCTTGGGTAAAGTCCACTAGGGGATCAGCAGTTCTGGATTGAGTGTTCAATGAAGTGGATATGTTTAGGGAGAATGGGCAAAGAAATGGCAAATGGAATACAGTGTCGAGGCATATGGTCATGCACTTTGGTAGAGGGATAAAAACATAGACTGTTTTCTAAACTGAGAGAAAATTCAAATATCCGTGGAGCAAAGAGATTTGGGAGTCCTCGTGCAGGATACCCTAGAGGTTAATTTGCAGGTTAAGTCATTGGTGAGGAAGGCAAGTGCATTTCTAGCATTCTTTTCAAGAGGACTAGAATATAAAAGCAAAGATGTAATGCTGAGGCTATGTAAAGCACTGGTGAGGCCTTTTTTGGAGCAGTTTTGTGCTCCAATACTGACATTGGAGAGGATTCAGAGGAGGTTCATGAGAATAATTTCTTGAATGAAAACGTTATCATATGAGCAACAACTGACGGCTGTTGGCCTGTATTTGCTGGAATTTAGAAGACTTGGGGGGCACAGGTGTTGGATCTCATTGAAACCTATCGAATGTTAAAAGGCTTAGATAGAGTGGATGTGAAGAGGATGTTTCCTTTGGTGGGGCAGTCTAGGACTAGAAGGCATAGAGGGACATCCATTTAGAATGGAGATGAGGAAGAATTTCTTTAGCCGAGAGTGGTGAATGTGTGGAATTTATTGCTAGAGTCAGCAATGGAGGCTATATGGGTCTTCAGGCTCCTGTATTTCCTCTCCAGTGGTAGTAAGAAGAATAGGGCATGTCTCCTCATTTTGAGGTGGTTTTCACACAGAGAGGTTGATATCTGAAGCTTGCTGCCAGAAGTGGTGGAGTCAGATACAATCACTATACTTAACAGATATTTAAACAGGCACCTAAACAGGGAAGGCACATGAGGATAGGAATCTATTATAGGAAAATGGGATTAGTGTAAATGGGCAAACCCTTTGGTCCATGATGTCTATACTGATCACCATGAACATCTAAGCTAATCCCAACCGCCTACATTAACTCCGTATCACTCTAAGCCTCGCTCAGTAAAGTATGTGTCCAGATGCCTCTTGAATGTTGTTACTGTTCCTGTCTCTACCATCTCCTATGGCAGCTCATTGCAGATATCAACTTCTTTGTGTGAAAATTTTACCCCTCAGATCACCTTTCGATCATCTCTCTCTTTCAGCTTAAACCTATACCCACTAGTTTTAGACGCCCCTACAATGGGAAATAGACTCATTTACCCTACCTAAGCCTTTCATAATAGTGTAAGCGTCTGTCATGTCGCTTTTCACTTCTTTGCTCCAGAGATGGCAGATATAGCCTGTGTAATATCTCCTTAAAACACAAGCCCACAAATCCAGGCTTGCAATATTTTTCTGCTCCTTCCCTAATATGATGCTCAGGCCTTCACCACTCTAATCTCTTCTACTTCAGGTGCTGCTCAACCAATGTTTGGTACAATTGTAGTCCCTTTGTCACTTAAGGCGTTGGTACCCTATGACTTCTTCACCACCCTGACTATCTGTGTTATCACTTTCAGGGAACAATGTACTTACACCCCCCGACCCAGTCTCTCTATTCAACAACACTCCCCAGGACCCTGTCATTATTCACTGCCTAAAACCTGCTTTGATTAACTTCACTTCATTTTTTCTGGATTAAATTTCAGATAAATCGCGTTAAAAAGATTTTGAAAAAACACTGTCCACTATACCATCAGTTTAGGTATCATCTGAAAATTTTCTAACCACCTATATTTTCATCCAAATTAATATATATGACAGCCAACAAAAGACCCAGCAAAGATCCCTGGAGCACACCACAGGCCTCCAATCAAAAATAATTTCCACTGTTACCCTCTGCCTCCTATCACGAACCCAATGTTGTATCCAATTGTATCTAACCATGTGGACCACCCTAACATCCAGGACCTTATCAAAAGCTTTGCCAAAATTCATTTAGACACCACCTACCAACCTGCCTTCTTTGTTAGCTCTTCAAGATACTCAGTCAAATTCATGAGACATGATTTCTTATGAAGAAGGCCATGTTGATCATGTCTAGTCAGTCCTTGTTTTCTCCATGTCTCTTGGAAACCTTTCCAATAAATTTCCCACCATTAGATGGTTGTGGATGACTGAAGGGCCATTTCTGTATGAACCTGTGACTATATCAGGTCCTATGCCTCACAGCAATAGTCTGGGTTCTGAGATAGATTGTGTAAATTTGCTATTGCAATGGAAATTTTCAGCATTGTTCATATTGATGTTCTCTTCCACTACTCATCACCTCAATCAGATAAATAGGTCAAAATTTTGGGCTTGGAAATTCTTAGGTGTAATGGGCTGGAAATGCTTTGGAGTTTTTGTTTAAACCATACAATTCATTTTCCCTAGTTATTCTGTGACTAAAGACCTGAACATATAAATTATTGAAGTTATTATGAAATGTTGTGAGTAAATTTGAGCTTAGATTCAAGTTGTTCATGTGGCTCAGCACTAATCATTGTCATACTCGTTTTGCACTTAGCTAGAACACCAGTGCTTTAGAGGAAGGAAGTAGAAATTTTGCCCTCGCAGCCCATTCTGAGTCAAGTATCGTATCTGTCAAATAATCTGCACCATAAACAGGAACAGGAGTGGGTTGTAACAGCCCCTCAAGTTTGTGATCAGTATTGCCTCCATACTATTTTTTGGCTAACAAACATCTAAAAAATAGATTAAAAAAATAAACTTGACTTTAGCATTAATTGTTTTTAATATATACAAGAGGGTTCCATCATTCTTTATGTATAGAGGTGTGTTACCTTAGAAATATTCATCTCAAGCCCTTGACCTTGTCTATTAATCCAAGACCCACAAACAAGTTTGTTCTTTTCTGTAAATTTTATTATTTTTGATATTTTGAAAACTAAAATCAATTTACTCTTTATTTTTCTGAAATCAGAAAATACAACCCTTGTAATTTAAGCTAGATTCCAGCTATCAGTCTGATAAAGCTGAACTCCAAACCTTCTTGGCCAAGGTATCCTTTCTTCATTGTGGCAAAACCAAGTGTTTTGTGTAGCAAGAGCATAACCTCCGTCTCCTGTACTTACATCAGCAATCCATTAATTTCTTTGATTATTCTCTGCATCTGCTCTTGTCATTTTACTTAGTGGCTTCATGAGTGTGAACTTGATTCTTTGCTACTTATTTTCCCCTTTGTTCTTTTGTAGGGTGAGCTCTCAAGTGAGGGCCAGGATCCAGTGAAAGTTTTTGACTTTCTTACACAGACAAAGAAAGAATACCCCTTGGATTATTCTATACTGCAACAAACACGGCTTTCGGGGCACGGTGGAGCAGACTACTACCTTATGGACAGTTTTATACAAGCTGTTGCTGTAAGTGGCTTTATAATTATTAAAGATCTTTTGTTTTTTTTGTTTTTAATTCTGCAGGTTTGTATTTTTTATTGTGAAGTTAAGTATTAGATGTCAGTGTCATTCATTGATTTGAAGACCTTTTTGAATAAACTCTTGAGTGACATTTGAGGTTGTTGGTCCAACTTGGTATAGAGGCAGTCCTACAGTGTTGGAGATGAAGTCCTTCAGGTAAGATTTAAACTGAGTGTTACTCCGGGAGATGTGAAGAAGAGCACAGAGTTTTCCTAGCTGACCTTCTTTAACTAACACCAGCAGAAACATAACATCCAAATTGTCTGAGACTGTTGCACAAAACATAACTTACCTTTGCTTGTGCTACAATTTTGACTCTATAGTAGGTGATTATACCAGTGCTTTAGGATTATGTTGCTTTTCTTTACAATTGTTCATGGAAGTAACAAGGGAATGTCCATGAGGACAGCGTCATTGAAGTAATTTGTAGGTGTTTTTGTAAGATTTTGATAGAATTTCACACTGTAAACTTGTTTAAAAAGATAAAGTCCGTGAAATCCCACAGAAAGTGGGAAATTCTATCCAAAACTGTTTCAATGGCAGCAGCTAACAGGCAATAGTTTATTGGTGTGCCCGTGACTGGAAGGCTGCTATTCAGTATATGGGCCTTATTTTTCTAAAATATATCAGTGATTTAGACTTCAATCAAAAACCATAATAAAATTGTTTGCAGATGATATAAAGGTTGGCCGTATGGTTGACAGAGAGAAGAAAAGTTTTGGATTGCTAGAACGTAATGACAACCTGGTTAGCTGGGCGGAAAAATGGGAAATGAAGTGCTAGGTAATGCATTTCAGTAAGTGAAATAAGGCATGAGAATTTAAATAAAAGGCAGAATGTTGAATGGTGTGGAATAATAAAGGGAGCTTTGTTCTACAGATCGTTAATGGTAGCAGGACAGGTTAATTAGGGGATTAAGGAAGGCATGTGTGTTGCTTTCTATTATTAGTCAAGGCATACAGGATAAGAGCAGGAATATTATGCTAGAACTTGATGAAGTGCAGTATGTTTGGCCATAGCTTGAGGACTGTGTACAGCTCTGGCACCACGTACAGGGAGGGAGGAAATTTTCAAGGCTGTTTCAGGATTGGAAAATTGTTGTAATAAGGAAAGATTAGATCAGCTGGGATTGTTTTTCTTAAATTGGTGGATGCTCTGGGCATAAAAATTGATGAGGGGCCAAGACGAAGTAAATAGGAAGGACTTACTTCTCTTAATAGAGAGATTAAAAAACCAGGGGTGTAACTTTAAAGTAATTGGTATAAAGATCAGAAGAGATCTGAGGAAGTTCTGTTTCACCCCTGCAGTCATTGCAATCTTGAATTAATTGCCTGAAAAGATGGTAAAAACAGACACCTCATCACTTTTAAAAAATACACATGCCTGCTAGAAGAGTTGTGACATTTAGGGGTATGGGCTTGGAGCTGGAAGTTGTCATTAAGTTGGGTTGCTCTTTGACTGCCATGGGATGCAATGGCTAAGGGGACATTTTCCTCATCCTAAATTTTATGTGATTTCTAACAAAGTTTACCAAGCAGAATGCCCAATAGCTACTACATTGATTTGAACCGCAGCATCTTGTACTTTTTCATTTATTTATACTGATGAGCTTGCAAACGACATTATGACTGTCAGTGATAATAAACCTAATTCTGATTCAGAATCCTTTCTTGCCACTCCCCTTCTCCTCTCTGTACTGGCCACCTCACCTCTCCACTTTCAGTCTTGTTTTGACTCAAAAATGTTGGCAATTTCTTTCCTCCCCCGGATACTGCTTGGTCCAAAGAGTTGCTCCGGCAGAATGTTCACTGCTACACAGTTTACTGCTCATTCTATTTTGTTCAGATACTCTAACTCAAGTCCAGAATATGAAATCTGCAGTACCATGTTTTTGTATGCTACACTAATTTCAATTTCAGTGAAAAGTAAAATCTAAAGGAAAGTCAGGGATTTGCAACAAGTTGCATGAATTTCATATCTTTCTGTCTGGGATCTCCAAGCCTTCAGTTGACAGAAAGTACTAACCTGTGAAGCCAGGTATATGCAGTGATGTCAGTGGGGTCTGGAATTTTCACCAATTTGTACATGAAGATCATTCATGCTAAAACAAGTCTTCACTTCTTGTGAGACTGCTATAAAGTTACTTCCCAGCCATTGGAACCAGTCACATTTAAATAATCCTATTTCTCTAACCCTTTATCATTCACCCACCTTGATTCCAAGTTTGAGAACCTAGTAAGACCACCCTTCTAATTACAGATGTACCAATCACCCATCCCTCTATTTAATAACCCTTCAATTTCTATGTAATAGTGCCTTTCTTGTTCCATTGAAATTGCTGAGTTATCAAATGCTGGCATGTATAATACAGATTTACTGAGAAAAAGATTTTTAAGGAAAATAAAAAAGTACAGTACTTCTTGCTCTGTTGTGATGTTGTACTGCCACCTAATGGTTTGTAGACAACAGTACAGGTGCTGTTTGCCCCATGCATTATGGGAAAGTATGAATTTGGTCTCTAACTTTCAGTTTGACTTAAAATGTGCAATTTTTTGAAAATCTGAATGGCTGGCTTGGAAACTTATAATATTGACATTTTCTATGTGTCCTACCCAGTGGAGGCAGATATATTTTATTTGTATCCTAGTAATACTACCCAGAACAATGAACAGTATGACAGAACAGTATTAGTTATCAGATCTTCTTTAAGTCGAAGTAGCAAAGCCATGAGTTACTGGGCAGTCAGCCAGACCGGGGCAATATGCAGATTATTAGAGAAAGTTCTGTTAAAAGATTCAAATCAGTCAACAGCCTTTCATATAGACAAGAAAACCTGCTGATGCCGGAAATCCAAAGCAACACACACAAAATGCTGGAGGAACTCAGCAGGCCAGGCAGCATATATGGAAAAGAGTAAACAGTCGACATTTTGGGCCAAGATCGAACTATTGTGTGTTGCCTAGCCTTTCATATAAATTGGTTAGAAGCAGGTTTAACACAGAGTGATGGGTGTGTGGAATGAGCTGCCAGGGTTGGGGGAGTGGTAGAGGCAGATACATAGAGGGGCACTCAAGGGAATCTTAGATAGGCACATGGATGAAAGAGAAATAGAGGGCTTTGTGGGATGGAAGCAGTAGGTTGATCTGGAGTAGATTAAAATGCCAGCCCAACATCGAGGGCTGAAGGACCTGTACTGTGCTGTACTGTTCTATATTCATTATTGTCCTTAAAGGAAGGGAGTATTATTGTTGTTTATACCCCAGTCTCATCTGTCAATGACTCATGATGATTATGTTAACTCACCTAGCCTCTGTACTACCCTATGAGGCAATTCTATTTAAGGACAGTTAGGGATGGGCAATAATAACTGGCTGTGCAAATGAGATTGAGGTTTATTGTAGAAAAACCATGTTTTATTAACTAGATTTTTTAAAATGTAGTAAAAGGTCTGTGAAGGAGTTATTTTGATGTAGATTAGATTTTAGCTTGACCCCACCCATTAAACTGATCAGAAAAAAATCATGGGTTGCAGATGCTTCCAATAATTGCCCAAGAAAGGAAGCAAAGGATCATGGTTGATGGTTACTTCACTGAAGGGAGGGCTTTTGCATATGATTCCACAAGGCTTTATGCAAGGTCATTGCTTTTTGTTGTGGTTATTAGTAAATTAGACAATGCAAGAACCAAGATGAAGGATGATGCAAATATTGGGTATGCGATTAATAGTTACAATCAGGAACAGTGTGAGGTCAGATATTCAGGGAGGGAAAACAAGGCAAAGAAATGCAAAATAAGTGATAATGGACAAGGTTCAGGGGAACAGGTGGTAGACCTTGGAGTGTACTGCAGAAGGGAAGGGGAGAAAGGGATTGGGTGGAGGGTGGAGAAAGAGGAGTGTAAGAGAGGGGAAGATGGGTAGATCAGGAGAGTAAGATAGCATAGGAGATAGTGTTCTAGTTCATACTAGAACATAAGGGTAGAAAAATCATCAAACTATGTTAAGCACTAGTTAAGCCACAACTTGAATATTGTACAGTAGATTCTGGTTAATTGGGACCAGTACATTTTGGCTCAGTTAAGTGGTTGCCCCAATTAGCTGGATTCAGAGAAAAAATTAAAAAGGTATCAAAAAGACAAACTACAATTTAATTGAATAACAAGTTGTGTATTAAAGTGAAAAACAGAACAAATTGGAACACTATCAAAATTACTACAGTACGATAAAACTGTAGTTCCTAATAGGTTTTGACGGAAGAGTTAATGCCGCAGATTAATGCAGACATGTTTTACACATTTAACAAGTAGCCTTATTAATGCAACAGAGTTAGTCAGTGTTTTTCAATGTTCATTGTTAGCCAGGCTATGCTGTCCGTGAACTCCGTCGGTTGCTTCCATATGCTTCAGTATTTGTACTTCTTAACTTTTAAGTCCTCCTGCGTGAGAGCCAAGATGTCTGCATTAGTGTTATCTTGTATTTCCATACAATGTTACATTAGGCTGTTACACATCTATTGTCAGAGAAGTACTTGCATAGATAGGTAAACCACCTTCATACAAGCAAGGACAGAAAACAGGGCAAAGTAAGTATACTTATTCATTCAGTAAGTTATGGGTCAAAGTATTTGGTGAGCACATTTCTAACTCTTCTGGCTTCAGTCTTGTTGCCGTCTGTTCTGAAATTGTTCGGTTGTGTTCAGGAAAACAATGAAATGGCGCGCTGCTGTCTTACAGCGTTTTCAGATTTTTCCGGTTACCCTGTCCACACTGATCTGCCCGAGCAGCGTTTTCAGAAATACCCACCCTGGAAAGCGTTTCTGAAAAGCTCCACTTTCAGGGGACGAAAACACCGTTTTAGTGTGGACGGAGGGTAAAAACAAGGAGAAAAAGCTTCGGTTATGGATTTATCCGGTGTAGTGTGGATGTAGCCTGAGTTCCAAATTTTTTTTTAAACAAAATATGCTTTTTTCAAAAATAAAATTATATACAATAACCATTCAATGACTTTCAATTCTTTACAGTTGTTTCCATTACTGTCTTTACATTTTCAAAATTTTCACCACCCACGTGGCTCTCTGTTCTTTCATATTTATGTTCAGGGTAGCCTGAGTTCCAATGTTAATCATAGTGATACTGATGTATTGTTATGTTAAATGTATCAATAATGATCAATGGAAATAACTAAACTCGCTTCTGTTGCGTGAATTAAGTCACTGCAGAAAGGTACTGATAGCATGAAGCAGCCTCTTTAGTTGACAAAACAAGATACAGCAGGCATCACATCGAGACCTTTTTGGTCAAAAAAGGTCTGCTGACCCAACACTACACACACTTCATGTCTTAAAGATAAAAGAAAATACAGGACAATTCAGACAAGTCCATATTTAGAATGCCTTCTTTGAGCTACACGTGACAATTTAAAAAGCTTGGATCTGCTTAATAAGCGTTAATTACTGTCCTTTCCATGCAATGGGATGTGGATTTCACTCATGCATATGTAGACAATCAGTTAAGTGCCTGTTTCCTGGTCTGTCTTTTAAATGTAATCTTCAATGCATATTCAAATCGGAAGGCGACTTACCCTGAAGTCGGGTAAATTAATTGCTACATGTGTTAACCCCAAAAATCGCTCTAAGAGTATCAATAATGATCAATGGAAATAATGAAACTTGTTTCTGTTGGTTTTAGTTAATTAGTCATTAACTGAAACTTACATCGAGTTTCATTATTTTCATTTATTTATTTTTTCATGTTTTTGAAATTATCTGTTTTCTTGTTTCAATATTTTCTGCTTGAAACATGACCCAATATCTTAAGAATTGGAAAAAAAAATCCTTTTCAAACACTTAAGCTTTTGCTTACAAGTTGGGTTTAAGAAGATAGCAACACAAGTTATGTAATTAACTAAGCATGAATGTGTTCATTTTGATATACCACCATGGAGTACATTATTTACTTACTAGCGTTACTGAACAGACAGTTTTCTGATTTTTCTTTAGCGCAAAGCACATGCTTAATTTATTAGTATCTTGATTCCGTGCTTTAGAGGGGCTAACTATCTCCGCGGAGTTGTGGGATTCAAAAGCATGGTTCTGGGCCTGTGCACCTTCACCTAACCACATATTGTTGCCAGGCTATGTAAGGTCATCATTTCCTCTTTTAAAGCAGCAGCTCATACACATTCTCTGTCTCGGTGTTCATGAATCAAAGCAGAAGAACTTTGTGCACATTAGACAATGTTTTGTGACAGTTTCACTGTGTGACTTTGTGACTTCTCATTTACGCTTTTGTTCCACAGGAGAATAATCCATCACTGATCAAGACAGGTCCCGAGGAAACCCTGGCCAGTCACCTGCTGGTCTTTGATGCAGAGCATGCTCGAAGAGAAAATCGCATTGTCTACTGTAATTGAGCAGAATAATCAACAGCTGAGGTCACTCAACAAGTGGAAGAAATTTGTGAGGAGTTTTCAGGAATTAGAACTTGCAATGCAGAGCTTTATACATTCCAGGTATAACCTGCTGATCAGTAGCAGTGGGAAGTAAACCAGGTTCAGTATCAGCTCTATTCTTCAAGATAGATTTTGAAATCTACTATTGATTAGGGGATGGAATTGAGTCTCTTATTAAAATGCTCAGGTATAATGAAGTATTAAAGGATAGTTTGTGCATTATCAGTGAACAATAGTCCAAGATGTAAGTTCTAGTTATTAGCACCAATAATCAGGGAATGAATTTCAGGTATTTGATTTACTTTCAGAAATCAACAGAAAAAGATAGGTCAATGTAAGACAATGCTTTAAATGGAGGTGAGTGTCAATGAGGCAGGCAGTAAATTAGTAAGTAAAGGGAGTAAATGAATCAGGAAACTAGATCAATTCTATTTGTCACTGAGCAAACTGAAATCTGCACCAGGAGAAAGGGTGGGTCAGTGTTGTTTGACTTTATATTGGTTTGAACAGTACAGTAACTGGATTTTGTTGTGAATTAGGTTACTGAACAACAGTTCTAGAAAAGAACATGATTTTCTACCAACTGAATTTAACTGTAAATAATTTTCACAAAGTACTTAATGGCACAGTCAGATTAATATTAAATAGGAAGGGTTAGAACTGCCCACTGGTTTTAAATTGGTAGTTTAAAGGGAATCTACTGGAATTTGCTTTTATTTTCCAATTCATGCAGGGCTGCTATGACAGAATAAGATTGGTGGGAAAAGTCTGCTAGAAAGAGCTTCCTTATAGTGGGAACATGTTGCCTAGACTCTAGACAGTCAATCTACATCAATAACAAAGTGATACAAGTGTCACCAAGTTTCTTCTAGCTGTGATTCACCAGTACATTCAGTTTACAGCTGAACTCCTGAGGCGAGGCAAGGTGTCTGCCTTGACATCAAAGCAGATTTGACTGTGGCCTTGGGAGGTCCAATAAAGCTGAAGTGATTGGACATCTTGACACAAAAAATAGGGAGTAAACTGTACAATTTTGACCAATAAATGATGAAGGAACACTAGTATACAGTATGTCCAACATGAAGTGTATGACTAGGGAGATTTGTAAAAGACGTAACTTCCCTTCTAGTCATGAAGCCGCATATTTTGGGAGATAATATTGATGATGCTTATGTAAGTTATGATACAGTAGTATTGATCACTGATTTCTTGAGCTAAAAATCAACTACAGGGATGTTTGAAATGTTTCCATATCTATGTCATCTCTGCAGGTACCAAACTAGACAAATACTTTTTGATGCTGAAACATTATGCAAAACTATTTGGTTGAAGATTGCTTAGTGATGAATCATGCAGGGTGATTTTTCTGCAGAGATGTTTTTACCATAATGTAACTGATTTATAAATGTAAGTTGGTGTTACAGAATCATCAACCAAATGCTTTTAACTTCAGACTAGCCCGAAAACAACATTTATATAATTCCCATAATGTAGAAAAATATCCCTAACATCTTTTACAGAGGCATAATCTGTCAAAAATAAATAGTGGCATGGAATTTTAAAAGCACATAATAGCTGACTGGTTTGCTCACGTAGACAGCCTTACTGTTTTCTCAAGGAACTGGTATTTTTTGCCTGAAGCCTGAAACTTCCAGATAGCCTTTTGCCCTCCTTATCTGCGAATTCCGCATCCGCGAATTCAACCAACTGCGAATCACGAAAACCAGGAAGTGCTCTTCCAGCACTTGTTGTTCGAGCATGTACAGACTTTTTTTCTTGTCATTATTCCCTAAACAATGCAGTATAACAACCATTTTACATAGCATTTACATTGTATTAGGTATTATAAGTAATCTAGAGATGACTTAAAGTATACGGGAGGACGTGCATGGGTTATCATGGATCAGGATCGAAAAAAATCGGAAGTTCTCTTACTAAGTAAGTCGGAACAGGTACATCTGGTAGTATTTAGTGTAAATTAGTCAAACATTTGCATTCATATATAGTATATATTTTACCTTTCTATGCATATAAAACACTTAAGAACATATGTTTCAGCGCCGGGCTCGGGAAGTTCCCGAGTTCAATCTAGTGACAGATCACTATGGAGTGCACTCTCCACCGTGCCGGGTTAATGTGGAGGATCAAAACCCAAAACCACCAAAACCCAATAATTAAACACTGCATTGCTTAGTAATAATTGTAGCTTTCATTGGGGCACAGCCTTTCTCACTTTATCCTTTAAAATTGTTCCGATCGTTGACTGACATAGCCTAACGCTTTTCCAATGACCAATGGCATTTCACTTTTTTCCGATCGCTTTATTATTTCCATTTTATTTTCAATCTTTATCATGATTATTTTCGTGAACAGAAACACTGCAGATTCAGAACTTTACTGCTGAGTCCTAATGTCCACCGCACTGAGACAGGTTAAATAAGGTCTTGGGTTCTGCTGGGTCCTAAGGTCCACTGCATTGGTACAGGTTGAATAAGGGACTTGAGCATCCATGAGGGGTCCCGGAACCAATCCCTCGTGGATAAGGAGGGTCGACTGTATCTTCATGATCTCAGGCAAACTCATTGCAGTGCCTGTACTATACACCAATAACAGCCGTTCTTATGGAATGAAGACATAAATATTGAATTGACACAGTTACATTATTGATCTCCAGTAAACACAAGTAATTCTGCAGCTGCTGGAAATCCAAAGCAACACACACAAAATGCTGGAGGAACTCAGCAGGTCAGGCATCACCTATGAAGTTGAATAAGCAGTTGAGACCCTTCTTTACCACACGTTACCATATTATAAGTGATTTATAAAGGTAAGTTGGTGTTATTGAGTCATCAATCAAATGCTTTTGATCTCTGGTGTTGGTTTGTTATCATGAATATTAAAAATTACTTGACTTCATGTGTTTCTGATTCTGAACTTTTACAACCTGCATACTTGAGGAAATTCAAGACCATCATGACTCCAAGTGAATTGATATATTTCCCTGTGCTGAATACTGTGAGGGGCCAAGTCTCAATGGATTACAGATATTAGAATTACAACCATTCTGATGAAAAGAAATGCAGTGCAAGCAATATTGCCAATGTAATACAGAAGGAAGAACACTAGACAGAAAAGTAAATGGTTTAAGTAAAGGAACCTATGTAAACAGTGTAGTAAATCATGCAAGTATGATCATCTTGAGCAGTTTTCAACTGAAGACTGGTCTTTTGAAGGTTTTAGGATTTTTGAAGAGAGCGGTCAAATTGAATGCTTTTCTTCAATGCCCTTGCTTCTTTCTTCATCACCTAAAAAGAGAGAGATATGAAAGTGCAGAACTTATCAATGGCATAGCAATAGAGATTGGGGTGCCCATTTAACAGAGATACATGGATTCATTAACACGATAAGAAAGTTATCTAAATGCAAAACTCTGGGATGTAAAGGGATCTTTGGTGTATGAATCCAAAAGGCTGGTATGCACATTTAACAGGTAATCAGGAATGTTAACAATGTTATTATTTATTGTAAGGAGAACTGAATTTAAAAAAAAACAACTAGGTGTGTTACACATAGTTGGCTGTGTCATATGTGTGACCGACATGAGATTTCCAAATCAGGCACTTTATTTCAAGTTCTAACCACTTGGTAATCTCATGTAGAGATTATCAAATGGACAGAAAAAAGGATTCAAGTGCTCAAAGCCTCTGTGAAAAAATGCAACATCCTTACTGACCACTGGAATCTCTTACACACGACTGCTCAAAGTGGAGAAGGAGCACAGCACACAGGCTGATATTCAGAATCTTAAGCCTCTGCATCGGAAACTCTGTATAACTGGCAGAGAGAGGGCACACATCACTACCCACCCACTCGCCTCATCTGGCACATTCTGCTCCGTTTGTGGAAGAGTCCATGATTCCCGCATTGGCTCCATCAACCACGTCAGACCCACCAAATGAGGGGAAGCAAGTCATCCTCAGTTCTGAGGGACAGCCTAAGAGTGATGGGACATATACAATAAACCAACCAGAAAAGACAAAGTCCAAAAGCCATACAGGCCTTGATGATCAGAGCTTCTTGCAGTGAATCCGTGTAGAATTTTAATGTATTCTAGCTTTCCACAGCTAATAGAAATAAAGGATCATTTGGACAATCTATCATAGGACCATATATGCTATGTTGTTGGACAGAGCAAGGAGTCACCACCGTAGGAATAGCTCAATGAGAACTTGGGACTAGACTGGAAATTAATGTAGCAGAGAGACAGTGATTATATTGATAGTGATACTCAGCACAAATTATTAATAGTAGGGGAAGAAGGGTGTAAGCTCATTAACTGGACATACAGAATTGCCACTTACTCCTTTCATTATCCTTTGCCGTAGCTCATTCTGAGTGAGGGGCCGCTCCTCATCGGTGACCGAAGAGTCTGCATCACTGTCATCATTTCTAGGAATGAAGAGTTGTTATCAAAAATAATTTATTTTACATTTTGATCCAAATCTAAAATGAAAATTCCAAACCCTATCAAGGAAGAAAACCAGGCATTTTGGACCGAACTTTTCTCTCCCTAGTTCATTTTCTCCAGCTCCACTTGAAAGCAGTAACCTCAGAGAGTAGGTTCCAAGGCTATTTTCCCAAATTTCGTTTACTTTTTTCACACACTGAACACACACATACACACTGCATTTACATGCCTGAACTTCCCTTTCAAAAGGGGTGTAAAATGGTCTACTGATTTACTGTCTTCACTTTTGCATTGCCCCCAAACACCAGCTTCATTCATTTATGCAAACTCTTCCTCTAAAAGAGTGGCAGTTTAAAACTGCATTGTGCTTGAAATTCCTCTTGTCAACTGGAATATTTTGATACATGTTTTATAGAGTTAGATGCAACTTAGAATCAAACCAGCATTGTTTGCAGTCTCAATGTTACTTGAGCTGGAGGTTGAGTTGATCTTGCTCCACCCAAAAACCAGGAAGGTACAAACCCTGTAGTAGGTGGTTCAATGTAGACCGGCTGGGTGGGTTTTTCTAAGCTCTGGCCCAGCAGCAGCATAGCAGTTTTCCGCGGGTCATATGGCTTGTCATAATCCTAGAGTAAAATAAAGTACAAAACAGTAAATCATTTTTACCTCAAACTCAGACTCGCCAAGCTAGAGCAAGATCTGCAAAATGAATGTTGAATTTAATTGAACCTTTACTCGAGCCAATCCAGATAAGAACTATACAGCACTAAAGAAGCTACTGTATGTCAGAATCATTTGCTTCATGATGTTGAAAAAACTCTCATGATATTTTTGTCAGAGTATTTGCAATTATAATTACCTCATAATTTAAATGTTAGTTACATGGACCATCATCTAGGGCACATATTTCCTTATTTCTGCTCCTACTGGAGATTAAGCTATTACTGGAGAATTAATGTCACCAGTTATTACTGGAAAACAGAGATGCAGCAATACCCCTAAGACTTGGCCAAGTGCTCAACCTTAATGTGAGAACCCAGACAGTGAGCTCTGGTGAATATTGAACATGGAAGATATCATTGCTAAGTTTGAGTCTCATTTACATTGTACACTCACGCATCTTCCAAAAAAAAATGCATAGTGATTTGGGACAGAAATTCTCTGTTACAGCTACAACTTAGCCTACACTGGCTAAATCATCAGAGACTGGAGGTTAAACGGGAGGCTCCCAGCTACCAGCCTAGTGGTGATACACCATATGATATAGAAATGCATCAAATTACAATAGTGCGAATGTTCAAGTTTGCCAGAGGGCCATGAAGCTTACTGCTGGGAGACAAGATGGATTAAAGTACTTTTGAAGTGTTTACTGATTGAATGTGTGGGGCGTGGCAGCAAACTGGCACCCAGCAGGCTCCCACAAGCAGCAGTGAGATACATTACTTTTTGATGTTGACAGAGACCAAAAATTTCCCAAAACACTGGGGAAGGACTCACCTGATCTTCTTCCAGTTAACAGTGAGACCTCAGAGGGATCAAATTGTGGCTGCTCTTCAAAATGTCACCTGAAAGATGGCACCTGTAACGGTATAGCATTCCCTTGGCCCTTCACTGGAGTGTCAACCTGGATTATACCTCAGGTCTCTGAACTGGATCTCAAACCCAGGACCTTCTGAGTTGGAGGTGAGGATGGCACAACTGAGTGATAAATTATGCGATAACATGGAATGAACTCAGTCTAGTTCCAGATAGGAATTATTCTCTACTGGAATTCAGGAAAACAATTTGGGGACATTTTTCCTCAGTGCATGACACAATACAGCCATGTGTTCATTAACATACAGAAGATACCTTGTGGGACCAGTATCACTTTGTAACTACCTATACAGATCTTACTTACTAAACTGTAAAGCAGAGACCATTAGTGAAGGATGTAATGCATAGATACCTTGGATGAAAGATAGGATTGAATGGATAACAACTCATTGGTACGTTGCTCAATGAGGCCCAGATACTGCATCACATTGTTATCTCGGATTCCAGATGACGATCCCAACATCTCATCCAAAATTGAGCGATCACAGTTTATCTGATTAAACAATGATTCAATTCCTGTAAATGAAATACATATCAAATTAAAATAGATTTGAATGGGATTTAATGCAATTTATTTTACTTCCATTTCTTCTAATTGATGCTTATTTTTATCTGAGGCAACACGAGTGAAACTGCAGATGCTGGAAATAAATAAAAACACAAAATGCTGGCAGTACTCAGCAGGGCAGGCAGCATCTATGGGAGGAGGTAGTGACAACGTTTTGGGCTGAAACGTCTCTCCTGATGAAGGGTTTCAGCTCAAAACATTGTCACTACCTCCTCCCATAGATGCTGTCTGGCCTGCTGAGCTCTGCCAGCATTTTGTGCTTTTACTTATTTTATCTGAGTTGGTCCTAGAAAAGCCCAAGGGACTGCAGTCCATAAGAGGGTATGAAAACAAATCTTTGACCATGAAGAGAAGAAAAACACAGCACAGCTCAAATTCACCCATGTTCCATAATAACACCCATGGGATTTTCATCAGGAGTGATGCCATCTGTCAGTGAATAATCCTGAGAAGGATGAAATTTGACCAGTCCTCATTTCTAGCTCAGGGGAGCAAAGATCCACTTTTTAAAATATTGAGGTGTAGGCCTCAATATGAAGGCAGGCTGAAACACAGTTGCAAAGCAAGTTAAATGGGATGCCTATGAGGCCAATTAGAATTTCTAGTGCAGAACCTCAATTTGATCTAGAACCCTAATACTGCTGGAAGCAGAATAATCAGTGCCAAATAAAAATAAGCTGACCATCCAACAACAGATGTATGTATTGATTTTAAGTTGCCTTCTGTGTTGGAGGTTCTGGTAGTGACACCACACTTGAGAAAATTACCACTTTAGATAAAAAAGTTCAAAAAGTAAATTTATTATCAGAGTATGTATATGTCACCATATACAACCCTGTGATTCATTTTATTGCTGGCATTCACTGTAAGTTGTACAAAGAGAAAATAATAATATTAAATAAGCAATAATATTGAGAACATAAGAGATACAAAATAGCTGGATGAACTCAGCAGGTCAAGCAGCATCCGTTGAAAGAAGCAGTCAATGTTTCGGGTTGAAACCCTTCGTCGGGACTAAAGGAGGGGACAGGGGTCCTATAAGAAGGTGGGGAGAGGGTGGAAAACCAATCAGAGGAAAGATCAAGGGGTGGGGGAGGAGATAGGCAGGAGAGGTGAAGAAGGAATCTAAGTGGAAAGCACTATGGGTAGTAGAAGAAGGCAGAGTCATGAGAGGTGATAGGCAGCTAGAAGAGGAGACAGAGTAGAGGTGGGATGGGGAAGGGAGAGGGAGGGAATTACTGGAAGTTGGGAGAATTCGATGTTCATACCAAGGGGCTGGAGAATACCCAGATGGTATATGAGATCTGATTGGTTTTCCACCCTCTCCCCACCTTCTTTATACGGCCCCTGCCCCCTCCTCCTTTAGTCCTGACAAAGGGTTTCAACCCAAAACGTTGACTGCTTCTTTCAACGGATGCTGCTCGACCTGCTGAGTTCATCCAGCTTTTTTGTACGTCTTGATTTGACCACAGCATCTGCAGTGCACTTTGTGTTTACTATGAGATGAAGAGTCTTTGAAAGAAAGTCCATAGGTTGTGAGGGCAGTTCAATTTTGGCGTGGATGAAGCTGACTGAAGTTATTGCCTCTGGTTCAAGAGCCTGGTGGCTGAGGGGTAATACCTGTTCCTGAACCTGCTGGTGTGAGTCTTGAGGCTCCTGTACTTCTTTCCGGATGGCAGCAGTGAAAAGAGAGTGTGGCCTGGGTGGTGGCAGACTTTGATGATGGATGCTGCTTTCCTGTGATAGTGTTTCAGGTAGATGTGTTCAATGGTGGAGAGGGCTTTACACATCAAGGACTGGGTGGCACCCATTACTTCTTGTAGGTTTTTTCTTTCATTCAAGGGCAGTGATGTTTCCATACTAGTTCATGATGCAATCAGTCAATGCTGACAATTTGCAAGCTTCAAAGAGAGCAGAGGCGTTGCTGTGCTTTCTTTGTA
Source organism: Hypanus sabinus (assembly GCF_030144855.1). Classification (NCBI taxonomy): domain Eukaryota; kingdom Metazoa; phylum Chordata; class Chondrichthyes; order Myliobatiformes; family Dasyatidae; genus Hypanus; species Hypanus sabinus. Next base: position 28,294,769 of record NC_082732.1, read on the forward strand.
ATGACACGTGCTGGTCCCAGGACAGATCCTCTGAAATAACACCAAGGAATTTAAAACTGCTGACCCCCTCCACCTCCGATCTCCTGATGAGGACTGGCACATGGACCTCTGGTTTCCTCCTCCTGTAGTCAACAATCAGCTCCTTGGTCTTGCTGACACTGATTGGAAGGTTGTTATTGTAGCACCACTCAGCCAGATTTTCAATTTCCCTCCTAAATGCTGCTTCATCACTACCATTGATTCGGCCAACAACAGTGGTCTCATCAGCAAATTTAAATATGGCATTAGAGCTGTGCTTAGCCTCACAGTCATAAGTGTAGAGTGAACAGGACATGGAGCTAAGTACATAATTCTGTGCTGTTCCTATGCTGATGGTGATTGTGGAGGAGATGTTGCCAATGCGAACTGACTGGGGACTGCAAGTGAGGAAATCGAGGATCCAGTTGCACAACGAGGTATTGAGGCCTGGGTCTTGGAGCTTATTGATAAGTTTTGTGGGGATGATAGTATTGAATGCTGAGCTCTAATCAATGAATGTACCCTGACCTATGTATATTCACTGTCCAGATGTTCCAGTGTTGAGTGCAGAGCCAATGAAATGGCATCTGCTGTGACCAGCTTGAGGGTAGACAAATTGGAGTGGATCTAAGTCGCTCCTCAGGCTGGAGTTGGATATGTTTCATCGCCAGCCTCTCATAGCACTTCATTACAATGGATGCAAGTGCTGCAGGACGATAGTCACTGAGGCAGATTACCATTTCCTTCTTTGGCACCAGTATAATTGAAGCATGTCAAAGCAAGAGGTTAAAAATGTCAGTGGACACTCCAGCCACTTGATCAACACAGATCTTTAGTACTCAGTCAGATACCTCATCTGGGCTGGAGGCTGTCTGTGGGTTTGCCCTTCTGAAGGTTGCTCTCGTCTCAGCCTCAGAGACTGAAGTTGCAGCGTCATGATGGGCTGAGTGTTTTTTTTTAAAGTGCCTCCATGTTTTGTTGGTCAAAGAAAGCATAAAAGGCATTGAGCTCATGTGGGAGCAAAACCTTGTTGTCACCTAAGTTTCACTTTGTAGGAGGTGACAGCATTTAGACCCTGCCATAGCCATTGAGCATCCTTCAGTGATTCAAGTTTGGTCTGGAATTGCCACTTCGCAAGTGAGATGGCTTTCTGGAGATTGTACTGGACCTCTTGTATCTTACTTGGTCGCCAGATCTGAATGCCACTGATCAGCCCCTCACTTCAATTTTGACTTTTAAGTTTCCATCAAGCGAGATAGAGACACAGGACAAACTGAACGAGAGATTCCAGCTTCTGTTGGTCACATCATAAAACAATGATGATGTTGTGGATGATTAATAATCTACAGTCTATCCAAGCATGAAATGAAGAAACCCCCAAACAATAGCCTTGCAAGTCTGTTCATGTTTTTTGTCTTGGTAGTTGCTATTAGGATTTTTAAATAAGAGCATTTAATAGAAAAATGTGGTCACAGTTCTGACAAATAAAGGCAAGATTTTGTTTATAGAAATAAAGAAATAGGAAATTTGCACATTAATGTCACTCTTTTAATCCCACAGTGACATTGTCCTTTCAGGCAGTGTGTCACAGAAAATTTGGTGCATATTCTATTTGCCTTTTTCGTATAGGTTGCTCCCTGTTGAGGTGTTTTTTGCAGCATATATTCTTGGGTTTTGGACGGAGCCAACTGGTGACTTGGTCATAGACAGCTCCCCCTACTGAAAGACTTGTAGGTTTCAGACTGATGGTCTTCACCAGCAATACATATTTATATCACTATACTCATTGTACTGTTGAAAAATTGGGGGCCAAGTCCAGGTGAATACCAACATCCAAATAGCACTGCTTACAGCTGCCATGAAAGGAAAGTTCCAGCTTTAGGTCAATGATAGCCTTTTCCCCCTCCACAGCAAATGTCACAATATTTAAGTCAATAAATTTATGTCCTTACACTATACTGCCATCACAAAGTAACAAATTATACGTCATATAAGACAGTGATAATAAACACGATTCTAACTCTAATTCCGATCACTAAAATTGATCATAAACCATAATCCCAGCGGACTGTTCACACATTACTTACTAAAGATCTATTAAGATGTTATCTTGCCTCTCATCTCTCCCTGAAGGTGTACACTAACTAAAATCTAAACCATGAGTAATTAGTTCATCCTGTCTGGAACAACTAAGCCAGATGACATAGTCCTTCTTGAAATGGCGTAGAATCAGACTTAACCTTCAAAGAAAAAATACTTCAGTCAGTGAGTAGTCAATCATTGGACTGGGTTCCCTAGGTATACACTGGAAAAGGTATTGCTTTATTGAAAAGTAAATAACATTTCTTACTGAAAATACGTTTTAGGTTACAGTATGTGAGTAATTTCAGGCAGGATAAAGGGTGATTGTAGATTAGTTGGGAGTGAAGCCATCTGTTAATGATGTGATTTAGCAATGGTGGACTAGTTAACAAATGATGGCAATCTGTATTATGATGTCTATAATATTGCATTGCTAAATGACAATGATAAAATTCAGAACAAGGTCATTGCTATCAGAGTCGGAGCTGCTCTAGAATGGTGCACCTGACTAAGCCTTTGTTGCAATTGGCAGGAAAACCTGTCAGCCTGGTGTTGCACAGGATTTCAATTGTGTGCTGGTTGGTGAGAAAAAGTTGGTTAACCTCTGTCTCATCAGCCCGACCAAGAGAAGGTCTTTGAAATAATACCCCACAAATAAATCTTCACTGTTTCCCCCCCAAGTGACATGTGGGAAGGAAGTCTGTGACTGGTTCCTACTCCACTTGGACATGTACATCCCTAATTATTGACTAGTGTCAGAAAGATTTCCAGATAGATATGGTATTAAGCAGGTCAGCAGGTCTTATGTATCTTATTTATTCTATTTATTTAGTGTGAAATAGACCGTTCGGCCCTTCATTACCCCAACAACCCCAATTTAACCCTAACCAAATCACAGGACAATTTACAATGACCTACCTGGTACATCTTTGGACTGTGGGAGGAAACCAACGTATTCCATGGGAAGGATGTAGAGAGAGACTCGCTACAAAGGATGCCAGGATTGAACTCCAAATTTCGAATCCCTGAGCTATATTAACTGCAGCAAGTCCTTGAAAGCATCTAATGGAAATTTTGCTGATATTGGGGTAGGTGGACGTGAGGTCACAGGGGTTTGAGGGAAAGGGTGGTGGTGGAGAAAATGACCATCCCAGACAATGGAACTACCCAGGTTAAGGTCAGCACATGTGGATGGTATCACTATTTTCTGTTCTGACTTGACGTTAACCTGTCTGGTTCCATTGCTTGGGAATGTATACCAGTTCAGGAGAGGACCATGTCATCTGGTTTAGTTGTTCCAGACAAAGTACAATAATTTCCCGTGGTCAGATAAGAGACAGGACAAAGTCTTAACAATAGTGCTGCCTTCAATCATTAAGATGCTTAAACACCTGAAATTATGGTTTACGATCAATATCAGTGATCAGAATCTGAATTTGAATCAGGTTTATTATCACCACTCTATATGGCATGAAATCTGTTGTTTTATGGTATATCCATATCCATATACAACTCTGAAATTCGTCTTCTCCAGATAACCATGACACAAAGAAAGAACATGAAAATCATTCAGAGAGAAACATCAAATCCCTCCAACCACCCTTCCACACAAAAAAATATCTCAGTCATCTACCCCCAAATCCCCTCCCCTCGCACTACATCTGGCTACTAGTTTTGAATTCTGCCCATACTGACTGGCAGGTATACTATCTCCGAGCTCCGCAACTGCTCAGTTTTTCACTATTTACTTTTTGTATTTCATAGTAAAATTTATACCTTTGCATTGTACTGCTATCACAAAACAACCAACTTGATGACATATAAATCAACGATAATAAATCTGATTCTGATTATTGTAGTTAGTAGGTGCAGTAATTAAAATAAATAGTAAAACAAATACCAGTTTTGAGTTGATCCAGTATTTTCTTGCCTGCTGTTAGTCTGCTCTCATATAACTCACACTGTTTGCTCACTTCCTCCTGCTGAGTTTCAGTCTTCTTCAGAACACGTTTGCAATCTTCTTCCAGTTGCATCTCCTGTGATTTGAAGGCTTCAGTCTGTAGTTGGATCTGGGGCACATTTGTAACAGGTTTATGGGAAGGTAAAGGACTGGTCAGGTTATTAAAGGAGCTGACCAGAAATATTATTGCATACCAGCTTAAACTGAGAGCAATCCTCAGAGGAATCAATGAATAACTACTACTTTAAAAAATTATTTAGAAATGTAGTGCAGAACAGGCCCTTACGGCCCAATGAGCCACACTGTCCAGTGCCCCACCTTTAACACTAGCTTGATCACAAGACAATTTACCATGACCAATTAACCTCCTAAGCAGCATGCCTTTGGAATGTGGGAGCAAAGCAGGGCACCCGGAGGAAGCTCACGTGGTCACGGAGAGAACGTGCAAACTCATTACGAACGGCACCAGAAATGAACTCTGAACTCTGAGGCCCCGAGCTGTAATAGTGTAATGCTAACCCGCTACGGCACCATGGCACCCCATCTTGTGCTATGTCTTTAATGAATTCAAGATACTTCTAAGTGCTTCAAGTCCATTGGGTACTTTTGAAGAGAAAAACAATGGAAAATTCTGAAAGTGCCCTTTAGAGGGGGAATCAGATTGGTGACCTTTCACATACTGCCTGACCTGCTGATTGTGTCCAGCATTTTCTGTTTTTATTTCAGATTTCAGGCATCTATAACTTTTAGCTTTTCAAAGACCTCTTTACAGATATTTTTGCTGTGCTGCTTGCTTGTTTCTTACAAGATTCCTCAAAAAAAAATGAGAAAGTGACCAAATCTGATAGGGATGCTGACTGAAGGATCATTTAGCAGATTTAAGTTTGTAATTGCATAAAAGGTGATCAATAGCTGGAACTGGTTCATCTTAGGATCAACTTCTATGGTCTGCTTGGGAGACAACAGAATTTATTTTCTTTGGAGAAGAAATGAAATGAGCTATGTGAACTTCAGGCTATAATGATTGTATTGTACAATGGTGCAGCAGTTAGTGCTGCCACAATACATCTAGGGGCAGGATTAATCAGTCCTGTCTGACAAATTTGATTGAATTTTTCAAGGAGATAGTTAAATGTGTTTATGAAGAAAGTGTGTTTAATACCTTCAACATTATCTTCAATGTAGTCTTAGATAAGGCCCTAAATGAAATCCCAAGTAATTTGGCAAACTGGACCTGATGATAATAATTGGAATAGAAGAGGGTTGTCATTGCAACTGGAAGCCTATGACTAGTGATGTATTACAGAGATTGGTGTATGGTCCCTGGTTTTTATTAGAGGGTAGATTCCGGTTAATAGGTCCATTGGTTAATTGGGGCAGCCACTTATTTGGGACAACTCTTAAAGAACAAAAACTAATCAAGAAAATAGCTGGGATTCCCTTTGTTTATTTGGGATGCCATGTTGCTGAAGTGGGACAGAAGGCTATTGCCAAACAGTTTCTAACTAGCGTCAGTCACGTGAACTCTACACTGTGCTTAGAGCAAAGTTTTTAAATAGTGTCAGTTGCAAGTGTTTGTGTTCAGAAAGCAGTGATTTTTGTCGCTTATAGTTGGTGAGAAATAAGTATTAAGACAATTTGGAATTGATTTGCTCACCGCGGTTTCAAGCATTCAGGCTTGGAGATGCCAGAAACAGCCAGGAGTGATGCCTGTTTGTTATCTGCGCTAATTTTGTTCATTTACAGTCAATCAAAAGAATGTGGTAGCGTGTTGTTTGTCCATCATATCTTACAGTAACAGTGAAAACTGTGCAGGAGAGTTTTTAAAGTGGGAACGCCGTTGCACTGGGACAGTTCCACTTCTCCAGCCTTGGAAGTATGGTTCCAATGGTATGAGTAGTCATCACAAACTGGGGTTTTCCTCTTTTGTGGATAACTATGACTTCTTCTGTGCCTTATTGTGCCCTTTGATCTCCACAAAATGTTGCAGAACTGCCTTCTTGGCCGTTGGATCTTACTGTTGATCACATCTGCCCAGTTTGCTGGAGCGGACTTCACATGCTAGAACATTTCACTGCCAGCTACCCTGTTACCTGGTTTAGCCCATCTGTTAATGCATTGTACCAGGGTGTAGCTGCTGTCACATGAAAACAGATACTTAGAGCCACAGAGCTGGGTGTCTAGAGAGGACCAAAGTTGAGAGAGCTACCCTAGAATGGGCATGACAAGCCCTTCACCTGAGGTGCTACCCCTCCTTAGACACCCCTTACAAAGCAGCGTACACCTGAATTCTTCTGTTATATAACCAGTAGGAACTAATACACAGATTTATAATACTGTAGTAGCATTGATAGTGTGATGAGAGTTGGCTTGGACCCAAATGCAAGGATTGAGACACTGTTTCAATCTGGATCAAGAATCTGAGCACAAAACACTAGACGAAATCACGGGAAGGCTTATGATTGAGCAGTGAATCTCAGTTCAGGTGCTCCTTAGATGCTCAATCCTTGGCACCCAAAATATGCTAACCAATTAGCAGGACTGTACTGAAACTTTAAAGGGGCCACTCCAGCTATCCTTTCTCCAGAGAGTTACAGCGTCTAAACCTCGAAAGCTGGCATGGATGGGCGCATGTTGTAACAGTTCCAATTTGTTCTCTAATTCATTTAAATTCGTAATTTGTTACTCTGTTAAGTGGTAGTTTGTCTTTTCTTATGCATTTTTAACTATTTCCATTAAACTTCAGCTAACTGAGGCAGTCACTTAATTGTCCAAAATATACTGGTCTCAATAAGTACCAATTGATTGGAATCCACTAATGATATGATGTGAATATAAAAGACAAGATTTGTAGGTTTGCAGCCTGCACAAAATTGGTCATGTTGTTGATGGTGATGAGGGCAGCTGAATAATTTTGATTGCTGGGGAGTTGGTGTTAGTTGGACAGAGAAATGGCAGATGGAAATTAATCCTGAAAAATCCAGAGATGATTCATCTTTGTAGGGCCAATAAGACTAGGATGGCACAATGAATACGAAGACCTAAAGAATTACTGAAGAGCAGAGGGATCTCTGAAGGCAGGAGTGGAAGTAATCAAGAAGGCATATGAGATATTTCATTAGCCAGAACATAGTAAATAAGAGTAAAATTATGATTCAACTACAGTATACAGGCATATGGTCCTAATGACACCAACTCCTAATTAACTTCATCTTCTATTCTTTACAAAAAAAATGGTGCCCAGCATTGTTTGGCTCTCCTCTTAACCTTGGGTTCTGAAGAACATTTCCTCATTTCTGAAGAACAGTTATTTCAAGAAATGCTTTAGTGTGGACTTACCTCAGCAATTTCCTCCTGTAGTTTCTCGATCTTACTGTTCTGTTCATTGACGTAATTAAACAATGCAAAGTTACGATCTTCCACTATCAGGGAAAACAAAAGCGTTGTAATCTGAAAGTCAGAATCAGCAAAGAAGGACTATCTGATTTCTTGTTTAATCAATTTACAAAACTTTGATCCCTTGCGGTTCCATTTCCACATCATTGACTAAGCTGGTGCTGCCAAACCAGAATCACAAACTTTCAATTTCTGAAGGCAGCAATGTTCCCTCTAATTTCTAATGACCAGTGTGCACAAAAATCTTGTGCTGTGCAATTTTTTATCTTGTGACAACAACATGTACACACTGAATTTTATATATAGAGGTATTCATTTGTACAGTTAGCAAAACACTGTCAATAAGAACTTTGATCTCCTCTGGGATTGATCATTTTCACTCTTGTTCATCTGCACTCTCACTGTAGCAGGTAATGAAGGATTTTTTCACTGGAGCTTTTGGATACCATCCATATGTGATTTGCTTGCTAAACGATGCTTTAAAAAGTCAAGTTTCCAAATATCACCCCACTTCTTCCCACTTGCACTTTCTGCAGCAACTTTTGCATTGTGACAATACACAAAGGTAACACCAGTTTCTGTATCGTACATAAATATTTCTTGTAGTTGCACGAGTTTTCAGTGTAGCGGCATCTACTGTTTCATTAAGCCATTTCGCTTTAAGTGAACTAGCAGATCTTTTGCGCTTCATGCCCTTCACTTCTTTGGAATTCAGCATAGTGAATCAAAAATTTCATCAATAAAAACAGTATAAATAAGCCAATTCTAACATCTGCAGACAAATTATTGCAATCTCCACATTGTCAACACCCTCCACATCAGAAAACGGAAAAGGAAATGTATTGTATACGATTGTGAAATATACTTAACATGGCAACAAGGTAGAGGGTGACAACATTTTATGCGTAGTTTGGATTCCTTTGTGCACTAGTAGCAAAAGAAGTGTGCATGCACACTTCGCATCCAATTGATCTGAAGTTCCAAATAATTCTCTATCTACAGATGTTACCTAACCTCTTGTACATTTTTAAGATTTTATTTATTTACTTCAATTTTCAGACCTTGTAACACCTTATTTTTTTGTTGTAACTAGAGCTTTCCTGTAATGTTGGCATTGTCTGACAAATATTAGCATGGAAGGATCCTGGTGCATCTCCTGCAAGGTTATTACTAGTCTGAAATTCATTGAAAACAATCCCTGTCACTTGCACTGAATTGCACCAAAATATTTACAGTCAAATTTATAGTCAATTATCTACTGACTGGCATTACCTTCCACTGGCCCCAGAATAGACTTTCCTTTCTGCCTAATTACCCTTCTCCAACGGAAATACAAGAGACTTCAGACGCTGGAATCTGGAGCAAGTAACATTCAGCTGGAGTAACTTAGTAGATTGAGCAGCATCATTAGGGGTTGGGGGAGAGGAAGAGGTTGGGATGATGATGTTCAACCATCTGAGTTCCTCCAGCAGATTCTTTGTTGCTCCTCCTTTTTCACAATCCACTCTGCTTATCTGACTCTACTACTCAGCTAAAACCTTTCTCCCCACAAATAGAAGGCTGAGAGTATTTCCTTACCTTCAACAAACATTGTGACCATCGCGTCCAAGTTGTCTTCCCCAGTGAGAGCTCGGATCTGCTGGAAGACAGCCTCATACATCTCAATTGTTTCCTCTTTTGGGTCCTTCCTCTTCCTTGCTGGATCATCCTGTTCTGTAATGGTTGTACAATGTGTGTTATGTATTACAATATTGTGGCATTGTTATCCTTTATTTCAAATTACTGTATTTACAAGAATGATCAAAACTCTCAAAAGGGAACAAGCTCAAAGCTCAAAATCATGTCAGTGATAAATCTAGTTATCTAGGTTTTCCAACTTTTCACACAGGTTGCATGATGAATTAACTATTGTACATCTCTGAGCTTCAAGCTGTTCACTTGCAATTGCCTTTTGGAAGCAGTTTCCCTGGTTGTTCGTGTATGTTATGCTATACTCCAGCTGGAATAGGAGAACAGGGTGTTGCAGTGCCAGCTGTGCCACTGTAACCTCCACCACACAGAATCCAGAAACAGGAGTTCGAATCTCATCATGGCAGTATGATGAGACTCAGTTTTTAAAGCTGTGGTTTAAGCTAAAGTGACTGCAAAGCAATTGACTTGTTTAAAAACCTAACTCATTCACAAGTGACTTTTAGGGATGGAAACATGCTGTGGTCAACTATTTGTCCTATTTGATCCACTGCCTCACCAACACCTTTAACTCTTAACTGGAATGCGTTATTAAGACCTTCAGTTGCATTATAATCACAAGACATTTAAGGGTGTTCAGTAACTGCTGGATTTCCACTGACACCAACATCCTGAGTTTGAATAGTGAAATTGTTTGCTTCTCATGCAGGTATCATTCATTATTAATCTATTGCTTTAGTTGGCAAGATTTTTGAAACTTATTTTTACCTTGCTTATAGGTGCCATGTAAAGCTTCATGTTCACTAGGGTGCTCCTGGGCTTTAATTCCCATGAACTCCTTCAGCTTTTTATCATGGTCGATCACTCGCTGGAGTTCCTTCATCTCAGCTGTGTGCAGTGACATATCCTTCTCCCCCTTCTCCTTTAGTTGAAGCATCTTTGTCTGTGCCTCATCCCTGCAAGTGGATAAGCTACAGATTACTTGGAATCACCTTAGCGAGAGTGAAATATTATCTCCAGTCCATGCTGGAATTAGATTCTGTGAGTATTCTAGACCCCAGCAATCTCAGGATTATGTTGCTACTGACAAGATCTACATTTATTTTTTTAAGAAGGTATAGGAGAGCCCTGTTCTTAAACTGCTCCAATCTAATGCTCTGTAGTTGTTGCTAGATCTGCAGAACAAGACATTCAGAAAAATCTAGAAATCTTGAGCAACACACATAATGCTAGAGGTACTCAGAAGGCAGGCGACATCTATGGAGGGTCCTATCATCCAATCATTAAGGGTCTCAGTCTGAAATGTCGACTGTTCATTCCCCTCCATAGATGCCACCTAACTTTGTGTGTGTTGTTGATATTATTAAATGGTTTATTGTGCTGCTCTAGAGTCAACCACATTCTTTCATTTGGACCATGAGAGCTTCTAGATTACTGCACCAAAGGAGTGTCACAACCAGGTAAGATACTATGCAAATCCAGTACCAGTTAAGGATGCAGTGGCAATCAAGAATCACTAGATCCTAATCACTAGATTGCTTTCAGGACTACATGTCTGTCTTGCTTTATCCTGATTCAGCATTAGGATGCTGAGGCCAGTTATAACATTTCAATAGTCTGAGAGCACTTAACTTAGTACAGACTATGGCTATTTTGCTGGTCCATTGGCCACAGGTTCTCACCTGCAGAAGATCAAGTGAGGACAATTTTGTCACTTGTATTTCAGGTTCCTTGACATCAGTGCAGCATAAATAACTTATGGTTCCATAGAGAACTGAGGGAACTGAACTGAATACATAAAAAACCATAACAGCGAGACTTTGTTTATAAAATTTTGAGAGGCATAGATAGGAAGACAGCTGGTATCATTTTCCCAGGGTCAAAATGTCTAATATTAGAGGGCTCATACCATATTTGAGGGAGGAGGAGAAAAGTCCAAAGATGTGCAGGACATTTTATTTTAACACAGATCATGGTGGGTCTGTGCTGCCAGAAGTGATGATGGAAATGTTTAGACAAGCAAATAAATATGCAGGGAATTGACATAGACAGAGCATGTGCGGGCAGAAGGGATTAAGTGTCATTAGCTTGATGAGTTTGTCATGACATCATGGGCTGAAGGGCCTGTTCATGTGCTGAACTCTTCTATGTTAGTATGGAGGAAGAGTTAATAGTTTGTTTGGAATGGGAGCCCTTTAAATTCATTTTTATCAGCTGAACTAACTCTGGTCTTTGCTAAGCACATTCAGTTCTGACAAAGGGAATAGCAGGAAAAATGAATTGGTTTCCAGCATGCCACCATTCAGAAATCACTGTGACTCCTGGTGTGGTGAAATATTTCAGAAGACTGCTTCGACCTGTTAATTTTAACGGGGCGAAAAGAACTGAAAAGAGGTGTTCCTAGCACGTAGTGTCATCACCTGGCATCGTAGGCGGCAGTCGAAGTATCAATCACAGAGCCAATTTCTTTTCGAGTCTCAAGAAGATCCTAGTCAAAGTGAGAGAGGTACATCAGAATCAGGTCGATTATCACTCTCTTACATGACATGAAATTTATTGTTTCATGGCAGCGGAACAACAAATGTCCAGGGGTTAGATGGTGCATTAGGGGTGAGAAATATCAGATTTTCTTTATGTAATTACAACAGCTTCAGTTAGTGAGCAACCACCAATCTAAAGAAGAAGCTATTCAACTTGACATTCTACCACCATTCTTTTTTCTGAAATTACTGTTCAGTGTAAGAGGATGATTTATTTAGCTCCTTTCTGTTGACTCCAGTTCTTGATTGTTTGCTCTCCACAAGAGCTGAGCCAAGTTTGGGATTTCCCTGTATGAAACTTAGTGCAGAAACCAAAGTCAAATTGTTTAAATGACACTCTGGCAAATTAAAAAACTGAACTTAAGTAATTTGACACATTGTAGAGTCACTCAAGGAAATGGACTTGATAACTGCCTGATTATCCACACACTTCCTCTTTCACCCCTATGTTAGGAAATAATCCATTTAGGCAAGTTGGATGGGCCGTGAAAGCCAATCTCTCGAGTGCCTGTAAAGACTAATTGAAAAACAAGAGTATTACTGATATAACTTGCTGTAGGAGGACTTGTATTGATTAGTGACTCAGTGTGCAGGCTTGTGAGAAAGAACCTCCCCCTGAGAAGTGAAGTTGACAGACGCTGAGGTATAATCACTTTCAACCTCGAGCAGGACAGGGTATATTCTAGCAGAGGCGAAGATAGATACTGAAGTGAGAAGCTAGTGAGTTTAATCCTTACTTTTTCTAGCTTTCTGTGGAGTTGCTCAAATCTTCTGCGCTCAACACGCAGTGTGTCAATCTGTTCTCTTAGCTGCCCGTTTTTCATGAGCTGGGTATTGAATTTCCTCAGTGCCTGTGAATTGAAGACAGTAGATTATTTCAGGGCAGGGAAGTCACCAGCTTTGCTTGACGGCTGGCACCATGATCTCTCCTTGTACCTTAGCCTACACCACTAGGTGGCATCCTTGCCCCGTCCCACTTCCTGCCATTAATTAACTGACAAGCCAATTCTTCTGTGCTCTAGTTTCCTATTCTGGGCACAAAGTTCACAGGTGCTTGGAGTTAAAAATGCCCAGAAATGGTAGGGCCCTGGTGATGTGTAACAATACTAATAATCTTAGAACCAAGTTCTGCTTGTTTAATGGAGATATCTCTAAAGGAATATTCCTAATTTGAACATTATTGCAAGCTAGAAAGCTCTGTACTTAATCTTTTTGAATTTAATCCTGATAACTTGGGTTTCAAGATTATAAGAAAACCAGAAATTCACAGTGGGATAAGGACTGAATAAGAACAGGAAATGTACCTTTAGTTTAAAAACATTACAACATGGTTAAAGGAGGCTTTAGTTCCACAGTGTCTCTCAATGCAGACCTACACATAAAAAAAACAGGAATCCTAGATCTATTGTTAACTGATCCAGAGTGTTCAGTAAGGTTCAAAATTAATAAGTGGAGTTAATTTGGCTTCACGGTTAAATATTAATTGCTAGAATTTCTATCAATTTTCTCTGGGAAATTAATTTTCAGTTGCTTTCCAGTCATCCCTTGTATAACAGCTGTCACAACTTCTGTGCAGTTCTCTAAACAATTGTGCCAAGGTCAAGCATGAAAGAGTCAATTAGAGGCAAACAAGGATAAGAAAAAGATCAATTGATTCAATGTGGGAATTTAAAAGCGATCCCACTCAAACCATATGAGGTTTATAGATTTTTGCTATTTGTGGTCTCAACAGGTCCTGTCATCCTTTAAGTTCATATCAACAATGTTTGCCTCATAGCAACTAGTATCATGAAACTGTTACAGTACAGAAGGCCATTTGGCCCACAGAATCTGTGCCAGCTCCGTGAAGAGCATTCAGATTCCTGGCCTTTATTGACTCCTTTGTCACACTCTAAGAGTTCTTACCCTGTCCAGACGGTTCTCCATGATCCCAATGCTCTTCTTTAGGTGTTCATTCATTGCTTTAACATTAATACCTTTACTCAGTCCTTTCTTCTGCTCAAGGATTTTTTGCTCCAAGACCTTTATCTGTATTAAAAGTATTTGAACAAAAAGAAACATTTATTGATAGGGTAAGATTAAACCACATCAACATCAACTCGCACACACAGAGATCTGTGCAGACACAATGTAAGTGAGCACATGTTAGTATCCTCAAACACACACACACACACACACTCAAACACACACGTATATATCCACACAGATGTAGAGATACACTCCCACGCACACACATAATCATTAAAATCCGAAGTGGCCATAGAATATTAGGTTATGTTTCTGTACCCACAGTTACTGCTATGACAGGATATTCCATTGTGGGAAGGGACCCCAGTTGTTCAACCAAACACAGAGAAACAGGAGGATCATTCAAAAAGACTGACATTTCAAGAGCACCAGCTCTAAAACAACACTGCCTTTGGGCTGCTCATTAATAAAATATTATTGTAAATGTATTGTAAAGCACGTTTACACGAAGCAAGTGAAGTGTGACAAATCTAGTGACTTTGTGATCAATGAAGTTAGCACGTAACTGAGCCACTGGGAAAAACCTCGGAGTTTATGCCCTAGGTGAGCCACAGCGATTAAGCTTCACAAGCATCTGATGTGCTCATTGTTCCCATAGTGTGGGGGAGCTAGAATTCATAATCCTTTCCAAAAATTGCGTGACCATGGACCAGAGCAAGGGCAGGATCTGTTTAGTATAATAACGTCTTCTCCCATTGCATACGATGTCCAGTTGCATGCGAAGAATCACACTGGTAAGATCTAGAGCTTCCCTGTATATGATATGCTGAGGGATCTTTAATACCCAGCAGAACCAGTTAACTAGGTAAAGATGTAGCGTTCCCAGACATCCCGTTTAGGAGACCTGACTGGCCCAGTTTCTGAAGCTTCTATTAGCTGAGCCAAGCTACAGCAAGTCCACATACATCAGTAGGGCCTAATCCCTTCCAAACTGGACAGTAGAATTCCCTGTAGAATCAGCATTGATTGAACCAAGTCCTGATAATTGAAGTATTAAACCGGTTTTGTGGAGCTGGGAGGACGTGGACTTCACAAACACCCACATCTCTCCCCCAGACTCCTGCATGGATCTGCTTCAAGCTCTCCACCTAATCCTGCATCCCCTGCCTACCTCCACCCACAACACTCCATCTCCTTGGAGCTAGAGAGGTGTCTGGACTGCCCAAACATGCTATTTTCTAACATTGCTTTTCTGCTTTGGATAGTAAATCAGATAGTGGTATAGTGGTCATTAGATCAATCCCCCACTCCTGATCTTTCTGCCTCAGAATACATTTGCATCGGACATTGTGTTGTCTCCTTTCAATGGCAAATAGTAACCCGCATCATCACCTCCGCTTCCAGACCCTTGATTGTTTGCTTTTCATTGGCAATTTGTTCCTCCAGCTTCTCCTGGTTGCTCAGGCTGTTCTGAATACTTTCCACGTCCTCTTGGTCCTGCTGTCGGTACTGTTTGTTCTCTAAAAGCCCCAAGTTTAGCATTAACTCCTCGCGATCCTTTTTCAGTTTTTCAATTTCTGCCCTAGCAAAATAAGAAGGATCAAAAGTCATTCAGTACAGGTACAGCAGATGCCTGATACAGATTAAAGCTCCTTTATGCTGTTTTATGAAACAGTCCTGCATAGCACACACAGCTTGTATTAATCCTCCATTTTGCCTCAACTTTTTAAGATCATCCACGAAAATCTACACCACACAGAAATTTCTGGATCAACTTAGCAGTTCTATAGCAGGGACAGGTCCTGATAAAGAGTCTCAGCCTGAGTCATTGACGGCTTATTCCTGTCCATAATGCAGCCTAACCTTTCTAATCTGGATGAAATGCTGAATTCATCCTGCATTTTTTGTGTTTTGCTTTGGATTTCCAGTTTCTGTGTGCTTATTATCCACCAACCTCTTCGTACACTAACTCTGAACATTGCAATTTCTATCAAAAATATGCTTCTACTACATAAATCCATTTGGCAGATGCACTCTCACAACCGTCCATTCTGTCTGGGATTCAAGGTCACAGAACAGAGGGTTTACCAGCTGAAACTGAGTCAATAGAGCTCTCTCCTGGTGACACTCACACCTGCTTCCTAAGCAGCTCCTGTGATTCAAGCGTATAGGCCTGGCGATCTCCCTCCATGATTCGAAACTGATGCTGCAGCTTTGCCAGCTCACTTTCCGCTGTAAGGAAACGAATACAATCTTAAAGAGCAGGTAGGGATATTTTCAAAGAAAAAGCTTGCATATATCCGATATTATTTCCCTACCTCTCAATATTTATCTAAGTTGTTATGATTTTAACTTTAGTGTGTGCTGTATCATTTACATCATTATCCCGATGAATACTGAAATTGGGCAAATATGTTTCTTACCAAGCACTTCCATGTCTCCATCACTCCCATTCGAACGGTTACTTGATGCACTCCCACGAGGCATTGTATGCTTCAAGATTCTCTCTGAAAACGCAAAAGTATCTTGAAATAATATTTTGTTGAATAATGGCTAGCTTACATCTGGTGGGCATATTAATTGATGCACAGAACTTCGAGACACAATCTATGTCCAGAAATTCTGTGATAACCTGCATTCCATGGTAATACAGGGAGTTGCATAAACTCCTATATTTAGACCTGTAGTTAAGACAGAAATTCACACCATCCTGTACAAGGCAATTTTTAAGTGCACTGGGCTCAGAGTCTCTTTAGCCTGTGGAAATTTCATGGACTGTTCAGTCTAGAAAGTTTCAGTATTCTTGTAGGAAAATGAGTTACTGATCTTAAACTTACAATAGCCTTCAGTGGAGTTTGGAAATGAAGCAGTTGGAGGGAAAGTAGAGAAAAATAAATGAATACTGAAAGTATGAGATTTAAGACTGTTGTGGTTGATTATATGATACTGTTGAATTTATACTTCAGCCAAGTCGTAAGATTAGTGAAACTGCAAATTTATACAAAAATTCAACATTAATTAACTACTGAGTTAAGGTTTGAAAGATCATTTAAATGTCTGTTTCAGTAGCTGTTCAATCTATTCCAGAATCTGGAACAGGTTTTCTTTGGATTTTGTAAGTACCTCAACAAAAGAGCATATTTTATGATGTAGTCAAGTGTAATAGAAAACAGAAGCTCAACAGTGGAAGGTCAGTGATATAAGGGAGATACTAAATTGCAAAAATACCTTCTGAAAGAGGCGGATAAAAATTTAGTGATTAATATCAATAAGAGTAACAGAATAATTATCTGAAATTACCAGGAGAAAAAAAGCAGAATACTTCTCTGCATTTGTTGATTATCCAGTGTTATTGAGGTTGCTGCACAGTCCAGAAGGCTGCAGTATGCTTGCAGAAAGACATATTGCTCTTCAGCTTCTGGTAATCTTCATTGGAGGTTGAAAGCACACTAGTCAGAAAAATAATGAATACTTTAAGTATGAGATGCAAGGCTGTTGTTGCTGATTATGTGAAAATGTTGAATTTATAGTCAAGCCAAATCATAAGTTTTATTTTTCCTGGAGCTTCTTTGGAACAGTGTTGTAGGCCAAGGACAGAATTCAAATAGGAGGATGATGGAGAGAGACATCTAGGAGCTTTGGCTCTTCCCTGTGGACTGAATAGAGATATTCTGCAAAATGATTGCCACATCTGCATTTGATTTCTTCAATGTAGATAAGGGCTTACCGCAAGCAGCAAATAGAAACACAGAAAATAGAAGCAGGAGCAGGTCTTTTTATTTGCCACAATTATGGTTGATCGCCCACTTCAATATCCTGTTCTCCATATCTCCTGATTCCTTTAGCATTAAGAAATATCTCCTCCTTGAAATTATATTTAATAAATTGACTTCCACTACCTTCTCTCCAAGTTCACCACCATCTGAATGAAGAAATTTCTCCAGACTCTCAAATCTAAATGGCATATTCCATACCTTGACACACATCTAAGGTTCCAGAATCTCTGGCCAGAGGAAACATCCTCTCTGTATCTGGTACATTCAGTCCTGTTACAATGTTAAAGGTTTCTTTCAGTTTGTCTGTCATACCAATTCATTAAACTAACTTGAAAGAGTATAAGTAAATCACTTCTTTGTCTAAAAGAACAGAGGAACCTAAGGAATAGGGACAAATGTAGCCATTTGACCCTCAAACTTGTTCTAGTATTCCACAGGTTACAACTAATCTGATCCTGGCCTTGACATCACTGATCTACACAAACCGTGGTTTGCTTCATGTCCAACAAATCTATTTGCCTCAGCAAGTGGCATTCAGTATCAGTTGGTAAAGGGTGACCGTGGGTTTAAAGCTGGTATTTTATTAAGTACATGTGCTTGGCCATTCTCAGAGCTGTAGCAAATGTCTGAGAGTTAGAATAATACTGCTGAAGGATTTCTTATCCTGTTCATCTCCCCACTTAAAAGGTTTCACATCACACAGCCTAAGTAAACTTAATGTTTCAGGCTCCATTTTTGTCCTTTGACATGTTACCTCTCTCCACCTTAGTTTTAGATCGTTGCCTTCTTATCCTGAGGCTTTTCAGTGGATGATATATCCTCAGCAGACAGCTACCCTGCCAAGAAGTTCACCCTCTACACTTGAGAGATGGAGAAGTAATCTTGAGTAAATCAACCAAATCTTCTCTAAACTGCCATGAGGCAAACATATCCTTCCTTCATTAAGAAAACATAACTGAATGTAGCACATCTATCATAAAGTAGAACTTCAAGTGCTGGAAATTTTCAGCTGTGGAGGGAGAAACATGAATATTTCAGTTCAAAGACCTTTTATCAGAACTTGGCAAAGTTAGTAAACAAATGTGTTGCAGAGAAGGATTAGTTATGGGGAGGTCATAAGGAGGACTTGGTTCAAGAGTGGAAACTAGGAAAGATGGCTGTGCAAATTGTGATGGTTGTGGCTATCCCTCGAGGTCGAGGATGATGGTCTTCATTCCGTTTCCACAGAGCGAAGACGCCTGTGCATGTATTTGTTTAATGTGTACTGATGTTGCACTCCAAGAAGCACACGATACTTAACAAATCAACCAACTGCATCCAGTGGCATGGAAACTATGACGATTGGAGCTAATGGATTTTTTGCAGCCTTCATCCACCTCACAGCCGTTGAGTTCAAAGTAACTTCGTCCACCTGTTCCACCGTTGAGGTCTTGGTTGGATTGTTCTTTGTCAGGGACCTCACCCTTGATCTTACCGCCATGAGTGACCTTTACCAGGAGCATAGTTCCAGCCAGCATCGCTCTCAGGAGCTCAGGACCACACAAGCTTCTCCACCATGACAAGGTGACAATCCATGGAGAAGTATTGTGATGGTGCTGGCTGAGAGAAAGCACTTGTTAATTAGAAGTGATCTGTTTGGAGGAGATGTAAATAGACAGAGACAAATGAAGGCAGAGGAGAGGGAGAAAAACAGCAATGTAGTACTTCTGTTGTGGTCCTTCCAATATCCAAAGCCTAGCTTTCCTTATTAAGAGTTTGGGGCCCATTGCAGTGACAAAGGAAGAGGGAAATTGGCAGAAGTGGTATTTCCCACATTTGCATCGGATGATCCCATATTAAGAGAAGTGGAGGTGGAAGATGGATCTGCAGTTCCTGTAGATAACAGCTACTTTGCAATACTAAAAGAACATAAGACCATAAGACAGGAGCAGAATTAGGCTATTTGGCCCATTCAGTATGCTCTGCCATTCCATCATGGCTGATTATTAACCCTCTCAACCCATTCTCCTGCCTGTAACCTTTGACACTGACTAATCAAGAACTTATCAACCTTCACTTTAAGTATATCCAGTGACTTGGCTTCCACAGCTCTCTGTGGTAATAAATTCCACAGATTCACCACTCTCTGGCTGAAGAAGTTCCTCTTCATCTCTGTTCTAAACAGAAGTCTTTCTATTCTGAGGCTGTGCTCTCTGGTCCTGGACTCCACCACTATAGGAAACATTCTCTCCACATCCACTCAACCTACCTGCCCCTCCACCTGTCTTTATATTAAACACAAACTTGGCCACAAAGCCATTAATTCCATCATTAACATACAATGTGAAAAGAAGTGGTCCCAACACACACCATAGTCACCGGCAGCCAACCAAAAATAAAGCCTCCTTTATTCCCACTCTGCCTCCTGCCAGTCAGCCAATCCTTTGAACATCTGATGCTGGCCTACCTTAAGTCCATTACTGATTCTCTTCTTGATCCACTACAGTTTGCTTACAAAGCAAATCACTCAGTTGAGGATGCAGTTGACCTATGTCTTCATTTCATTCTTCAACATTTCGACTTACCTATGTGAGGATCTTATTTGTGGATTTTACCTCCTTCTTTAACACTATTGCTCAGGAGTTGCTCCATAGCAAGCTAACCAAGTGCTTAAATAATGGGTATTGGCAGCTAAACTCGCCATGGAGAATAAACAGGGACGTAAACTAGTCTTTGAAGATTACAGTATAATTTCACGTCAGTGAGAGCACTTGTGGTTAGTTAAATCCAAAAGGGCTTAAGGTTTTCATTTGAGTTTAGAACTTTGTGGTCAACAAACCCAATACCATCACAAATAGGGCAAGAGCAGTAGAGTGGGAAATGGAGCCTATGTGGTTGAGGGGCTTGTTTCCTTAATGTTTTGCAGTTCCAAAGGTCACTATGCAAGTATCAGGATATTGGAAACTGTAATGTTATAATTTAATTATAAGACTGTTATAATTTATTGCAAAGGGCAATAAATTATAACAGTCTTACAATTTAAAAAGGCAGCCGTTAATCATAGAACATTACAACACAGTACAGCCTCTTTGGTTCACAATGTTGTGCCAACCTTTTAACCAATTCTAAGATCAATCTAGCCTTCCCCCTACATAGCTCTCCATTTTTCTTTCAACAATACGCCTATCTATGAGTTTCTTAAATGCCTTATAAAGCTTCAGCATTACATCTTTGCTCTTATATTCTAGTCTTCTCAAAATGAATGCTAACATTCCATTTGCCTTCCTCGCCACTACAAGTTAACGTTAAGGAAATCCGCATGAGGACTCTCAAGTCTCTTTGCACCTCTGACTTTTGAATTTTCTCCTCATTAAGAAAATAGTCTACTCATTTATTCCTTTAATCAGAGTGCATGACCATACACTTCCCTACATTATATTCCGTCTGCCACTTTACCCATTCTGCAGACTCCTGCTTCCTCACCTCTACCTGACCCTCTGAGTAAAAAAAAATATCACTTCCCTCCACACTTTCTTCCAATTAACCGTTCAGATATGTAAGGCATTGTCAAGAGCGCGCCGGAAGTATTGTATACAGAACAGGTCTCTTTCTTTAAGGAAGGTTGAAAGTGTATTTGAAGCAGTTTTAAGAAGGTTTTCGGACTGGGGTATGCTATGACTTGGTCATCCTTTAAGGACGATTTGCTCAGTCCACAGCAAAAAGGAATGAATGAAACATTCAATAGTTTTGGCAAACAATATTTTGACATGATGCTCCCTCTGAAGTGACAATCTGGAACTAGGGTTACTGTGTAAAAGTTAAAGAATTGCAATTTAAGACAGAGATATGCCATCCTTTTCTCGCCAGTAGTTGTGAATTTTCGCCATGAGTCAGAGGCGGGATCTTACGGTTTATCTAAAGGCAGAGGTAGAAGGATTCTGGATAAGTAAGGGAGTGATGAATTAGTGTTGGTTTTGAGATTGCAATCAGATAACCAAGATCTTATTGAATAGAGGAGGAGTGAGCCGCCTAGTGGCCGATTCCTCCTCCGTTCTCGAGTAAGATTGTTATTGCTGTAATGGAATCACATCTGAAGTAAGGATGGAAATGCACTAGAAGATATATAGGAAGATAGTATCTTCAGGGAGAGGGAGAAAGTTTGGGAGATTGGTCAGGGTCATTTTTGCAGCAGGATGGAAGCTGTTGTCAAGGTATCTATGGGAGACAAGCAGCTTTGTAAAAATAATAGAGAGGCTCTGGTTATTAAAAGTAAGTGCCGGGGTTAGCGCAATTTCGGCTGTCAATTCATGCCCATACGAAAAACTGGATAGTGATCAAGAACCCCGAATATTTCCCCTCCTAATGCAGCTACGCCAAGACCAAGCCTAGCGCCGCAACGACGGAATTAAAGTTAGCAAGAACTGACGTTTATACTTGCTGAAGCTTCATTGGAATTTTCTAAATATTCGAAAAAAAGTTTCAGTTTAGCCGGTTCCAGACTGGGAGAAATGGGAACTTCTTGTCTATTTGCAAATATTTCGGTTGAAATATGCTTGAACTATATTGAATAAATGATGCATGAATCGCATAGAAATGGGTTAATGGAGATGCTGTTGGGATTGTTTATTAGATTATATTTTAAATTATTATTGAAAGTTTGCAAATCGGAATAATAACCGGTAAGAAATGATTACAGCCTACCTGGCGCACAGATTCGGTGAGGGTTGGAACCGACTCGTGCCCCACAATCTGCGGCTAATTTCGACATGAAACGTTGTTAGCAACAATCTCTAAGGCCGGAGACATTAGCCAATCCACGGAAGCTACACTTGTTGGTGTCATTTTGGGTACAATTTGTTGCGATGGCTACCTTTACCAGGAATGCGTCATTTCTCGGCTATGCAATTCAGTCGCGGGTTTCACTTTTCATTGGAGGTTGCTGGCAGTTTGCTGCCGCTGGCTTTGTTCAGCGGGCCAGAGAAAGGTACATGGTAAACATTTCAAAATGGAAATTAAGTAAGTCTCCATCTTCATAACTGGATATGAATTGTACAATTTCCATTTTGAAATGTTTACCGTGTACCCTTCTTTGTATTTATGCCTGTCTCATGTTTTGTGTTTTGAGAAATCCGTAGTTGACAACTCAGGTCTGCTCGAACATTCAATATGATCACGAGTGATCGTTTGCCGCAACGTTTGTCTCCTGCATCAACCCCATATGTTGTAGAGACCATGAGATATTGGAGCAGGATTAGGCATTTGGCCTATCTGCTCCACCATTTAGTCATGGCTGATCCACTTCCTTCACAGCTCCAACCTCCTGTCTTTTCCCTGTAACCCCTTATGTCCTGACATCAAAAATCTGTCAACCTCTGCCTTACATATACCCAATGTCTTGGCCTCCACAGCGATCTGCGGCAACGAATCCCACAGATTCACCACTCTCTGGCTAAAGAAATCCCTCCTCATCTCTGTTCTAAATGGACCTCCATCTATTCTGATGGTGTGACCTCTGGTCCTAGATTCCTCCACCAGAGGAAACATCCTCTCCACATCCACTCTTATCTAGGCCTTTAAACATTTGATTGGTTTCAATGAAATTCTCCCCTCATTCTTTAGAATTCCAGTGAGTATAGCCCAGATCTATTCATTGGTCCTTGTATGGTAACCCTTTCATTCCTGGAGTCATTCTCGGGAACCTCCTCTGAACACTCTCCAATGTTAATACATTTTTTCTTAGATAAGGGGCCCACAACTGCTCACAATACTTCAAGTGAGGCCTTACCAGTGCCTTATAAAGCCTCAGTATTGCATTCTTGCTTTTATATTCTAGTCCTCTTGAATTAAATGCTAACATTTATTGGAAATCATTTAATAATACTTTTATTTAATATTACTTTTATTACTTTTAATAATACTTTTTATAAGATAGGTACTTTTTAACAAACTCATGCATTTTTCACACTCACTGGCAGAAAGCGGTATAGCAGCTTTTTCATTTTTCATTGTAGTAGCACATTATGCACATGCTGTAATTGTTTTAATTATGTAGTGTATTAACTAGTTTATCACTATTTTAGGAGTTTTCTTTATCTTATCTATAAAGTGATAGATTTTTCAGAAGTGCCATCTTTTATTCCTTTGTCTTATACTGCTTAGCATTAATTCCCCTCTGAGCATCGTTTCTCAGCTCTTTATTTAGTTTGCTTAGTATTTGTTTGTACTCTAAAATAAACTGAAATCTTGGAATTAAGGCTTTTTGCCATTCTTGACTGCTGGAAGATCAGAAATTAAACAGAGATCCAATACATTACATTTGCCTTGCTTACCACTGACTCAGCCTGCTTGTTAACCTTTAGGGAATCCTGCATGAGGACTTACAAGTCGGATCTTTGAATTTTCTCTCCATTTAGAAAATAGTCAGTGCTTTTATTTCATCTACCAAAGTGCATGACCATTTCCTGACATTATATTCATTCTGCCACTTCTTTGCCCATTCTCCAAATGTCCAAGTCCTTCTTCAGACTCCCTGCTTCCTCAACACTACCTGCCCCTCCACTTATCTTCGTATCGTCCACAAATTTAGCCACAAAGCCATCAATTTCATTGTCCAAAACATTGACGTATAACATAAGAAGAAGCGATCCTAACACAGACCACTGTGGAACACCACGAGTCACCGGCAGCCAACCAGAAAAGGCTCCCTTCATTCCCACTCTTTGCCTCCTGCCATTCATCCAGTGCTGTATCCACGTTAGTATCTTTCCTGTAAAACCACGGGTTCTTTTTTTTAAAGCAACCTCATCTGCTGCACCTTGTCAAAGGCCTTCTGAAAATCCAAGTGCACAACATCCACCGATTCTCATTTGTCTATCCTGCTGGTTATTTCTTTAAAGAATTCCAACAGACTTGTCAGGGAAGATTTTCCCTTGAGGGAACCATGTTGACTGGCCTATTTTATCATGTGCCTCCAAGTACCCCAAATCCGTATCCTTAACAATCAACTCCAACGTTGTCCTGAAAATACTCAGCAAATGCGACTCTGTAGTTCTCTTGGAAAGACTATTTCAAAAATCAACTCTTTGCTGAGCCCAGAATTTGTTTCTCAGTCCTGAATTAGAGAATCCTTATTGGGAGACTGTTACTCCTGGTATCAGTCCCACAAGGGAAACATCATCCCCATATCTACTCTGTCAAATCCTATAAAAAAAAGAAGTCATCCAAATCATTGACATATAACACTAGAAGAAGCTCTGATTTCTCATATTTTTTTCTCAAGTCCTGATAAGAGGTCTCGGCTCAAAACATTGACTGCTTCTTCTTTTCCATAGGTACTGCCTAGCCTGCCGATTTCCTCTGGCATTTTGGCTGTGTTACTTGGATTTCCAGAATTTGCAGATTTTCTCTTGTTTGTTGATAATTTGAGCAAGGTTGCCATAAAGGTATGCCATAAACTCTTGTCATAAAGGTTAGAACACCATTTGCCTTCCTAATTAGTTTGTACCTACCCATGTGTTAACTTTCAGTGATTTGTGTAATGGACACCAATGCCTCTCTGAACACCAATATCTCTTCATCTTTCACCATTTGAAAAATAAACTGTTTTTTGATTATTTTACCAAAGGGACTGACCTCATATTTTCCACACAATATTTTATCTGCTATATCCTTGCCCATAAATTTAAACTGTCTCTATATCCCTAAAGCCTCTGAGCACCCTCCTTACATCCCATTGCTAGCATCATCATTGTTTCATCAGCAAACTTAACTGAGTTATCCTTATCCAAGCCATTAACTCTAATGGTGACCGGACAGTTTTCCACCAGTCATAGCCTCTCAATCAATAAATTACCCATTTATTTCTACTCTTTGTTTTTGGTATTAGTAATTGGGTATATCTCATATGAATTTTCATTAATATCAACGTAAATCTCAATCACCCTGATCCCCAACTATGAATTCTCATTGGGTGTGTTTCCACAGTTACTGAATATCTTTTGGTACATTTTCCAAGTGGACAGAGATAGTGAACCTGGATTACCCTGCTTTGACAAGTCAGCCAATGTGCACAACATGCAGGAAGGGTAGAAATCTACTGATGCTATCTTTGCCATGACTGATATTTCCTCCAATCATTCATCTTTCCCATATTATATAAACTATTACTTCTGAGAGAAACATCTATGTGATGATTTCATTGTGTTCATGTCCTGTGCACACTCTTAAAAGCTTCTTGTCGAAGAGTTTATGCTCTGAATCCTGAGGAGTGTGATGTTTTGCAGATAAACAACCCCCTTTGATCCAAAATACTGATGTCAAATGTTTACTTTATTTAGATATATTTTCCCTTTCAGCCCTTACATTTCAAAAGCCACAGGTATCAAGGTAACATACTTCTAATTTTTATTCCTCCCTCAGCATATCAGCATATTAAACTAAAAGTGAGAAAACTGGGGCAATCTATTTACAGAGAAGGAAGCAGATACAATTCACACAGTACATAACAATTCTTTATTTATAAACAATACTATTCATTTTCAAACACAAACGAATTAATAAAATAGTTCAGTATTAAATATGAAATGCTATTATCATAAAATTTATCAGTATACAGTAATCAAAACATGTACTTTCCTTCAAGCATTATGGAAAAATAATTTTAGAAATTTATTATGAAAATTAAATGGACTCCAAAGATATGAATGCAAATTCAAGTGTTTCCAGTTATACTACCTGTTCTATGTAGTTGTAATATTTTCTCCTCTGCTGAAGATGCTGCCTGTGATTTCGCTTCATTTCCACGAATACCATCTGGTGCCTCATCTTGTTTGGGAAATGATACCAAATTACTTCCTTTCCTTTTCTGTCCTATATTCCCAAAATAAACTGGATGGAGTACTGTGTTCTTATAGCGTAATGCAATTACAGCAACATTTTGTACCACCATCTTTCTGTATTCAAAGTTCGTTGATTCACTGAAATCTCTACCACCCTACCCACTGTTACATTAGCACCTAGCTTTATGAAAAGCTAACAGGCTATTTGTGCCACTCTGAACCAAGACAGCCTTGTATATTTCAAAAGCAGAGCAGTTACGGTATAACAATCAATTCAAATGATCAGAGGTTTCTGTAGCTACTTAACCTTGAAATGGGTATCTTTTTTTTAAATCCTCAAATTTTAGAAGTTTACCAAGCAGTAGAATCATTTTTATTTGTCACAAAAGTCAGTGTACCAAATTAAAACCATTTCTGAAAAAATAAATTTTAAATTATGATTTAAGTGTCCTTTAACTAATACATGTTGAACAAAATTGCCAAAACAACTGTGGGCTGTAACATCCAAACGTTGCCTTCAGTTATCACTATTCATTCGGCGTAACCACTTCCGGACGCTTGGCATGTATCTATCAGGAGAAAAACAATTCACCATATTATTAATGTCAATAATAATCCATTCTCCCCTCACCTCTAAGCAAAATTTATCCCTCATATATGATCATTAAAACTGAAAATCAGATCTTCATCAGTTTGCATACAACTTCCAATTTACCTCAGCCTCTGTGTCCACTTTGTCTAAGTTTGGTCTCCAGACACCAGACCCAAAATTGTCATTGAATGAAGGACTCTTGTTCAGGCTGTATCTTCCTTTTTTCCTCCCCAGTACTTTGTCAGCATTTGGTGCTGGGGTCCCTGTAGTCAAATCTGGAGAATGGGGATAGAAGGGAAATGAAGTTGATAAAATACTGGCTTTAGCATAGAATCTATACGGTGTAAGCTGAGTTCAGTGAGGCAGAATTCTGCTTCCAAATGCTGCAAGATTTTGTCCATGAGAGAAAGATATGATAACTAGGGAAGATTGAAGTACTCCCAAATTCCATTTATTCTAACTGAATTAATGACTTTGTCTACTTGCTTGCAGGCAGCACCAGAACTATGATGCAGAGGTGTTCCCACTTTTTGAATGAAAACCCCACTTTTCCACACGGTAAAATGAGAGCATCTAGTTCTCACTACAATCTTTACTCACCAATGATTGCAGCCATTACAGACACCTTATCTTAAGACTTTGAGACAAAACTAGAGATTGCCAGAATAGTGGACGCATTATAGCCAGGACAGCCTAACATGCAGTTATTTTAATTAATTGTTACATTCTTGTGGACATCCTAACTAAATTACCTTCATATAATTTGAAATCTTCACCTGAGTGTTTTCCACACCTCAGTTTGAAAATAATTGATAGAAAGGATTTAGAAGGTTCTTCCATGTATCCAGTTGAGTTTCCATCTATTGAACAGAGGCCCTAATTTCTGATCAACCTAAGAGAAAATCCAAAGTTTGTTTTCCTGAGAAAACACCTGTAACTATTGGTTTAATGTGGCATGTATCTAAATATTTGCATCATCAAGAGGTGGACACTTAAGCAAAAAGACAAAACTGACAGATGGTAAAATATTTTTCATTTAATCTGCTGTCTAAACTTTTGTATGAAAGGAAAAAAAGCATTAAATTATTTTCTGATAGTTAAAGTAGTCACATACCTGTATGTGGGAACCTGAAATATTCTTCATCTATTGAATACCACTTGCGTGAAATGCTAGGGTCTGAACTCCTGAGGGAAAGGAGAAGGCCAGATTTTAAAGTTAATTTATTATGTTCATTCCCAGGGTATTGGAGCTGCTAGCAAGATCAACATTTTATGGTGTATCCTTCATTTCCAACTTCTCATTGGACTGCTATGGTCCATACAGTAAAGATACTTTCAGAGTATGCTGGGAGAGGAACTCTGGGGTTTTGGCCTAGTGATGATAAGGAAATGCCTTAATATGCTTTAAATTTTTATGGAGTGTAATTTGAAGAGGACCTAGTAGTAATGTTCCCTGGTACGTGCTGCCCATGTTCCACTTAATGATGAAGGTGATGATGCAGAAACCTCAGTGGGTTGCTGCCTCATATTCTGATGGCAATACTCACTGTCCAGTTGTATCAGTGATGGATGTAGTGAGTTTTAAGTTACGGATGGAACGTAGATCAAATGAAACAGACACTAAATGGCGGCACTCAGCAGAATAGGCAGTATCTATGGAAAAGAGTAAGCAGTCAACATTTTGGGCCAAGACCCTTCATCGGCACTTCATGCCGATCAAATAGATGTTATCAACGATCTTGAGTATTGGAGCTGCACCAGTTCAAGTAAAGGGCATTCCACAACGTGCCTATGCATGAGGGTGGGAATCTGGAAAGTCAGGAGGCAAGTTTCTCACTGCAGAGTACTTAACACAGGAGCAATGGAATTAATGTGGGCAATCGTTAATGTTCCTGGTCAGTGGTAACCTTAAGGATTTTGGTGCTAAGGTTTGATGACAAAACTAATAGAAAGTTGTTGGATGTGAAGTTGCTGGCACCTGCAAATACTGTTTGCAAAAGCCTGTCCAGCTCTTCCTGTAAGCATGCACAAACTGCTGAGGGATATGAGGGGCCTATGAATGTAACTAATAAAACAGAATAATCTTTACAAAAGACCACGACTTCTGACTTTAAGACTGAAAGTCATTAGTGAAGCAACTGAAAACAATTGAGTTTAGGATGCCGCCTCTAGTACTGCTGCAGTATTGTTCACGGTCTTCACCTCTTGTGGTGACAGGAGACTACAGCAGGTATCTTGAGGCTTGTGAATGGTAATAGATCTAAGCTTCCACTTCAGTGGGACCTGGTTTAAAGGGAGATTACTCTCTACTTAACCAGTGCTGTATTTGAGTTGAGAGGGTTTATGTATAACTGAAGTGTAACTTTTTCCAAACCCTGGATTCGAAGGTTCCCAATTCACTCACTGTAAAGTTCAGCATACGAAAGCATGAGCTTAATAAGTTTACCTGTTTCCATTCCTCCGACAATATATAATGACTGTGATGATGACTATTATGAGAAGCAGGACACCAGCCAACACGCCAAACAGCACCCCATAGAATCCCGAGTTCCTTGTAAATGTTTCACAGTTTTTCCCCGTATATTGGTAAAATGCACTTTGAAAACATCTGCAAAAGGAAGTAAGAACCGATGAAGTGACCAATTGTAGATGAGACATTCAACAAACAAATGAACAATGAACACCTTAATAACCTATGTAGGACACCTAAAACCAGCAACTGAGTAAACGAGTAAAATGTGTGTAACGCCTGTGTAGTACCTGTCTTATCACGTATAACGAGTCACCACACTCTGTGGGAAAATCAAGTTACATGGTACTGCACTAGATGCTAGTAGGCCATCAGAAGATTCTGGTATCAGAAGGAGGCAGTGAATAGAAACCACACACTTCTGGAGATAAGGTTGGTTTATTAGAAAATAAACAGATTTGTACAAATTATTTACATGAGCAGGAACTATTCAAAATTCCAACATTCTGTTTAGGTTCCAAACCTTAGATACCAAACCAAAATCAAATTCCTTTTAAATTAGAATCAGCGAGATTCCTTTATTCCTCAAATCTCTCTAACTAATTAGATCTAGTGTTACTCTCTATTTAAAAGTTTACAGACTAAACTTTCCTTTTTACTGATCCCTAGTTAGCTAGAAAACCAAATATAATTCCTATTCTCAAGTGTTATGGTTAACTTCAGTTTCAGTTCCAGGCAGTATATCTACAAGTTTAAATTCAAATTCAAAAATTATATATACGCAGTTTAACTCCTTTCATGACAATTCTCCAACATCACAACTCTTAAACTCAGTAAATCTCATTCAGTAACTTATCAAAGTCTTTGCAAAAATAATCAGTTCTTGCAGAAATCAAATTTGGATTCTTCAAATGAAAATAAACTTATACATCCAACCATTTTAAATCCTCTGCATCATTTCATTCCCACGCTGGTTCTTCATTTTGGGTGCCTCGCCATCTTGTTTTCACCCAGAGAGTTGTGGATCTGCGGAATGCTCTGCCTCAGAAGGCAGTGGAGGCCAATTCTCTGGATGCTTTCAAGAAAGAGTTAGATAGAGCTCTTAAAGATAGCAGAGTCAAGGGATACGGGGAGAAGGCAGGAACGGGGTACTGATTGTGGATGATCAGCCACGATCACATTGAATGGCGGTGCTGTCTTGAAGGGCCGAATGGCCTACTCCTGCACCTATTGTCTATTGTCTATTGTTCCTTGGTTCATTGGATGAAATAGTTGATCATCCACAGAAAATTAATTCACAAACTTGTATGAAAACTTGACCAAATCCCTTGGTATGATTTTACAGAACTAATTCCTGACTACACGGTAAGGATCTTGGACATTCATCTCTGCCGATATTGTCTCATTATAGCTGCTGCGTGTTGTAGCCATAGCTCCAATAAACTTTTATTGCTATTGTCTCTCCTCCAGGGGTTTCACCCTGTGGTTGTTAAGCTAATTCCACTCTTAACAGTTCATGTCTTCAGCTTCTAATCATTGCTGCTTTTCACTCCTTGTCCATCCTGCGTCAGCTACGCCTCTTCTCGCTTTTTTTTCAAATTCTTTTTTTAAATTGGCAAACCTCATTTTCATCCCTTCACAAGCAGAACTTTCTAACATTACATCTCTGGGTTTAATTAACCTGGGTTACAGAAGTCATTGAGGTTAATATATCAGGACCTCATCTGGTGTCCTATGTAAATAAGCAACATGGCGCATTTTAAACTATTGTTAGTCAGCTAAACTCGGAGAGTGCAGTGGGAGGGAGTCACAATGAGCTGCATTACACAAGCTATATATATGGAGTAGTGGTATCATTTCTACCTTTGGAAGCTATGATTTAATGGTCACACTCCAGAAGTTTACATGTATCATCCAAACTGGCGTTTCAGTGCAGTGTCGCACTTTCAGTGAATCAGTACCGTGCAGTGCGATGTGATAAGGTTGGCAGTACTGAGGGGATGCTGGGTGGGGTACAAAATACAAAATTTATCTACCTCTGCCTTACATATATTCAAAAAAATTCTGTTTCCACTAGCCTTTGAGGAAGAGTACTAAAAAAACTCAAAATGCTCTGTGAGAAACAATTTTACCTCAGCCATGGGCAAACCCCTAATTTTAATGTATGTTTCCTAGTTTTAGATTCTTCCATGAGGGAAGACATCATCTCTGTAAGAACTCAGCCAAGACCCTATTGTTTCAATTGCTCTTTTCACTCTTTTAAACTCTAGTAGATACAAGACTAATCTGTCCAACCTTCCCTCGTAAGACTACCTGCCCATTTGAGGTACCAGTTTAATAAACTTTTTTGAAATAAATCAGAATCAAAATCAAATTTATTATTGCTGTCTTATATGACACAAAATTTGTTGTTTGGTAGCAATACAGTGCAAAGTTATAACATTTCTATAAATTATAAAAGTAGTATTGTAGAAAAGGCAGACGAGCTTAGGGATGGATCAACACATGGAATTATGATATTGTAGCCCTCTGTTGCAGGAGGGGCAGGACTGGCAGCTCAATATTTGGGGTTTCATTGTTTTAAACATGACAGAGTGGGAGGGATTAAAGGGGGAGAGATGGTGTTACTAGTGAGGGAAAATGTCACGGCAGTGCTCAATCAGGACAGAATGGAAAACTCATCTAGTGAGGCTTTTTGGGTGCAACTGAGGAATAAGAAGGGTTTGACCATGTTAGTGGGGCTATATTATAGACCACCCAACAGTCCACGGGATTTAGAGGAACAAACTTGTAGAGAAATTGCAGACTGTTGCACGAAACATAGGGTTGTTATAGTAGGTGTTTTTAGCTTTGCACATATTGACTGGGACTCTGATACTGTAAAAGATGGGATAGAGTTAGCCAATGTGTTCAGGAAAGTTTTCTTAATCAGTACATAGAAGTTCCAACGAGAGAGTGTGTGATACTTAATCTGCTGTTAGAGAATGAGACAGAGCAGGTGATTGAAGTTTGTTTAGGGAAACACTTTGCATCTACTGCCATTAGTTTCAAGTAAATATGGAAAAGGATAGGTCCAGTCTGCGGGTTGAGATTCTAAATTGGAGAAAGACCAGTGGTATCAGAAAGGATCTTGAAAGTGTGGATTGGGACAGACTGTTTTCTGGCAAAGTGAGAGGCCTTCAAAAATGAAATTTTGAGAAGGTAAAGCTTTTATGTCCCTGTCAGAATAAAAGGTAAAGATAACAGATTTAGAGAACCTTGGTTTTCAAGAGATAATGAGGTCCTGCTTAAGGAAAAAAAGCAGGTGCATAGCACGTATAGGCAGGTAAGAACAAATTAGGTACTTATGGAATATAAGAAATGCAAGGGAACGCTTAAGAAAGAAATCAGGAGGACTAAAGGAAGGCATGAGGTTGCCCTAGCAGATAAGGTGAAGGTGACTCCTTAGGGATTCTACAGATAAAGCAACACACACAAAACACTAGAGGAACTCAGCAGGTCAGGCAGCATCTGTGGAAAAAAATAAAAAGTCAACATTTTGTATCGAGACCCTTCATCAGGACTGAGAAGGAAGTGGGAAGATGCCAGAATGAAAAGGTAGGAAGAAGGGAAAGTGTCTAGCTGGAAGGTGATAGGTGAAGCCAGGTGGGTGGGAAGGTCAAGGGCTGGAAAAGAAAGAATCTAATAGGAGAAGAGAGTGGACCATCGGAGAAAGGGAAGGAGGGCAGGATCCAGGAAGAAGTAATAGGCAGTTGAGAAGAAGTAAATTGTGAGAGTGGGAAATTGGGGAGGGGGTATATTTGTTTACTGGAAAGAGAACTCGATATTCATTCCATCAGGTGGGAGGGTACTCAAATGTAATAAAAAGTGTTGCTCCTTCATGCTGCAGGTGGCCTCATCTTGGCACAAGAGGAGGGCATGGATTGAGATGTCAAAACAGGAATGGGAGTGGGAATGGGAATAAGATGTTTGGCCAGTGGAAGTCCTGTGGCGGATGGTGCAAAGGTGCTCAACAAAGCAGTACCCCAATTTATGACGGGTCTCACCAATGTAGAGGTGGCTGCCTTGGGAGCACTGGACCCCAGCAGATTTGCAGGTGAACTGTTGCTTCGCCTGGAAGGACTGCTTGGGGCCCTAAAAAGAGATGAGTGCCTCCTCTCGTGCCAAGTGTGAAGGAGCAACACTTTATATTCTATCTGGTACTCTCCAACCTGATGGCATGAATATCAATTTCTCTTTCAGGTAAACAAATCCCCCTCCCTTTCCTCTGTTCCCCACTCTGACATTTTACCTTCTCACCAGCCTATTACTTCCCCCTGGGTCCCCTCCTCCTTCCCTTTCTCCCGTAGTCCACTCTCCTCTCCTATCAGATTCCTTCTTCTCCAGTTCTTGACCTTTCCCACACACCTGGCTTCACCTATCACCTTCCAGCTAGCCCCTTTCCCCTCCCACCCAGTTTTTCGTTCTGGAATCTTCCCCCTTCTTTCTCAGTCCTGAAGAAGGGTCTCGGCCCAAAACATCAACTGTTTATATTTTTTCGTAGATGCTGCTTGACCTGCTGTGTGTTCCTCCAGCACCTTGTGTGTGTTATTTTGGATTTCTGGCATCTGCAGACTTTTTCATGTTGAAAGCAAAAGGATTGCAAGGGACAAAATTGGTCCTCTGGAAGATCAGAATGGTAATCTGTGTGTGGAGTCAAAAGAGATGGGGGAGATCTTAAATGGATTTTTTACCTCTGTAATTACTTGGGGTCTATAGAAATGAGGGAGAGGAGCAGCTAGGTCATGGACCCCATACAGATTGCAGAGGAGGCGTTGTTTACTGTCCTGAGGCAAATACAGTAAGGGTGGATAAATCCCCAGGGCCTGTCAAGGAGTTCCAACAGACCCTGCAGGAAGCAAGTGCAGAAATTGGTGGCCTTGGCAGAGACATTTAAATCATCCTTAGTGACATTTGAGGTACTGGAGGATTGGAGGATAGCTAATATTGTTCCACTGTTTAAGAAAGGGTCTGAGGATAAACCAGGAAAATAGAGGCTGCTGAGCCCGACATTAGTAGTGGGAAAGTTACTGGTAGGTATTTCAAGAGACCGGATATATGAGCATTTGGTTAAACATGGACTGATTAGGGATAATCAACATGGCTTTGTGCATAGTGGGTCCTGTCTAGCCAATCTTACAGAGTTTCTTGAGGAAGTTACCAGGAAAGTTGATTGATGGTGTCTACATGTCTTTAGCAAGGCATTCGACAAGGACCTGCATGGTAGGTTAGTCAGGAAGGTTCAGTCGCTTGGCATTCTAGATAAGGTAGTAGATTGGATTAGACATTGGCTTTGTTGGAGAAGCCAGAAAATGGTAGTAGATGGTTGCCTCTTTGACTGGAAGCCTGTGACCTCCATTTCATCAGGGATGATCCAGTTTCCTTTTCAGCCCCATTCACCTGTCTTCTCCCCGTATCCCTTCATACCCCGACAAATCAAGAATCCATCAACCTCTACCTTAAATATACCCAATGACTTTGTCTCCACAGCTGCCTGTGGCAACGAATTCCACAGATTCACCAGTCTCTGGTTAAAGGAATTCCTCCTCATCTCCATTCTAAAAGGACAGCCCTCTATTTTGTGGTTATGTCCTCCGGTCTTAGACTCCCCCACCATAGGAAACATCCTCTCCACATCCACTCTATCTTCTACTCTCTATCTCCTGTAGCCAGTACTTTTCTGTCCAGACTAATGTCACCTTTGAGAGAATGAGGTTTTATTTGCTACAATAACCTGCGACATCTGTTCAAGTACTTTGTGGAAATCAAAGTATAATGTTTAGATTAAACAGTTTACTATTTAAACAAAGGCTCTCCTTTACTCACAGTATGTATTCTCCCTTTGAATAACTCTAATCAATTTGTCAATCATTATTTCCTTAACACAAATCTCTGTTGTCTGATAACCTTGATTTTTCCAATTGCACTGCTAATAATATAGTATTTTCCCTTGGAAAATGTTAATTAACTTTCTGTCTCATTTCTTTTACAAGTAAATGGGTTATATTTGTTTTTTTAACTTTCCTCAAATTTAGGAATTTTTGTATAATTAAAACCAACTCATGAGCTGTTTCTTTTAAGTAATGAACAAACTCTGGACTTCAGAAAGACAGTGCCAGGTTAATACTGTTTTGTCATGTGGGTAATAGCATGTGGAAACATTGTGCTGTTAGAAGATTGATATAACTGTATCCACAGCTTTTTTTCTCCATTTTCAAGAAGTTAGAGTAGTCATTTATGATATAATATCTCAAGCATTAATGTAGGAGGAGTTGAGTACTAGGGTAAGTACATCTTACAAGCTTTATATGAAGAATTTGTGAGAAAGCACCTGGAATATTATGTGGGTTTTGTCTCTTTGCGTACAAAATGATATACTTGCTATAGAGGAAGCACAGTGAAGATTCAGCAGATTAAACTCCATCATATCAAGTCAAGTCAACTTTCATTGTCATTTCGACCATAACTGCTGGTACAGTGCATAGTAAAAATGAGACAACGTTTTTCAGGACCATGGTGTTACATGACACAGTACCAAAAATTATGCATTTGTTTGATTTTGTTCTGTAGGTTCAGAAGAATAATAGGGGATTTCATTGAATGTACAAAATTCTTAGAGGGCATAATAGGCTAAGTAAGAGGAGACTGGTTCATTTAACTAAAGAACTGAGAAATAGGGGTTATTGTATCATAAAAGAAGGTATGCCCTTGAGGGGTCTCTTTAAAAGGCAGTTCTTCTGACATTAAAGGAGTTAGGGGATAATGAAGGAGAAGATTATTGGTATTGAGTAGGAGATTACCAGTGATCTTGCTGAATGGTGAAGCAGGTTCAAGAGGCAAAATGGTATAGTTAAAAAAGCTATATGGCATGGAAATAGGCCCTTTGGGCCAACTCAACTACCCATGCTTCTATTTCTTTTGCTATTATTACTTTCTTCCTGCGATGCTGTGTGAATGCAAAATTACTTATCTGCCAGGTTTCTAAATTCTACTCACTCTTTAATGACCCAAGCTGGAAAATGGGTATATACTGACAGAGTATCTGTGCCTTCCTGAAAGGTGAATGTCTAAAGCCATCATTGGCATTATAGTTCCTTGAAAATACCTATTCACAATCCAGTTTGTATGCAGTAGACAGTACCGTTTTTACCTTAGAAAGAGGCAACCCCTTGAGCTGAACAAAGCAATATACAAATTCTACTTACTCACAGTTGGAGCCATTAACTTGATTAAAACACTGCCCTCTCTGGTGACAAATGCCAGGGTATCTTTTGCAGGGTCCTTCACAATAGCAATAGTACCCATTGCTGCAGTTGACCATGTAATTTTGAAATTGGATCTCACATGTAAAATTCAGGTCTGTGATATCTAAAGAAATTGATAGGTATGTTGTTAATTGCTAGAAGTGCAGTGTTTTCAATATAACAGTACTGAGGGAAAATAAACTCAAAATGCAGAATAAAGTTTTACAGCTACAAGGAAAATACAGTTAAAGTTCATAATGAAGTAAATTCTGAGACCCAGAGTCCTTCTTATCGTACGAGTGTGCACTGTTCAGTCGTCTTATAAAAGCAGGATTGAAGCAGTTATTGAGCCTAATTGTACAGTTTGTGCTTCAGTCTTTTGTATCTTCTGCCTGTATTCAATGATTGAGTTATTGTGCAGAACATTTCGGTCAATGTAGTACTTACTTTGGATTTCTGGAACTGGAGTATAAACACTAGTTAATGCCACATTGCTAACGTTCAACTGTTCACTGAGGTTTCTCAGAGTAGCTGTATTATTAAAAGTAGCAGTCAGTGATTTGTTTAAATGATTGTTTAAATAGGTTATTTCAGTCTGGTTGTTGGAGTAGTTATAGAGTCCACGGCTCTCTGCAACAATGCTTCCTTTCCTGTGGAAAAAGATAATGCAGGGTTAATTTTTAATAATTCCGCTCTATCATGATATGAACAAGGCACGCACAATCTGCCTCAAAGAACAATGTTACATCCTAAAACACAGTAGTGAAAGGCATCTCAAGCACATATATATAAAGTAAAAACAACAGAGCTACCCTGAGTCATTATCCCAACATAACACACAAGGACACATAGCAGCCGGTGGTGAAGAATAAGCACAGAAAATACAAAGTACTCTGCAGATGCTGTGGTCAAATCAAGAAGTACTAAAAAGCTGGATGAACTCAGCAGGTCGGGCAGCATCCATTGAAAGGAGCAGTCAACGTTTCGGGCCGAGACCCTTCGTCAGGACTGAAGAAGGAGGGGGCAGGGTGGAATGTGCCAGGTGAAAAACAGGGAGGGGATAGGCAGGTGAAGAAGGAATCTAAGGGGAAAGCACTATGGGTAGTAGAAGAAGGCAGCGTTATGAGCGAGGTGATAGGCAGCTAGAAGAGGAGACAGAGTGAAGATCTATTGCATCTGGTGCTCCCGGTGCAGCCTCCTCTACATTGGCAAGACCCAACTCAGATTGGGGGACCGCTTCGTCGAGCACCTCCGCTATGTCAGCCACAACAGCCAGAATCTCCCAGTTGCCACTCATTTCAACTCTCCTTCACATTCCCATTCGGATATGTCCATACATGGCCCCCTCTACTGCCACGATGAGGCCAAACTTCGGTTGGAGGAACAACATCTCATCTACCGTCTGGGTAGTCTCCAGCCCCTTGGTATGAACATGGAATTCTCCAACTTCCAGTAATTCCCTCCCTTTCCCTTCCCCCATCTCACCTTCACTCTGCGTCCTCTTCTAGCTGCCTATCACCTTGATCATGACTCTGCCTTCTTCTACTACCCATAGTGCTTTCCCCTTAGATTCCTTCTTCACCTCTCCTGCCTATCCACTTCCCCCACCCTTTGATCTTTCCTCTGATTGGTTTTTCACCTTGGCACATTCCACCCTTCCCCCTCCTTCTTTATAGGGCCCCTGCCCCCTCCTTCTTCAGTCCTGACAAAGGATCTCGGCTCGAAACGTTGACTGCTCCTTTCAACGGATGCTGCCCAATCTGCTGAGTTCATCCAGCTTTTTTGTATGTCTTGATAAGCACAAAAAATGTCAGAGATAATCAAAAATTCAGGTAACATCAGACGACAGTTAGTATTTCAGACTGATGGCCTTTGAAAGAATAATCAGAGTTCTGACGTAAAAGACTGTGTAGTCACTGAAGAAGCCATTAGATTCTGTGGGGAGAGATCATTGCCTTATATGGAAGGACGAGCCAGGTAGTCTGAACATGCAAATCACATATGGACAGATCTTTGAATAGAATGTTACTAGCTTTGGCTCAGTAACAATAGAGTCGGGGTTTAGGGTTAAATGCTGTTCCTCAGACAAACATTTGTTTCAAGCTGAAAATTTCAAGTTAGCTCAGGCTATTATTGCTGCCAACTCCTTCCAAACCGGTCTGCTTTTTATGTTGACAATACGAATAATGTATATTACAAGGGAATGGCAGAACATGTTAGGTTCTGGTCAGGAAGCCTGGATGATTCCTTCCTAAACAGATCAAAGCTCAAAGGCTTATAGTGTCAAGTTATTGCATCAGAGTAATCTGAACAAAGATATACACAAGATCAAATCTGCAACTTCTGGCATATAAAAAGAGTGACCAATTTACTTCACCTACTGAGACAAAAAATAACTGGATAAATATCTCTAACTCAGGTCTCTGACTATGTTAAATAACTGTGTTGTTAAACTCATGATTCAGTTAACCCTTGGTAATCTTTCTGAATCTAAGAACCGATTGACAGGAAAGCTGATGGGAATATTTGTTTCATAGGTGCTTTATTAAAACATACCATAATTTAATGATTGTCACTTTATAGAAGTGTTTCGGTGAGGCCTTTTTGAATAATGGGGTCAGCTGGAAGAAACAAAAAGAAATTAATTCAAATAAACGTATGACAGGCTCATAAAATATAGCTAAAAATATAATCGATGACTGAATTTCAAAGCAAATGTGAATAGAATGTAGACACATGGGAAGCATTTATCAATTGAGGAATTTGGGAGAGTTATTCACTCAGTGGCCATTTTATCAGGTACCTGTGGCACCTAATCAAAAGGTCACTGAGTGTCTGTTTGTGTCTTCTTCTGCTCTAGTCCATCTACTTCAAGGTTCCACAAGCTGTGTTTTCAAAGATGCTCTTCTGCACCCCACTGTTGTAATGTATGATTATTTGAGTTATTGTTGCCTTCCTGTCAGCTTGAACCATTCTACTCTGACAGCTCTTATTCTATGTTTTCACCATTAGAGCTGTCACTCACTGGATTTTAAAATTTTTTTTGCATTATTCTCTGTAAACTCTAGAAACAGATGTGTGTGAAAATCCCAGGAGACCAGCAGTTTCTGAGATACTCAAATCAACAATCTTGCACCAACAATCATTCCACAGTCAAAGTCACAGATCACATTTCTTCCCCATTCTGATGTTTGGTCTGAACAATAACTGAACCTCTTGATCATGCCTGCATGCTTTTATGCATTGAGTTACTGCCACAGGATTTGGCTGATTAGATATTTGCAGGTGTACAGGTGCACCTCATAAATTGGCCACTGAATGTGTGTCAGATAACAGATTCCTGGGATGGGAATTTAATTGTGAGTTTCAGGGAGCTTTTGTTTACAAAATTGGCATAGTGGTTGCAGTTAGAAGGTAGTAGTAGAGGATTGTATTTCAGATTGGAGGCTGTGAACAGAGGTGTGATGCAGGGGTTGGACATCATCAGGATCCTTAAGCAGTATGGATAACTTCACTCACTTCAACTCTGAGCTGATTCCATAACCTAAGGATTCACTTTCAAGGACTCTACAGCTCATGTTCTCAATGTCATTCATTCATTTATTTATTTATTTATCTGTCTAACTATTAATTTATTGATATTTTTGTTATTTGTATACCCACAAAACACATATCACACATAGCACATAAAATACATATTACCAATAAAATGTTAATAAAATATAGATCAAAAAGCATGTTTCATGCAGCACAGGTAAAAGGTAAAGATTACATCATAAAACAGTACATTAAATACCAAACAGCTTGCTATCCTTCTGACGAAATCTCAGTGATGATAAGATATTTATTAGTCTCAGCCTGGGGAAAGAAGCTGATATCCACTTTGGTATTCCTAGTCCTGATGCTCCTGTACCTTCTTCCTGATGGCACAGGATCAAAGAGATCATGGGATCCTCAATAGTTCTTCAGGCCCTTCGTATACATACTTCGACAATACATTTACTTTGAACTTTGTACTGGACCTGTTGCTGTTTATAGTTGATATTAATGATTTGGATGAGAATGTAGTTGACATCATGAGTTTATGAAAGACACCAAAATTGGTGGTATATTGGACAGTGGGTTATCTAAAATTACCCCAGGATCTGGATCAGCTGGGGAGATGGGTGAAAAAAATGCCAGATGGAATTTAACTCCAACAAGTGAGAAGTGTTCACTTGGGAAACTTAAGCCTGCAGAACTTACATAGTAAATGGCAGGGCCTTGGAGAATGTTGTAGAAAAGAAAGACCGAAGGCTACAGGTACATAGTTCCCTGAAAGTGGTGACATAGGTAAACACGATGGAGCAGAAAGTGTACAGCACACTTCCCTTTACCAGTCAGGGCACTGACTGCAGAAGCTGGGACATCATGAGACACAAGAGCAGAATTAGGCCATTCATTCCATCATGGCTGATTTTTTATCCCTCTCAACCCTCAATCTCCTGCCTTCTCCCTGTAACCTTTGATGCCCTGACTAATCAAGAACCTATCGACCTCTACTTTAAATATAACTCAATGACTTGGCCTCACAGTCGCCTGTGGCAATAAATTCCACAGATTTACTTCTCTCTGGCTAAATAAATCCCCCCTCACCTTAAATGGATCCCTCCATCCAGGTGGGCTCAAGACTCACCCACTCTCCACCCTTTCTAGGCCTTTCAATATTCAATGGGTTTC
The DNA here is from genome assembly GCF_030144855.1 of Hypanus sabinus. Lineage (NCBI taxonomy): Eukaryota > Metazoa > Chordata > Chondrichthyes > Myliobatiformes > Dasyatidae > Hypanus > Hypanus sabinus. The sequence goes on from NC_082732.1 coordinate 28,336,078, forward strand.
AATGAGATCTTCATTCTTCTAAAGTCCAGTGAGTACAGGCCCAGTGCCATCAAAAGCTCCTCGTATGTTAACCCTATCATGCCTGGCATAATTCTTGTGAACCTCCTCTGGACCCTCAATAATGGCAGCACATCTTTTCTTAGATAAGGGAACCAAAACTGCTCACCATATTCTGTGTGGTCTGATCAATACCTTAGAAAGCCTCAGCATTACTTCCTTGCTCTTATATTCCAGTCCTCTCAAAATGAATTCAAACACTGCCTTTTCCATAAGACCATAAGATATCGGAGCAGATTTAGGCCATTTGGCCCATTGAGTCTGCTCCACCATTTCATCATGGCTGATCCAAATTTCCTTCTCAGCCCCAATCACCTGCCTTCTTTCGGTATCTCTTCATGCCCTGACCATCAATAATCTATCAACCTCTGCCTTAAATATACACAAAGACTTGGCCCCCACAGTTGCCTGTGGCAAGGAATTCCACAGATTCACCACATTCTGGTTAAAGAAATTCCTCCTCATCTCTGTTGTAAAAGGACGCTCCTCTATTCTGAGGCTGTATTCTCTGGTCTTAGACTCTCCCACCATAGGAAACATCCTCTCACCTCCACCCTGTCAAGGCCTTTCACTATCTGATAAGTTTCAATGAGGACACCCCTCATTCATCTGAATTCTAGTGAATACAGGCCCATTTCAATCAAACGCTCTTCATGTGAGAAACCACTCAATTCTGGAATCATTTGCGTGACCCTCCTTTGGTACCACTGTGGAAGATATCGATGTGATCACACTTGGAAAAGTGTATACATTTCTAGTCACCCAGCTTTGGGGAGAATGTCGTTATGCTGGAAAGGCTACAGAAAAGATTCTCCAGGATATTACAGGACTGGAAAGCTTGAGAGAGCTGGACAGGCAAGCACTTCTGTCACCGGAGCACAGGAGGCTAAAGGGTGACCTTACAGAAGTTTACAAATAGAGCATACAACAAAACTGAACATACCAAGCGACAAAGCAATAACAGCTAAGCAAGCCCTGTTCCTCCCTCCCTCCCACTGATGTATATACATATCCCTCTGACCCCCGGGCAGACCACCTTTGGCCTCCAGTGGATTCTTCAACTTCCCTGGCAGATATGGTGCTCCAGCAGTCGAGCCTTGATGACTGGATTTCCAATCAAGCTTTGGGCCTCAATCTGGATTCCCGATCAATTTATGGGCTTCAATCATCAGTAACGACCTAGAACTCACAGATAATGGTGAATGAGGTCCTGAACTCCAGACTTCAAACACCGGACTCACCAGTGATGGGACCCAAACTCCAGGCTTTAAACACCAGACTCGCCAGTGATGTGACCCAAATTCCAGGCTTCAAACACCAGACTTGCCAATGATAGGACCCAAGCTCCAGGCTTTAAACACCAGACTCGCCAGTGATGGGATCTGAACACCAGGCTTTGAACACCAGACTCGCCAGTGATGGGACCCGAACACCAAGACTTGAAATCCAGTTTAGCCGATTTAGCCTGGGGAGGGAGGTGGTCACCTTTGCTCGTGCCTCCTATCTGCATGGAACACTGAACCAGGAACACGCTGACAACTCCCGATCTGCTGACACAACATCCACCCACTTCAACGCTGCTGGCCATCGAGCGCGAAGCAGAGGCTAAGTCTCTAGATTGTCCTCTAATTCCCCCACATCTCGGTCCTTAAACCCTAACTCTATCCCTATGAACCTAAATAAACTTAAAAGAACTAATAAATCTGAGCCACAATCTTGACAGAGACTGCAGCTTAGCGCCATCTTGACTGGAGGATTACATAGAAGTTAACACAGAGGATGGTGGAATGATCTGCCAGAAAAGTGATCGAACAGGTGCAATTATAATGCTTAAAAGACCTTTAAACAGGTAAATGGATAGGAAGGGTTTAGAGAGATATGGGTTGATGCAGGCAAAGGGGACTAGCTCAGGTAGACAACTTGGTTAGCACTGGCAAGTTGGGCTGAAAGGCCTGTTTCCAGGCTATGTAGTTATATAATGTACTTTAATGTAAAGCACAACAGATACCCAAGAATGAATAATAACATTACCCAGTAAAGAATATTCATGTTTCAGAGATGAGGCAGCATCTGTGGGCGAGATAATACTTTAGGCTCCTGATCTTTTATCAGAACTGGGAAAAGTTAGAAATGAAATTTTAAATTGCAGGGAAGAGGGAAGGGTTAGAACAAAACTGAAAGGGACAAAATGCTAGAGTGATGATGTGACTTAGCTGGTGTTGGTATCAGCTGAACAAGGGTGGTATAGACCAGTGAATAACAAAAACGTATATACAGTAGATGTATGAAAGCTGAAGTACCAAGAAAGAGAGAAAAAAATCCTTGAATGGTGGAATTGAGAAATACACTACTGAAAAGGCAAATGACCTGAAACCAAAAATTGTCATGCATTAAGTTGGAATACGAGAAGCTATGTCTCAAGTTTTTAGTGACCATCATTGGAATATGAAGTGTGCTGAAGACACAAAGGTCAGAGTAGAAATGTAATGAGGAATTCAACAGACAGGCAACTGAAAGTTTATATTACATGTATGGACTGAACACCAAGTTCAAGAACACTCACTATCCCCCAACCATCAGGCACTTGAACAAAGGGGATAACTACACATTAAAAACTCTTATATCTAGTTATTTCATGCTTGTTATTTATTGCTATTTATTTATTTATTCCCTGCATTTGTACAGGTTGTTTACTGTTTACAGTTCCTGATGCTTACAGCTTACAGCTCCTATTTACAGTTACTGTTCTATAGATTTGCTAAGTATGCCTGCAGAAAAAGAATCTCAGGGTTGTATGTGGTGACATTTATGTACTCTGACAATAAATTTTACTTTGAGCTTTGAGCTTTGAACTTTGAAGTGGTCTGCAAAGGAGTCAGTTAATTTGCACTTGGCTTTGCTGATAAAAAGGAGCCAACTTTGTGTGCTCCAAAAGTAACTTACAAAATTGGAAGGAATACAGATAAATTGCTGCTTCAGTGCAGAGAGTCCTTACATCCACAATAACAGGAAAAGAGAAGATTAAAGGGTAGATGCAACACCGGCCTCTTGCATCCTCACCTGCCATGGCTCAAGGACTCAAGCTAGATGCACTTCCTCTAATTTAGTACTCAGCAGCCCCTACTCACAATGTGGTCCCCTTTACATCACAGAAACTAAATGCAGATATAATGAACATTTTTCAGGTCAATATGTGGACTCCCAGTTACATGTCACTTTAATTCTTCATCACACTCTCAGTCCAGTCTTTCTGCTTTTCATGTCTTGCAATGTTCCAAAGATGCCGAACATAGAACCAAGAGATGGCAACCTGTTTTCCAACTTTATATAAAATGGAATTCAACAATTCAATTACTGGCCAATCCAGAATTGGATTTGACATGATCAGCTTTAAATTTTTAAAATCTTCTTCCGGTATTACACTTTTAATTCATCTCCATCTATTTCCATCTACTCCCTTTCAACAGACACCATCAGATTATTTCATTTAACCTCTCTTAGTTGCCACTCTTCCACAGATTTTCCTTTGGTTCTTTCCTTCTTCCCCTTTTACTTTGTAGCTGACAACCCATTTCATTTTCATCTTTTCCTGGACCTGAAACATGAACTCACTTTCTCTCTGCAGTTGCTGTCTGATCTGCTGAGCATCGTCAGCTTTTTCTGGTTTCACTTCAGTTCTTCAGCATCTGCAGTATTTTACAATTAGGTGACTGACTACTTTCTAAGCACAGATATGATGGGTTTACTGGCTGGTAAAGATTACAGGAACTTGAGGAAATTGAATTTCAACTATTGATATTGAGATATAAAATTTAGCGATGACAGTGATTGAATCTTCAATGCTTTGCCTCAGATCTGCCATGCATTTTGCTCAACAATGCTACTAGAGAGAAATAAACACTTGAATATAAATACATTTTCAAATATACATTGTATAGATTATATATTTGAAATACTGGTGAATCTAAGGGCAGAATCGATGACAGTAATACTGACCACTTTGATCAACTGCTGAACCAAACTGTTGTATTGCTTGTTTGATTTGTCTTTATATATTTCATTCCAGGATTTGTTTAATGAGAGTATGACAGTAGCTATCCTCTTCGGCGTCTTTGGATCTGCAACAGATGACCAGAAATGCACAGATGAAAGTGACTTTAGTGCTCTTTTGTAATTGTCTCCCCTTTCTCACATTCCCTGTCATGTGGTTAGTTACGTAAAACGAGTGCGGGATCACACAGGCAGAGTCAGAACCCTGATTTTTCTAGTCCTCATCTCCAAGATCAGATGATCTGCTCCTTATTTTCCCAATCTACTCATGAGAAAATTGACATCAATTGTAATTGTTCCTGCCCTGATGCCTGGTATCTGAAGTATCCTAACGACCACAATCATCACACTAACAAAGTTTTACATTAAGTAGTCAACATTGAGGCATATTATCAAAATACTAACATTTAAAAAAGGAATTAAATAGTGTAGGAGTGTGAACTTACCAAGGACAGCCTTGCTGTTGTTAAATCCATATTGACAGTAAGTTCCATAAGTAATTTGTGGACAGTCGCACTTACAGGTTTTCGCTGTTGTAGCCTGAGTGTTACAGCTTCCACCGTTCAAACACTGGCACTTGCTGCAATGGTCAATTACAGGAGCCAGAGTAGATGTCGTCAGATTAGGATGTGAGGATGGTAGGAAAGTAGAATGAATGGAACTGAAGGATTGAATTTTAGTTGCACTGGTTCCGGTTATCAACGCTCCTCTTGTACTTTCAGAAGTTGGATGAGTCGTAGATGAAATTTCAGTTTTAAAAGGTGTTTTGGTTGAAGGTGAATGGGTTCTTAATGTCGACTGAGTAAACGGTGACAGTGATGAAGAAGTAAGGTGAGACACAGTCGGTGATGAAGCATCCGTTGAGCGTTGGTGAACTTGTGTTGAATGTTTTGTGCTTGAAGATTCAAAGGTAGTTGGGAGGATATCCGAGGAATGCTTGCTTGTTGATGATAAAGGCACTGATTGATAAGTCACTGCTGATGACTGAGTTTCCGTTGATAATGGTGTTGCAGTGAAATATGTTTCTGATGGATTCCTACTTAAACGTGACAATTCTGAAGTGGGAGGGAGGGTACTTGTTGAAACTTGTGTATTTGGAGACTTATAGGTTTCTGTACGGGATTCTGATGATGATACAGTGATTGAAGATACTTCTCTTGTCAGAGGGCTTTCTGATGATGTTTTAATTTTCGATGAAACCACCGCAGATGTAGAATCTGTTTCTGCTGTGTACTCAGTTACGAGGGTTAAAGGTGCTTTTGTTAAGTGTGACTGTGATGTGGACACACTGGCAGATGACTCTGTTAATGTACTTGGATGTGTTTCTGGTGAAAATGCTAAACTTGCGGATTCCAGCGTTGTCGGCTGTGTTTCTGCAGAGGTTGTTGTTGCTGAAGATGCTCGTATTCCTCTTGGTGTATGCGATGAGTGTTCCGTTGCGGAAGTTTCTTCTATTGTGCTTGAATACGTTGTGGATAATGTCTCAGTCACTCCTGTGGTTGGTGTTGTGAAGAGTTTTTCGGATGGCGATATGGTTTCTGTCGAGGCCCGTATTGTGTTTGGGTGTGTCGAACTCGAAAGTTGCTGGGTTGTGCTCTGAGGTTTTTCAGTTGAGGACACATAGGTCGCTGGTGCTTCTGATGTTGCTTGGGATTCCGATGAAGTTTCTGTCGGCATCGTGAGTTGTGTTGATTCAGAATATCTTGTAGTGGAGCTCTCAGTAACCGAACTTAATGTTGTTGCTGTTACATGGGTTTCCGATGGGGACACGGTTTCTGAGGAAATGCGTATTGTGCTTGGATGTGTTTGTGCTGTTTGTGGCGATTCTGATGTTGGTGGAAGACTTTCTAAAGTGGATGTGGTCATTGAAGATAGCTCCGACATTGTATGGGTTTGTGTTGAAGTCTGAGATGCCTCTGATGCTTCAGTTGCTGGTAAATTTGTTTCTGAAGTTGACTCAGTAACCCTTGACAATGCCGCGGAAGTGTGGTGAGATTCTGATTCAGGCAGAGTTGCCGATGAAGTCTGTGTTGAGGTTTGATGGAGTTGTGTTGTATGTTCAGTCAAAGAATTTTGCTGTGTTGTTGGGGGTGTTACTGATGAGAACGTGGATGTTGCTGAGAAATGCGCTGTCTGATGGGTCTCTGCAGACAACTCAGTTTCCGTTGATGATGGTGCTGTAATTGAATATGTTTCCGAGGGGGAGAGAGTTGCGGATGATGACACTTCAGTATTGTGTGGTCGTGATTGTGTTGTCGGAGATTCCTGAGTGTGTGCTGGGGTTCCTGTAGAGGGGCTTCTGATTGTGGATGCTTCAGTTGGTGGAGAACTTTCTGATGAGGATGCAGTCATTGATGATACTTCTTTTGTCGTAAGGATTTCTGATGACGATTCCCTTTTTGATGACATTTCCGCTGATGTAGAATATCTTTCTGTTGAGTACTCAGTTAGGAGGGATGAAGGTGCTGTTGTTAAGTGTGACTGTGATGTGGACACACTGACAGATGACTCTGTTAACGTACTTGGATGTGTTTCTGGTGAAAATGCTGTACTTGCGGATTCCTGCGTTGTCGGCTGTGTTTCTGCAGAGGTTGTTCTTGCTGAAGATGCTCGTATTCCTCTTGGTGTATGCGATGAGTGTTCCGTTGCGGAAGTTTCTTCTATTGTGCTTGAATACATTGCGGATAATGTGTCAGTCACTCCTGTGGTTGGTGTTGTGAAGAGTTTTTCGAATGGCGATATGGTTTCTGTCGAGGCCCGTATTGTGTTTGGGTGTGTCGAACTCAAAAGTTGCTGGGTTGTGCTCTGAGGTTTTTCAGTTGAGGACACATAGGTCGCTGGTGCTTCTGATGTTGCTTGGGATTCCGATGAAGTTTCTGTCGGCATCGTGAGTTGTGTTGATTCAGAATATCTTGTGGTGGAGCTCTCAGTAACCGAACTTAATGTTGTTGCTGTTACATGGGTTTCCGATGGGGACACGGTTTCTGAGGAAATGCGTGTTGTGCTTGGATGTGTTTCTGCTGTTTGTGGCGATTCTGATGTTGGTGGAAGACTTTGTAAAGTGGATGTGGTCATTGAAGATAGCTCCGACATTGTATGGGTTTGTGTTGAAGTCTGAGATGCCTCTGATACTTCAGTTGCTGGTGAATTTGTTTCTGAAGTTGACTCAGTAACCCTTGACAATGCCGCGGAAGTGTGGTGCGATTCTGATTGAGGCAGAATTGCCGATGAAGGCTGTGTTGATGTTTGATGGAGTAGTGTTGAATGTTCAGTCAAAGACGTTTGCTGTGTTGTTGGGTGTGTCTCTGATGAAAACTTGGATGTTGCTGAGAAATGCGCTGTCTGATGGGTCTCTGCAGACAACTCAGTTTCCGTTGATGATGGTGCTGTAATTGAATATGTTTCCGAGGGGGAGAGAGTTGCGGATGATGACACTTCAGTGTTGTGTGGTCGTGATTGTGTTGTTGGAGATTCCTGAGTGTGTGCTGGGGTTCCTGTAGAGGGGCTTCTGATTGTGGATGCTTCGGTTGGTGGAGAACTTTCTGATGAGGATGCAGTCATTGATGCTACTTCTTTTGTCGTAGGGATTTCTGATGACGATTCCCTTTTTGATGACACTTCCGATGATGTAGAATATCTTTCTGTTGAGTACTCAGTTACAAGGGATGAAGGTGCTGTTGTTAAGTGTGACTGTGATGTGGACACACTGACGGATGACTCTGTTAACGTACTTGGATGTGTTTCTGGTGAAAATGCTGTACTTGCGGATTCCTGCATTGTCGGCTGTGTTTCTGCAGAGGTTGTTGTTGCTGAAGATGCTCGTATTCCTCTTGGTGTATGCGATGAGTGTTCCGTTGCGGAAGTTTCTTCTATTGTGCTTGAATACGTTGCGGATAATGTCTCAGTCACTCCTGTGGTTGGTGTTGTGAAGAGTTTTTCGGATGGCGATATGGTTTCTGTCGACGCTCGTATTGTGTTTGGGTGTGTCGAACTGAACAGTTGCTGGGTTGTGCTGTGAGGTGTTTCAGTTGAGGACACATAGGTCGCTGGTGCTTCTGATGTTGCTTGGGATTCCGATGAAGTTTCTGTCGGCATCGTGAGTTGTGTTGATGCAGAATATCTTGTGGTGGAGCTCTCAGTAACCGAACTTAATGTTCTTGCTGTTACATGGGTTTCCGATGGGGACACGGTTTCTGAGGAAATGCGTGTTGTGCTTGGATGTGCTTGTGGTGTTTGTGGCGATTCTGATGTTGGTGGAAGACTTTCTGAAGTGTATGTGGTCATTGAAGACAGCTCCGACATTGTATGGGTTTGTGTTGAAGTCTGAGATGCCTCTGATACTTCAGTTGCTGGTGAATTTCTTTCTGAAGTTGACTCAGTAACCCTTGACAATGCCGCGGAAGTCTGGTGCGATTCCGATTGAGGCAGAGTTGCCGATGAAGGCTGTGTTGAGGTTTGATGGAGTAGTGTTGAATGTTCAGTCAAAGATGTTTGCTGTGTTGTTGGGCGTGTCTCTGATGAAAACTTGGACGTTGCTGAGAAATGCACTGTCTGATGGGTCTCTGCAGACAACTCAGTTTCCGTTGATGATGGTGCTGTAATTGAATATGTTTCTGAGGGGGAGAGAGTTGCGGATGATGACACTTCTGAATTGTGTGGTAGTGATTGTGTTGTCGGAGATAGCTGAGTGTGTGCTGGGGTTTCTGTAGAGGGGCTTCTGATTGTGGATGCTTCGGTTGGTGGAGAACTTTCTGATGAGGATGCAGTCATTGAAGATACTTCTTTTGTCGTAGGGATTTCTGATGACGATTCCCTTTTTGATGACACTTCCGATGATGTAGAATATCTTTCTGTTGAGTACTCAGTTACAAGGGATGAAGGTGCTGTTGTTAAGTGTGACTGTGAAGTGGACACACTGACAGATGACTCTGTCAACGTACTTGGATGTGTTTCTGGTGAAAATGCTGTACTTGCGGATTCCTGCGTTGTCGGCTGTGTTTCTGCAGAGGTTGTTCTTGCTGAAGATGCTCGTATTCCTCTTGGTGTATGCGATGAGTGTTCCGTTGCGGAAGTTTCTTCTATTGTGCTTGAATACATTGCGGATAATGTGTCAGTCACTCCTGTGGTTGGTGTTGTGAAGAGTTTTTCGGATGGCGATATGGTTTCTGTCGAGGCCCGTATTGTGTTTGGGTGTGTCGAACTCAAAAGTTGCTGGGTTGTGCTGTGAGGTTTTTCAGTTGAGGACACATAGGTCGCTGGTGCTTCTGATGTTGCTTGGGATTCCGATGAAGTTTCTGTCGGCATCGTGAGTTGTGTTGATTCAGAATATCTTGTGGTGGAGCTCTCAGTAACCGAACTTAATGTTGTTGCTGTTACAAGTGTTTCCGATGGGGACACGGTTTCTGAGGAAATGCGTGTTGTGCTTGGATGTGCTTGTGGTGTTTGTGGCGATTCTGATGTTGGTGGAAGACTTTCTGAAGTGTATGTGGTCATTGAAGACAGCTCCGACATTGTATGGGTCTGTGTTGAAGTCTCAGATGACTCTGATACTTCAGTTGCTGGTGAATTTGTTTCTGAAGTTGACTCAGTAACCCTTGACAATGCCGCGGAAGTGTGGTGCGATTCTGATTGAGGCAGAATTGCCGATGAAGGCTGTGTTGATGTTTGATGGAGTAGTGTTGAATGTTCAGTCAAAGACGTTTGCTGTGTTGTTGGGTGTGTCTCTGATGAAAACTTGGATGTTGCTGAGAAATGCGCTGTCTGATGGGTCTCTGCAGACAACTCAGTTTCCGTTGATGATGGTGCTGTAATTGAATATGTTTCCGAGGGGGAGAGAGTTGCGGATGATGACACTTCAGTATTGTGTGGTCGTGATTGTGTTGTCGGAGATTCCTGAGTGTGTGCTGGGGTTCCTGTAGAGGGGCTTCTGATTGTGGATGCTTCGGTTTGTGGAGAACTTTCTGATGAGGATGCAGTCATTGATGATACTTCTTTTGTCGTAGGGATTTCTGATGACGATTCCCTTTTTGATGACACTTCCGATGATGTAGAATATCTTTCTGTTGAGTACTCAGTTAGGAGGGATGAAGGTGCTGTTGTTAAGTGTGACTGTGATGTGGACACACTGACAGATGACTCTGTCAACGTACTTGGATGTGTTTCTGGTGAAAATGCTGTACTTGCGGATTCCTGCGTTGTCGGCTGTGTTTCTGCAGAGGTTGTTGTTGCTGAAGATGCTCGTATTCCTCTTGGTGTATGCGATGAGTGTTCCGTTGCGGAAGTTTCTTCTATTGTGCTTGAATACGTTGCGGATAATGTCTCAGTCACTCCTGTGGTTGGAGTTGTGAAGAGTTTTTCGGATGGCGATATGGTTTCTGTCGAGGCTCGTATTGTGTTTGTGTGTGTCGAACTCAAAAGTTGCTGGGTTGTGCTGTGAGGTTTTTCAGTTGAGGACACATAGGTCGCTGGTGCTTCTGATGTTGCTTGGGATTCCGATGAAGTTTCTGTCGGCATCGTGAGTTGTGTTGATTCAGAATATCTTGTGGTGGAGCTCTCAGTAACCGAACTTAATGTTGTTGCTGTTACATGGGTTTCCGATGGGGACACGGTTTCTGAGGAAATGCGTGTTGTGCTTGGATGTGTTTCTGCTGTTTGTGGTGATTCTGATGTTGGTGGAAGACTTTCTAAAGTGGATGTGGTCATTGAAGATAGCTCCGACATTGTATGGGTTTGTGTTGAAGTCTGAGATGCCTCTGATACTTCAGTTGCTGGTGAATTTGTTTCTGAAGTTGACTCAGTAACCCTTGACAATGCCGCGGAAGTGTGGTGCGATTCTGATTGAGGCAGAATTGCCGATGAAGGCTGTGTTGATGTTTGATGGAGTAGTGTTGAATGTTCAGTCAAAGACGTTTGCTGTGTTGTTGGGTGTGTCTCTGATGAAAACTTGGATGTTGCTGAGAAATGCGCTGTCTGATGGGTCTCTGCAGACAACTCAGTTTCCGTTGATGATGGTGCTGTAATTGAATATGTTTCCGAGGGCGAGAGAGTTCCGGATGATGACACTTCAGTGTTGTGTGGTCGTGATTGTGTTGCCGGAGATTCCTGAGTGTGTGCTGGGGTTCCTGTAGAGGGGCTTCTGATTGTGGATGCTTCGGTTGGTGGAGAACTTTCTGATGAGGATGCAGTCATTGATGCTACTTCTTTTGTCGTAGGGATTTCTGATGACGATTCCCTTTTTGATGACACTTCCGATGATGTAGAATATCTTTCTGTTGAGTACTCAGTTAGGAGGGATGAAGGTGCTGTTGTTAAGTGTGACTGTGATGTGGACACACTGACAGATGACTCTGTCAACGTACTTGGATGTGTTTCTGGTGAAAATGCTGTACTTGCGGATTCCTGCGTTGTCGGCTGTGTTTCTGCAGAGGTTGTTGTTGCTGAAGATGCTCGTCTTCCTCTTGGTGTATGCGATGAGTGTTCCGTTGCGGAAGTTTCTTCTATTGTGCTTGAATACGTTGCGGATAATGTCTCAGTCACTCCTGTGGTTGGAGTTGTGAAGAGTTTTTCGGATGGCGATATGGTTTCTGTCGAGGCTCGTATTGTGTTTGTGTGTGTCGAACTCAAAAGTTGCTGGGTTGTGCTCTGAGGTTTTTCAGTTGAGGACACATAGGTCGCTGGTGCTTCTGATGTTGCTTGGGATTCCGATGAAGTTTCTGTCGGCATCGTGAGTTGTGTTGATTCAGAATATCTTGTGGTGGAGCTCTCAGTAACCGAACTTAATGTTGTTGCTGTTACATGGGTTTCCGATGGGGACACGGTTTCTGAGGAAATGCGTGTTGTGCTTGGATGTGCTTGTGGTGTTTGTGGCGATTCTGATGTTGGTGGAAGACTTTCTGAAGTGTATGTGGTCATTGAAGACAGCTCCGACATTGTATGGGTTTGTGTTGAAGTCTGAGATGACTCTGATACTTCAGTTGCTGGTGAATTTGTTTCTGAAGTTGACTCAGTAACCCTTGACAATGCCGCGGAAGTGTGGTGCGATTCTGATTGAGGCAGAATTGCCGATGAAGGCTGTGTTGATGTTTGATGGAGTAGTGTTGAATGTTCAGTCAAAGACGTTTGCTGTGTTGTTGGGTGTGTCTCTGATGAAAACTTGGATGTTGCTGAGAAATGCGCTGTCTGATGGGTCTCTGCAGACAACTCAGTTTCCGTTGATGATGGTGCTGTAATTGAATATGTTTCCGAGGGGGAGAGAGTTGCGGATGATGACACTTCAGTATTGTGTGGTCGTGATGGTGTTGCCGGAGATTCCTGAGTGTGTGCTGGGGTTCCTGTAGAGGGGCTTCTGATTGTGGATGCTTCGGTTGGTGGAGAACTTTCTGATGAGGATGCAGTCATTGATGCTACTTCTTTTGTCGTAGGGATTTCTGATGACGATTCCCTTTTTGATGACACTTCCGATGATGTAGAATATCTTTCTGTTGAGTACTCAGTTACGAGGGATGAAGGTGCTGTTGTTAAGTGTGACTGTGATGTGGACACACTGACAGATGACTCTGTCAACGTACTTGGATGTGTTTCTGGTGAAAATGCTGTACTTGCGGATTCCTGCGTTGTCGGCTGTGTTTCTGCAGAAGTTGTTGTTGCTGAAGATGCTCGTATTCCTCTTGGTGTATGCGATGAGTGTTCCGTTGCGGAAGTTTCTTCTATTGTGCTTGAATACATTGCGGATAATGTCTCAGTCACTCCTGTGGTTGGTGTTGTGAAGAGTTTTTCGGATGGCGATATGGTTTCTGTCGAGGCTCGTATTGTGTTTGGGTGTGTTGAACTCAAAAGTTGCTGGGTTGTGCTGTGAGGTTTTTCAGTTGAGGACACATAGGTCGCTGGTGCTTCTGATGTTGCTTGGGATTCCGATGAAGTTTCTGTCGGCATCGTGAGTTGTGTTGATTCAGAATATCTTGTGGTGGAGCTCTCAGTAACCGAACTTAATTTTGTTGCTGTTACAAGTGTTTCCGATGGGGACACGGTTTCTGAGGAAATGCGTGTTGTGCTTGGATGTGTTTCTGCTGTTTGTGGTGATTCTGATGTTGGTGGAAGTCTTTCTAAAGTGGATGTGGTCATTGAAGATAGCTCCGACATTGTATGGGTTTGTGTTGAAGTCTGAGATGCCCCTGATACTTCAGTTGCTGGTGAATTTGTTTCTGAAGTTGACTCAGTAACCCTTGACAATGCCGCGGAAGTGTGGTGCGATTCTGATTGAGGCAGAATTGCCGATGAAGGCTGTGTTGATGTTTGATGGAGTAGTGTTGAATGTTCAGTCAAAGACGTTTGCTGTGTTGTTGGGTGTGTCTCTGATGAAAACTTGGATGTTGCTGAGAAATGCGCTGTCTGATGGGTCTCTGCAGACAACTCAGTTTCCGTTGATGATGGTGCTGTAATTGAATATGTTTCCGAGGGGGAGAGAGTTGCGGATGATGACACTTCTGAATTGTATGGTCGAGATTGTGTTGTCGGAGATTCCTGAGTGTGTGCTGGGGTTCCTGTAGAGGGGCTTCTGATTGTGGATGCTTCGGTTGGTGGAGAAGTTTCTGATGAGGATGCAGTCATTGATGATACTTCTTTTGTCGTAGGGATTTCTGATGACGATTCCCTTTTTGATGACACTTCCGATGATGTAGAATATCTTTCTGTTGAGTACTCAGTTAGGAGGGATGAAGGTGCTGTTGTTAAGTGTGACTGTGATGTGGACACACTGACAGATGACTCTGTTAACGTACTTGGATGTGTTTCTGGTGAAAATGCTGTACTTGCGGATTCCTGCGTTGTCGGCTGTGTTTCTGCAGAGATTGTTGTTACTGAAGATGCTCGTATTCCTCTTGGTGTATGCGATGAGTGTTCCGTTGCGAAAGTTTCTTCTATTGTGCTTGAATACGTTGCGGATAATGTCTCAGTCACTCCTGTGGTTGGTGTTGTGAAGAGTTTTTCGGATGGCGATATGGTTTCTGTCGAGGCTCGTATTGTGTTTGGGTGTGTCGAACTGAACAGTTGCTGGGTTGTGCTCTGAGGTTTTTCAGTTGAGGACACATAGGTCGCTGGTGCTTCTGATGTTGCTTGGGATTCCGATGAAGTTTCTGTCGGCATCGTGAGTTGTGTTGATTCAGAATATCTTGTGGTGGAGCTCTCAGTTACCGAACTTAATGTTGTTGCTGTTACATGGGTTTCCGATGGGGACACGGTTTCTGAGGAAATGCGTGTTGTGCTTGGATGTGCTTGTGGTGTTTGTGGCGATTCTGATGTTGGTGGAAGACTTTCTGAAGTGTATGTGGTCATTGAAGACAGCTCCGACATTGTATGGGTTTGTGTTGAAGTCTGAGATGACTCTGATACTTCAGTTGCTGGTGAATTTGTTTCTGAAGTTGACTCAGTAACCCTTGACAATGCCGCGGAAGTGTGGTGCGATTCTGATTGAGGCAGAATTGCCGATGAAGGCTGTGTTGATGTTTGATGGAGTAGTGTTGAATGTTCAGTCAAAGACGTTTGCTGTGTTGTTGGGTGTGTCTCTGATGAAAACTTGGATGTTGCTGAGAAATGCGCTGTCTGATGGGTCTCTGCAGACAACTCAGTTTCCGTTGATGATGGTGCTGTAATTGAATATGTTTCCGAGGCGGAGAGAGTTGCAGATGATGACACTTCTGAATTGTGTGGTAGTGATTGTGTTGTCGGAGATAGCTGAGTGTGTGCTGGGGTTTCTGTAGAGGGGCTTCTGATTGTGGATGCTTCGGTTGGTGGAGAACTTTCTGATGAGGATGCAGTCATTGAAGATACTTCTTTTGTCGTAGGGATTTCTGATGACGATTCTCTTTTTGATGACACTTCCGATGATATAGAATATCTTTCTGTTGAGTACTCAGTTAGGAGGGATGAAGGTGCTGTTGTTAAGTGTGACTGTGATGTGGACACACTGACAGATGACTCTGTTAACGTACTTGGATGTGTTTCTGGTGAGAATGCTGTACTTGCGGATTCCTGCGTTGTCGGCTGTGTTTCTGCAGAGGTTGTTGTTGCTGAAGATGCTCGTATTCCTCTTGGTGTATGCGATGAGTGTTCCGTTGCGGAAGTTTCTTCTATTGTGCTTGAATACGTTGCGGATAATGTCTCAGTCACTCCTGTGGTTGGTGTTGTGAAGAGTTTTTCGGATGGCGATATGGTTTCTGTCGAGGCTCGTATTGTGTTTGGGTGTGTCGAACTCAAAAGTTGCTGGGTTGTGCTCTGAGGTGTTTCAGTTGAGGACACATAGGTCGCTGGTGCTTCTGATGTTGCTTGGGATTCCGATGAAGTTTCTGTCGGCATCGTGAGTTGTGTTGATTCAGAATATCTTGTGGTGGAGTTCTCAGTAACCGAACTTAATGTTGTTGCTGTTACATGTGTTTCCGATGGGGACACGGTTTCTGAGGAAATGCGTGTTGTGCTTGGATGTGTTTCTGCAGTTTGTGGCGATTCTGATGTTGGTGGAAGACTTTGTAAAGTGTATGTGGTCATTGAAGACAGCTCCGACATTGTATGGGTTTGTGTTGAAGTCTGAGATGCCTCTGATACTTCAGTTGCTGCTGAATTTGTTTCTGAAGTTGACTCAGTAACCCTTGACAATGCCGCGGAAGTGTGGTGCGATTCTGATTGAGGCAGAGTTGCCGATGAAGTCTGTGTTGAGGTTTGATGGAGTAGTGTTGTATGTTCAGTCAAAGAAGTTTGCTGTGTTGTTGGGGGTGTTACTGATGAGAACGTGGATGTTGCTGAGAAATGCGCTGTCTGATGGGTCTCTGCAGACAACTCAGTTTCCGTTGATGATGGTGCTGAAATTGAATATGTTTCCGAGGGGGAGAGAGTTGCGGATGATGACACTTCAGTATTGTGTGGTCGTGATTGTGTTGCCGGAGATTCCTGAGTGTGTGCTGGGGTTCCTGTAGAGGGGCTTCTGATTGTGGATGCTTCGGTTGGTGGAGAACTTTCTGATGAGGATGCAGTCATTGATGATACTTCTTTTGTCGTAGGGATTTCTGATGACAATGCCCTTTTTGATGGCACTTCCGATGATGTAGAATATCTTTCTGTTGAGTACTCAGTTAGGAGGGATGAAGGTGCTGTTGTTAAGTGTGACTGTGATGAGGACACACTGACAGATGACTCTGTTAACGTACTTGGATGTGTTTCTGGTGAAAATGCTGTACTTGCGGATTCCTGCGTTGATGGCTGTGTTTCTGCAGAGCTTGTTGTTGCTGAAGATGCTCGTCTTCCTCTTGGTGTATGTGATGAGTGTTCCGGTGCGGATGTTTCTTCTATTGTGCTCGAATACATTGCGGATAATGTCTCAGTCACTCCTGTGGTTGGTGTTGTGAAGAGTTTTTCGGATGGCGATATGGTTTCTGTCGAGGCTCGTATTGTGTTTGGGTGTGTCGAACTCAAAAGTTGCTGGGTTGTGCTCTGAGGTGTTTCAGTTGAGGACACATAGGTCGCTGGTGCTTCTGATGTTGCTTGGGATTCCGATGAAGTTTCTGTCGGCATCGTGAGTTGTGTTGATTCAGAATATCTTGTGGTGGAGTTCTCAGTAACCGAACTTAATGTTGTTGCTGTTACATGTGTTTCCGATGGGGACACGGTTTCTGAGGAAATGCGTGTTGTGCTTGGATGTGTTTCTGCAGTTTGTGGCGATTCTGATGTTGGTGGAAGACTTTGTAAAGTGTATGTGGTCATTGAAGACAGCTCCGACATTGTATGGGTTTGTGTTGAAGTCTGAGATGCCTCTGATACTTCAGTTGCTGCTGAATTTGTTTCTGAAGTTGACTCAGTAACCCTTGACAATGCCGCGGAAGTGTGGTGCGATTCTGATTGAGGCAGAGTTGCCGATGAAGTCTGTGTTGAGGTTTGATGGAGTAGTGTTGTATGTTCAGTCAAAGACGTTTGCTGTGTTGTTGGGGGTGTTACTGATGAGAACGTGGATGTTGCTGAGAAATGCGCTGTCTGATGGGTCTCTGCAGACAACTCAGTTTCCGTTGATGATGGTGCTGTAATTGAATATGTTTCCGAGGGGGAGAGAGTTCCGGATGATGACACTTCAGTATTGTGTGGTCGTGATTGTGTTGTCGGAGATTCCTGAGTGTGTGCTGGGGTTCCTGTAGAGGGGCTTCTGATTGTGGATGCTTCGGTTGGTGGAGAACTTTCTGATGAGGATGCAGTCATTGATGATACTTCTTTTGTAGTAGGGATTTCTGATGACAATGCCCTTTTTGATGGCACTTCCGATGATGTAGAATATCTTTCTGTTGAGTACTCAGTTAGGAGGGATGAAGGTGCTGTTGTTAAGTGTGACTGTGATGAGGACACACTGACAGATGACTCTGTTAATGTACTTGGATGTGTTTCTGGTGAAAATGCTGTACTTGCGGATTCCTGCGTTGATGGCTGTGTTTCTGCAGAGCTTGTTGTTGCTGAAGATGCTCGTCTTCCTCTTGGTGTATGCGATGAGTGTTCCGGTGCGGATGTTTCTTCTATTGTGCTCGAATACATTGCGGATAATGTCTCAGTCACTCCTGTGGTTGGTGTTGTGAAGAGTTTTTCGGATGGCGATATGGTTTCTGTCGAGGCTCGTATTGTGTTTGGGTGTGTCGAACTGAACAGTTGCTGGGTTGTGCTCTGAGGTTTTTCAGTTGAGGACACATAGGTCGCTGGTGCTTCTGATGTTGCTTGGGATTCCGATGAAGTTTCTGTCGGCATCGTGAGTTGTGTTGATTCAGAATTTCTTGTGGTGGAGCTCTCAGTAACCGAACTTAATGTTGTTGCTGTTACATGGGTTTCCGATGGGGACACGGTTTCTGAGGAAATGCGTGTTGTGCTTGGATGTGTTTCTGCTGTTTGTGGCGATTCTGATGTTGGTGGAAGACTTTCTAAAGTGTATGTGGTCATTGAAGACAGCTCCGACATTGTATGGGTTTGTGTTGAAGTCTGAGATGCCGCTGATACTTCAGTTGCTGGTGAATTTGTTTCTGAAGTTGACTCAGTAACCCTTGACAATGTCGCGGAAGTCTGGTGTGATTCCGATTGAGGCAGAGTTGCCGATGCAGGCTGTGTTGATGTTTGATGGAGTAGTGTTGAATGTTCAGTCAAAGATGTTTGCTGTGTTGTTGGGCGTGTCTCTGATGAAAACCTGGACGTTGCTGAGAAATGCACTGTCTGATGGGTCTCTGCAGACAACTCAGTTTCCGTTGATGATGGTGCTGTAATTGAATATGTTTCTGAGGGGGAAAGAGTTGCGGATGATGACAGTTCTGAATTGTGTGGTAGTGATTGTGTTGTCGGAGATAGTCGAGTGTGTGCTGGGGTTCCTGTAGAGGGGCTTCTGATTGTGGATGCTTCGGTTGGTGGAGAACTTTCTGATGAGGATGCAGTCATTGAAGATACTTCTTTTGTCGTAGGGATTTCTGATGACGATTCCCTTTTTGATGACACTTCCGATGATGTAGAATATCTTTCTGTAGAGTACTCAGTTACAAGGGATGAAGGTGCTGTTGTTAAGTGTGACTGTGATGTGGACACACTGACAGATGACTCTGTTAACGTACTTGGATGTGTTTCTGGTGATAATGCTGTACTTGCGGATTCCTGCGTTGTCGGCTGTGTTTCTGCAGAGGTTGTTGTTGCTGAAGATGCTCGTATTCCTCTTGGTGTATGCGATGAGTGTTCCGTTGCGGAAGTTTCTTCTATTGTGCTTGAATATGTTGCGGATAATGTCTCAGTCACTCCTGTGGTTGGTGTTGTGAAGAGTTTTTCGGATGGCGATATGGTTTCTGTCGAGGCTCGTATTGTGTTTGGGTGTGTCGAACTGAACAGTTGCTGGGTTGTGCTCTGAGGTGTTTCAGTTGAGGACACATAGGTCGCTGGTGCTTCTGATGTTGCTTGGGATTCCGATGAAGTTTCTGTCTGCATCGTGAGTTGTGTTGATTCAGAATATCTTGTGGTGGAGTTCTCAGTAACCGAACTTAATGTTGTTGCTGTTACATGGGTTTCCGATGGGGACACGGTTTCTGAGGAAATTCGTGTTGTGCTTGGATGTGTTTGTGCTGTTTGTGGCGATTCTGATGTTGGTGGAAGACTTTGTAAAGTGGATGTGGTCATTGAAGATAGCTCTGACATTGTATGGCTTTGTGCTGAAGTCTGAGATGGCTCTGATACTTCAGTTGCTGGTGAATTTGTTTCTGAAGTTGACTCAGTAACCCTTGACAATGCCGCGGAAGTCTGGTGCGATTCTGATTGAGGCAGAGTTGCCGATGAAGGCTGTGTTGATGTTTGATGGAGTAGTGTTGAATGTTCAGTCAAAGACGTTTGCTGTGTTGCTGGGTGTGTCTCTGATGAAAACTTGGATGTTGCTGAGAAATGCGCTGTCTGATGGGTCTCTGCAGACAACTCAGTTTCCGTTGATGATGGTGCTGTAATTGAATATGTTTCCGAGGGGGAGAGAGTTGCGGATGATGACACTTCTGAATTGTGTGGTCGTGATTGTGTTGTCGGAGATTCCTGAGTGTGTGCTGGGGTTTCTGTAGAGGGGCTTCTGATTGTGGATGCTTCGGTTGGTGGAGAACTTTCTGATGAGGATTCAGTGATTGATGATACTTCTTCTGTCGTAGGGATTTCTGATGACGATTCCCTTTTTGATGACATTTCCGCTGATGTAGAATATCTTTCTGTTGAGTACTCAGTTAGGAGGGATGAAGGTGCTGTTGTTAAGTGTGACTGTGATGTGGACACACTGACAGATGACTCTGTTAACGTACTTGGATGTGTTTCTGGTGAGAATGCTGTACTTGCGGATTCCTGCGTTGTCGTCTGTGTTTCTGCAGAGGTTGTTGTTGCTGAAGATGCTCGTCTTCCTCTTGGTGTATGCGATGAGTGTTCCGTTGCGGAAGTTTCTTCTATTGTGCTTGAATACGTTGCGGATAATGTCTCAGTCACTCCTGTGGTTGGTGTTGTGAAGAGTTTTTCGGATGGCGATATGGTTTCTGTCGAGGCTCGTATCGTGTTTGGGTGTGTCGAATTCAAAAGTTGCTGGGTTGTGCTCTGAGGTTTTTCAGTTGAGGACACATAGGTCGCTGGTGCTTCTGATGTTGCTTGGGATTCCGATGAAGTTTCTGTCGGCATCGTGAGTTGTGTTGATTCAGAATATCTTGTGGTGGAGCTCTCAGTAACCGAACTTAATGTTGTTGCTGTTACATGTGTTTCCGATGGGGACACGGTTTCTGAGGAAATTCGTGTTGTGCTTGGATGTGTTTGTGCTGTTTGTGGCGATTCTGATGTTGGTGGAAGACTTTCTGAAGTGTATGTGTTCATTGAAGACAGCTCCGACATTGTATGGGTTTGTGTTGAAGTCTGAGATGCCTCTGATACTTCAGTTGCTGGTGAATTTGTTTCTGAGGTTGACTCAGTAACCCTTGACAATGCCGCGGAAGTGTGGTGCGATTCTGATTGAGGCAGAGTTGCCGATGAAGTCTGTGTTGAGGTTTGATGGAGTAGTGTTGTATGTTCAGTCAAAGGAGTTTGCTGTGTTGTTGGGGGTGTTACTGATGAGAACTTGGATGTTGCTGAGAAATGCGCTGTCTGATGGGTCCCTGCAGACAACTCAGTTTCCGTTGATGATGGTGCTGTAATTGAATATGTTTCCGAGGGGGAGAGAGTTGCGGATGATGACACTTCTGAATTGTATGGTCGAGATTGTGTTGTCGGAGATTCCTGAGTGTGTGCTGGGGTTCCTGTAGAGGGGCTTCTGATTGTGGATGCTTCGGTTGGTGGAGAACTTTCTGATGAGGATGCAGTCATTGATGATACTTTTTTTGTCATAGGGATTTCTGATGACGATTCCCTTTTTGATGACATTTCCGCTGATGTAGAATATCTTTCTGTTGAGTACTCAGTTAGGAGGGATGAAGGTGCTGTTGTTAAGTGTGACTGTGATGAGGACACACTGACAGATGACTCTGTTAACGTACTTGGATGTGTTTCTGGTGAAAATGCTGTACTTGCGGATTCCTGCGTTGATGGCTGTGTTTCTGCAGAGGTTGTTGTTGCTGAAGATGCTCGTCTTCCTCTTGGTGTATGTGATGAGTGTTCCGGTGCGGAAGTTTCTTCTATTGTGCTTGAATACATTGCGGATAATGTCTCAGTCACTCCTGTGGTTGGTGTTGTGAAGAGTTTTTCGGATGGCGATATGGTTTCTGTCGAGGCTCGTATTGTGTTTTGGTGTGTCGAACTCAAAAGTTGCTGGGTTGTGCTCTGAGGTGTTTCAGTTGAGGACACATAGTTCGCTGGTGCTTCTGATGTTGCTTGGGATTCCGATGAAGTTTCTGTCGGCATCGTGAGTTGTGTTGATTCAGAATATCTTGTGGTGGAGCTCTCAGTAACCGAACTTAATGTTGTTGCTGTTACAAGTGTTTCCGATGGGGACACGGTTTCTGAGGAAATGCGTGTTGTGCTTGGATGTGTTTGTGCTGTTTGTGGCGATTCTGATGTTGGTGGAAGACTTTGTAAAGTGGATGTGGTCATTGAAGACAGCTCCGACATTGTATGGGTTTGTGTTGAAGTCTGAGATGCCTCTGATACTTCAGTTGCTGGTGAATTTGTTTCTGAAGTTGACTCAGTAACCCTTGACAATGCCGCGGAAGTCTGGTGCGATTCTGATTGAGGCAGAGTTGCCGATGAAGGCTGTGTTGATGTTTGATGGAGTAGTGTTGTATGTTCAGTCAAAGAAGTTTGCTGTGTTGTTGGGGGTGTTACTGATGAGAACTTGGATGTTGCTGAGAAACGCGCTGTCTGATGGGTCTCTGCAGACAACTCAGTTTCCGTTGATGATGGTGCTGTAATTGAATATGTTTCCGAGGGGGAGAGAGTTGCAGATGATGACACTTCTGAATTGTGTGGTCGTGATGGTGTTGTCGGAGATTCCTGAGTGTGTGCTGGGGTTCCTGTAGAGGGGCTTCTGATTGTGGATGCTTCGGTTGGTGGAGAACTTTCTGATGAGGATGCAGTCATTGATGATACTTCTTTTGTCGTAG
The DNA here is from genome assembly GCF_030144855.1 of Hypanus sabinus. Classification (NCBI taxonomy): domain Eukaryota; kingdom Metazoa; phylum Chordata; class Chondrichthyes; order Myliobatiformes; family Dasyatidae; genus Hypanus; species Hypanus sabinus. The sequence continues at coordinate 28,358,277 of NC_082732.1, forward strand.
GGATTTCTGATGACGATTCCCTTTTTGATGACACTTCCGATGATGTAGAATATCTGTCTGTTGAGTACTCAGTTACAAGGGATGAAGGTGCTGTTCTTAAGTGTGACTGTGATGTGGACACACTGACAGATGACTCTGTTAACGTGCTTGGATGTGTTTCTGGTGAAAATGCTGTACTTGCGGATTCCTGCGTTGTCGGCTGTGTTTCTGCAGAGGTTGTTGTTGCTGAAGATGCTCGTCTTCCTCTTGGTGTATGCGATGAGTGTTCCATTGCGGAAGTTTCTTCTATTGTGCTTGAATACATTGCGGATAATGTCTCAGTCACTCCTGTGGTTGGTGTTGTGAAGAGTTTTTCGG